>NC_140069.1:21024088-21624088 GCF_964194135.1 Talpa europaea | reverse complement strand
AGAACGCCTGGCTTTCCAGGATTGCCCCAAACAGACTTTATGGGTAAGAAATCGCCTTGGGGCGCCTGAAATAAATTACCCTTGATGAAGGGGCTAGCTAGCTAAACTCTTGACCACGCCTTAAAACCAGAACCAAAAAGTTTGGTGGGAGGGCTGTTTCCAGCACCGCATGCGGCTGATTTTGGAAATCGCTCTGGAACTAGCCCCTTGGGGCAAACACCCCTTCTACTCTTTGAATGCACCACTAATAGGTTCAGCAGATACCCCGAGGGAACCAGTTCTCAAACTCTCCACCCACAGCTGTTGGTGACTGCTCCATTCAACTGTATGCAAAGCACTTGGGACAGTATCAAGTTAACAAAATTGCAAGCATTCCTGGCTTTTCTAAAATTCATGTTATACCACTTTGCTCTTACAAATGACCGACAACAGTACCTGTCTTCACTAACAAAAAGAAAGCTGAAGAGCATTTGACCTTTACAACAAAAGGCAAAAAGGCAAGTTGGTGCTCAGCGTTTTCCTTGCAAGAGAACTAGAGACGGCTCTACCCCACTAAGCTTCTTCCCTGGTAACTACTTATTCCTGTTTTTACTCTGTTAGTGTTATTTTAGGTTTGATGTGTTATTTGATGTGGGTCGGTAGGTTATTGTGGGGAGAGAGTCTGGGAATGTTTAAAAATTTTTCCTTCTAACAGAATGGTAATGGCTCCTTTGCTCCACACCATTTCAACTCACTTGCAGCAGGTGTCATCAGAAAGCTCTACTTGGAAACCTGTGCTAAGAATCAGCAGCCTTTGAGCTAATTGATGAGCATAAATTGATCTGTAGCTCCTTTTCTTAGAAAGAAGCAGGGTGAATTTCTATCCACACGTCTGTAAAAAAAAAAAAACAAACATTTTATTGCTCCATGTCACCTGCCTCTACTGTCTCCCAAAAAAAAGTAGTCATTTGTGCATATTGTTTAAAATTTATGTCTAATTATTATGCAGTGTGATAACAATTATGTAAATCACCAAATGAGTCAGATCAACTTTAAGTTTTGTTTGAGTACAACACAAAATTGTGTGTTCTCAGGCTTCATAATTAGCTGTTCCTATAATATATCAGTTGGTATGGTTTGGGTTGCACTAGCTGAAGCCATGATTCACCCAGGTTTACAAATACGGAACTTATAGCATCAACAGCAGGGTGATTCTTTTTTTACTAAATTTGTTTATTTTCTTACATCACTGTTCATTTTTGTACATTATTTGATTTCTGCCCTTAGGTGTAGTCTCCATATTCTCCCACCACCACAGCACCCATAACCCATCCCCACAGTCCCTTGTGCTCTTCCCTCCTCTGTTTTGAACCCTCTCTCCTTCCCCCTCCCCTGCTGTATGCCTCAGACCTATGGTCAGTTTGAAGGTTTTATCTTTTTTCAACTGCAGGGTGATTAGATTCAGTGGCTCAAGCTACGCCATCATCAGGCGCCCAGGATTACTTTTGTCTTTCTACTATGTTATCTAGTGTGTTGGTTTTCTTGTTCTAGTCATAAAATAGCTGCCAGCTGCAAGGTCTGTTGTTCACATCTAGAAGGAAAGTAAGAGAGAAATAGTGAGAGAATGTCAGATGCCGACCCCTTTAGGCTAATTATTTTCCATTGTTGGTACTGGGGATTGTGTCAGTTTCTTCTCAATCGTATAGACTCTGTGGTGCAGGAAAAATACCTGAACAAAATCAGGATTGGAAATAAGCAGAGAAAGGTAATGAATGTCAAATAATTTGACAGCAGTTTTTGGCTTAGAAGTCATGTGGGGAGTTTATTTTTCTGAGGAAGTACACGTAGGAAAGAAAGAAGCTGTCAACCAAGAATCACCTGTGAGTGGCTCGCACACTTAGAAAATTGCAAACAAGTCTCTATGTTGTAAACAACCTGGAAGAGCAAATTTCTAAATGTCTTAAAAGATTTGTCGGGCCTCCCTGGTGGCGCAGGCAGTTGAGCCCAGCGCTGTGAAGCTGTCCGCAGCACCTGCAGCGAGAGTTCTATCCCGGCAGGCCGGGGAGGGTCCCACATGGCAAGGCAGACCTCTCCTATCTCACCCGCTGCTCCCCTCAGCAGTGTATTTCCTCAGTCTGCCTGTTCTGGTCCCTGCTCTGTCTCAGGTGAATCCTCTCACCCTCCCATGCATCTGGCTTGTACCCCAGTTCTTGTATAAATAAATAAATCTTAAAAAAAAAAATTTGTCATCAGTATGCTAGTAGTATGAAAGAGAAAAGTTAAGTGAGCTCACAGATCACTTAATTGACCCAGCAGTGTTGGGCCAAAGTTATACTCCCACTAAATTCAAAATATCCCATTGTACTCAAACCAAGATCTAATTCCTTAACTTTTCCTTTCTTGTGGGTGAGCTCTTTACAATGAGGCTTTTCCATCACCTCTAAAAACTCAGTTGCTGGTGACATTACCCTGTCTGCCATCAGACACAGCTGGACATGTCTGAAACTAAACCCCTGGGGTGTACAATCCAGGCTTCTATCCACGACTCAACTATGTTAGCAGCCTCTTGCATTAAAAGTAGAATTAAAACAAGAATGATCAATAGCCTGAATATACCCAAGTCTTAGCTGTTCTCTGCAGAGAGTTAAATAAATGATGGTTGAAGCTAAAATCCATTTTACCAAGTAGAAGAATTGATGTTAGCTGATTAAAGCATAGCCTGTTGGAATCCAAAGGCCAGTGTTTTATCAGACGTTGTGACCTAAGGCAATTATCTGAGTTTAAAAATCCTTCAGACAACAGCTGCCTCTGAAGGTTCCCTCTGAGGGCTCGATTAGATTACACATTCTCCAATTCATAGACCCATGGCAATTGGAGTCAATGAATGTGTGAATCATGAAAGCTCATTTATTATGTAACAATTTAAGCTTCCACCACGTGCAAGGAACTGTGCTAAGTCAGGCCACCCATATCCACAACTATAAATTGGCGTGTATGGCTACAACGAAATATGCTTTTTAAATTATAGATCTGCAAAGTGCTTTGCAGTCACAGACTAAGTGATAAATTCTTTCTGAAGATATTAGGGCAAAGGAAAAAGTCCTTAAAATACGTAAATTCTTGAGATAGAGAAAAGAATTGAAAATGCATTGGTAGGGAAAGGGAACTTTATGGGCAAAGGCACAAGATATGAACAAATGACAAAGTCAAAGAATGTTAATGGGCAAAAATGGTTAAGATTTCAGGAAGAAGGGCCTCCCTGGTGGCACAAGGTGTTAAGCACAGCACTGTGAAGCTGTCCGCAGCCTCTGCAGCAGGAGTTGGATCCCCAGCCCGCTAGGGAGCAGCCCACATGGCGCAGCAGACCTCTCCTGTCTCACCTGCTGCTCCCCTCAGCAGTGTACTTCGGCCAATCTGCCTGTTCTGTTCCCTGCTGTCTCTGGTGGAATCCTCTCACCCCCCGCACCTCTGGCCTGTACCGTGGTTCTTGGATGTATAAATAAATACATCTTTAAAAAAAAAAAAAAGATTTCAGGAAGAAAATGGAAGGAAAATGAATACTGAATAAATAAATCTAAAAAATATTTAAAAACTTTCCATTTAAAAAAAAAAAGAAAGTAACAGAAGTAGGACTACAACTTAGATGCATGAATTTTGATTACTTAGCTATCAAGTTGGAATCAAATTTTTAAAATAACAAAAGACAAAGGAATTGAAATGTAATTGGAATTATATTTTGATTTATTGCCTGTTAAATAATTCTGTAGCCTCAAAATACTAACACATTTCCTAAAAAGGTGCTATTATCCATGGGGTCCAAGAACCTCTGAAAGATGCATTTCCATCAGTGACACTGTCTGTCCTTGTCCTACCCTCTAGGACATCTCTGAGCGTACCATATTATGAGTGGTCTGGAGTTTGTGAATCTAGACCGAAACCATTTAGAACTACTTTGTAGCAAGCACATCAAATACTCATATATTCTTGCCAACGAATCCACAAGGGAGATATTATGTTCTCCATGTTATGGAGGAGGCAACTCCATTCCTATGAAAAGAACTAACTCCAAATTCCCACAGTTGTCAGTGACAGAGACAGAATTCAAAGTAGGCCTGACTGCAAATTGTACTCTTTTGTATAACATCATAATGCCACCAAGAGCCCATTTTAGACAGGTGGCCTTCTAACATTCAGTGTAACAACCATTCAGAAAAACAAAGACATGTGCACGCCAAGTTTAAAGAACAGGGTTTTCAGAGACATATCATCAAATGAGAATGACATTCAAGATTCCATTCTGATTGCTCCTCTCCGGAGAATTTTAAAGATCAGAGCTCATAATAGAACAAAAACAATAAAATTGGCATGATGCAACAGTAAATTGGTTTGGTAAACCCTGAGAGCTGAATCCAATTTTCCTTCTTATTTTAGTCTCAGAATCTGTTTGTGAAACTACTTGTGACATAGGTTCAAATTCTGTTTTCCAGTTAATGTTTTTGCTCCCAGGAGTCCATTTCTAGATGCAACACATGTTCCTTCTAAATGACTCATTATTTGAAACCTAGAGAAAACCTTTTAGGAAGTCAGCTTTTTTGTTATCATTCCCAAGCTTCAGAAAATTCACATATTTCATGTGGAGAATTTTTGTTTGATTTTGGTTTTGTTTTGTCTTTTCAATGGGCTGAAAGGTCAGAATGGCATGTTTTATTCTGTTATCACTCATGCACAATACAATGAACATTCATGTTCTGAGAGAGCATTAATAAAATATCTACCTACCCTCCTACCCCAAACAAGTTTTAATCTGTGACTTCCTTTAAACTAACTGAAGCAAGACCATGGCTAGCATAATGGCCATATCTATATTTCGTAGATATAAATGGGGTGTAGTCATAATATATGATTCTTTGTTTGAGATAAAGAACAGGGAGAAGCTGACTCCAGGTTTTTGGTTAGGCTGGAGGATGAGAGAGGGTTTAATTTTGAAATTTCTACAAACATATATCCAGCGTAGGCTGTACACCTGCACTCTTTGGATGCTGGGGAGAAAGTGATGGGCAAAATAATATAGAGTCCCTGACCTGCTGTGGTTTATGATCCACTAATATGTTGAGGCATTAAGTGGAAATGTCTAACATTCTGGAGGGGGATCTTGCTAAGAGAAATTTTAATTGAGACCCATGTAGGATTATTCATCACTAAGTTAGGTGATTGATATAACCAAGGACAAGACAAGAGGGGCCCCAATGGTTGTTGCATTGTGTTGGGAGAAGACAGACAGACGTTAGCCAAGAACTTTGTGATGGATCAAATAGATGTAAATCCTCTGAGGATACACAAACCAGGGTAAGGAGAGAGAAAGTGGGAGAGATAGGTAGACACAGTATTTTAAATTGTCTCTCCCACAAAGAAAGAAGGCACCATGGCAACCACTGGAAGGAAATTTGCATACCCAGAGAATAACAATACCAGGCATTGTAATTGAGGCATTGGTTGGTGTTTCCTAGGAACAGATAAGAGGCCAATGCTATCAAAGCTCAGTGAGCTGCAGGAGGCTGGGATTCAGAACCCAATGGAGTTCACATCCAATAGAACCTTGTAGGCCATGATAAAGACCAGACTTTCTTATCAATGAGTTGGGAGTTCCTTGGTGATTTTTGAGAACTGATGTCACTTATGTAAGTTAGGACCATTGGCTACTGGGTAAAGATATTTTACACAGGGTTAATCCAAATTATTTGTACTGAATAGCTTACTCTAAGTAGTTATTTTTTTAAAAGATTTATTTATTTATTTATACAAGCAGTGGGTACAGTCAGAAGCGCGGGAGGGTGCGATAATTCACCAGAGACAGAGCAGGGAACAGAGCAGGCAGATGGACGAAATACACTGCTGAGGGGAGCAGTGGCGTGGCAGGAGAGATCTGTCATGCCATATGGTACCCTCACCTGAGGCCAGGAATCGAACCGGTGCTGCAGAGGCTGCGGGCAGCTTCACCACCCAGCGCTCAGCCACTGCACCACCAGGGGAGACCCTCTAAGTGGTTATTATACAATGAAAAGCTAATGCTCTCTCTCTCTGTTCTTTCTCCTTCCCACTCTCCCTTCATAGAGTCCTTCTCAGCATCCTGTTGGCCTAGAAGAGCTGCCTGTATAGTTAGGGCACTGTTTTGTTTCAGAACCTAACAGGGAACAGGATGGTGCCTCAAGAGGAAGCAAGCAGATTAAAAATTACTGATGTAATTTTTCAGAAATTAAGGTAAAAGAGATCTTTGCAATCCCTTGCATATTGTGCATCTTGAAGTAAGACTTCAAGGCAGAAGTCTCTTTGAGAAATAGCCATTGATTTCCGTGGAGGCTGTATCTGGTGCCTCAATAACTAAAACACAACAATGAGTGGGGTTAGGGGCTTTGACTTGCATTGTGAAGAGAATAGTGAAGGAAAAACCCCTATGCTCCATTGGGGAATGAAGGAAAGCTAATTTGACTGCCTTTCTGAGGAACCCAAATCTACCTGAGGTGTGCAAAGAGAAATGGAAATAGCTGAGCTTGGGCAATGCCTAAACGTGAGAGACAACTGCAGAACAGAAACCACACTGCGTTTTGAACTCAATTTGCTTAAGGCAAGGGAATGAGAAGCCTTGAAGTTGCTTTTACTAAGAGAAAGATCTTCTGCCTATACAGCTGAAGGCAGGTGTGTGTGCTTCTCTTTTTATAGCAGACATCCTTATTATTATTTGCTGACAGATACAGTTCAACTAAAATCAAATAGGGCCTTTTCACTTCCTCAATCCTTAAGCCATGTAGCCCATGAGGGTTCTGCAAGGATCCCTCTTGTTTCTTGCAGAAGCTCCATATTCTCACCCCTGCTACATAGTGGAACCACTTGTCATCAGGAGTGCAAACAATAATGTGCTGCCACCACACACCTAGTAAAATGGCCAAGATCCAGGGCACTGGCACTGCCAAGTGCCAGTGAGGATGTGGAGCAGCGGGAACTTCCATTCATTGCTGGTGGCAATTCAAAGTGCTGATACTTTGAAAGCCAGTCTGGCAACTTCTTTCAAAACTATACATGGTCTTACCATACCACCTGGTAATTATGCTCCTTGGTGTTTACTGAGTTAGGAAAAAAATACACACATCTACACAAAAACCTGCATAGAAATAGTTGTAGCTGTTTTATTTTTTTTTAATTCTTTTTTTTTTTTTAGAGGCATGTTTTTATTTATTTGTTTGCTTGTTTGTTTGTTTTGTTTATACATGCACTGGGTACAGTCAGAAGCGCGGGAAGGTGAGGGAATTCACCAGAGCCAGAGCGGGGAGCAGAGCAGGCAGAAGGACCGAAGTACACTGCTGAGGGGAGCAGCGGGCGGCAGGAGAGGTCTGCATGCCACGTGGGATCCTCCTCCGGTGGCCAGGGAGCAGCCGGGGATTGAACCGGCGCCGCAGAGGCCGCGGGCAGCTTCACAACCAAGTGCTCTACCGCTGCGCCACCGGGGAGGCCCAGTTGTAGCTGTTTTATTTGCAATTGCCCCATCTTGGGAGCAACCAAGAAGTCCTTTAGCAGGTGAGTGGATAAATAAACTATGATAAATTTAGACAATAGGATGTTATTTAATGCTAAAAAGAAAAAGAGCTATTAATCCATGAAAAGACGCAAAGGAAACTTGCATGAATAATACTAAGGGATAGAGGATCAGTCTGCAAAGGCTGATAGTTGGACCTAAGTCCAACTATATAACATTTGGAAAAGGCAAAACTAGGAAGAGAGTAAGCAGATTCGTGGTTGCTTGAGGATAATGGGGTGGAAAGACAGAACAGGCAGAGCACGGAGGAGTTTTAGGGCATTGAGTTACAACACTACAATGCAGACACGTGTTATCATGTATTTGTCCAAATCACAGAATATACAACACTAAGAGGGATCTGTAATATAAACTGTGGGCCTTGAGTGATAATGATGGGTCAAAATAGGTTTATGGGGTATAATAAGTGCCGTTCGCTGGTACAGGATGCTCAGAGTGCGGGAGACTGTGCTTAGGGGCAGGGAGGGCAGTGGTTACCATTGTTCTCCAGACTTTCTCCTCAATTTTTCTGTGAGCCTAAAAGTGATTTGGGGGGTTGGAATGATGCCCCAGATACAACCCCAAAGAAGTTTATTTATTTATTTATTTAAATTTATTCATTTTTCCTATATTTTTTAATTTATTGCATCATTCATTTTTGTACAGTATTTGGTTTCCCCCCCTCAGGTGGAGCCCCGTAGTTTTCCCACCACCATAGAACCTGCCACCCATCACCATAGTCCTCTGTGCCCTTCCCTTCCCTGCCCTGACCCCTCTCTCTGCCCCTCCCCTGCTTGGGCCTCAGATCTAAGCTTTGCCTACAAGTTTTGTCTTTTTCCTGCTTCTTTGTTTGCTTTCTCTATAGTCCGTCATAAGTGAGACCATCCAGTGTTTTTCTTTTTCCCTCTGACTTATTTCACTTAGTATAGTCCCTTCCGGCTCCATCCATGTTGCAGCAAATGGCAGGAGTTTACTAAAGATTAAAATTTTACTGGTCAGAGGAGGGAGCTGAGCTTCAGTGTGATTTTATAAGTTCTCCATGTGATGCTGAAGCACTGCCAGGTGAAGGGCCCCTGCCAAGTAAACATGTCAACCAAGTGTCAGGCAGATAATTAATTTCTGACTCTTGGCTTTATTGCTGAATTCTAATTAAATTAGTATTTATACTGTTCTTTGTAATTCCCTGCCAAAAGGCATTTATAACTTTTCCCCTCTGTGGTATTAGTAAAATGTCAGTAATTAATCCTTCATATTGAGAAAAATAGGAAATCAAAAATTCAACTTGCAAAATTAAGGCTCTAAGTTTATGGTTTGTGCATGCCTTTAAACAACATCTTTATTTCTTCTTATCCTCATTCCCTTCTAAGGCCTACAACATCAGTATCACAGCAGGATTCGAGGCTCTAAACAAAGTGAATTGCAGCGTCCTCTTAGTCATTTCACTATCAAAAATGAAGAACATCAGAATGAACTTTTCATTTAATGATCAGTAATGATTGAGGAACAAGAGTAACTCCGCCAGTGGATGTTGGACAGATTTTTTGGGGGCGGGGTGGTGACAGATGGTGTTTTTTGGTGTACACAGGGCACAGCACATTTTTTTCTTTTCCAAGCTTTGTCTTCCTTAAAAGAGAAGGGTCTTTATTATACTTAGTCTTTTTTCTGGTCCCTTATTTAAGTTTTCTAAATTCCTGCTATAAGTGAGACCATCCAGTATTTTTTTTTTTTCTTTCTGGCTTATTTCAGTGAGCATGATCCCTTCCAGCTCCATCCATGTTGCTGCAAATTGCATGAGTTTATCTTTTTTGATTGCTGAGTAATATTCCATTGATCTTCTTGATCCAGTCATCTATTTTTGGGCAATCAACAAGCAACTATAAATCAGAGACACACGACAGGGGAGGGAGGGGAATAGGGATTAGGGTCAAAATAAGGGGGGTGGGTGGGAATTGTATGGGGAATATAACCAAGATGAAAATGCATACATTGTGCAAAAATGAAAAATGATGTAAAAATATATAAAATAAAATTTAAAAAAAGAGAGAAGGGTCTAAGAAACCAGGTCAGATGCTGCTTTGGAAAGCCCTTCAATAATTTGACAGCTTGACAGAATGAGTAAATTATTTATTCACCACTTGGCCTTATACTGTGATATAGCCACAATTAACTAGATTCTTCCTCCTCTCACTAGTGCCTTCTATGTTTCTGTGCTCTAAAGAACAGCTAAATATGGACTTTGAAAGGAGCACCTTAATATTAGTAGAGCCTGTTAGTAATCAAACCAAAACCACCTATAAGAATCTTAACAGTTCACATTTCTTGAATACTTATGTGTCAGACTTTCTGTTAAGCATTTAATATGAATTACTACATTTCTCACAATAATCACATGACATAGGTGCTATTTTCAGCCCCACTTGGCAGGTTGAAAAGAACACATCTCCCATGCTGTAACTCCAAGGCCAAAAGTCCAGGATCACGCAGTCTTCCCTGTGGGCGTTCCTGTGTGAGCCATCTAATACAAATATGATTCCAAGTTGGAGAATATCTGATAATTCCTTGCACTAGAAATTCATACCTAAAACAAAGTTTCCCTTACCAAAATTATGTAGGCTGCTAAGCCAAAAAATTTTCTGAGGTGCTGGCAATCAACCAGAAAACCAAGACCCTGGTTCTTACCTTTGCTACAGATAAGATTCATCTATGGAATTGTAACAGATTGGAAGCATCTCTGCTCTCAAACTCAGAGAATCTGATTTAATTGATGCAGGTTGGGACTTAGGCATTGGGATTCTCATATCCCAGTTATGTAGCTTCCCAGACCAGCTACACAATTGGCAGGGCCCATTTCAAAAGAAAAACATAGGATTGTTGTTAAAAATTAAGAATAATGTGTCTGAGGAGGTGACCCTATGCCTCTGATTAAATACAGTGTTGCAAACCAATGTTCCTAAAAAAAAAAAAAAAATGGCAAATATAGATAATGTTAAGTTGGTAACAGCAGAGCAATAGGCCATTGCCTTTCTCTGGATGAGATCCACACAGTTCTTTGGATGACGGCACAGGTCACATATCCATGAAGCCAGCCACACAATGCTAGTATGCTGAAAACTTTGAGAGCTATTGACCCAAGGGGTACCCCTGGCCAGACCCCACCCCTGTGGCTTGGGTGGCTCTGCATTATCATGACTGTCATTATATGCACTGAGCTGTTTGCAAGCATCATGTAATCCTCACAATGATCTTATCCAGAAAGACTTGCAATCGCATCCCCATTTTTCAGATGAGATAACTAAGGCTTTGCTAAGTTTCGTTCCTGGGGTCCCTGAGGAATAGTCAGGGATGGAACACAGCCCACAAAGATTCTGGATTATACACTCTTATTAATCAGTCTATTCTGGAACAACTTGAGTTAAGTAGTTACTTCTTTAAAATTCTCTGTTTGGGACCTCCCTGGTGGTACAAGGGGTTAAGTCTCAGCACTATGGAGCTATGGCCAGCCATTGCAGCAGGAGTTCGATCCCCTGCCAGGGTACTGACCCACATGATGCAGCAGACCTCTCTTGTCTCACCCGATGCTCCCCTCAGCAGTGTATTTCAGTCAGTCACTCTGTTCTGTTCCCCAGTCTGTCTCTGGTGAGTCCTCTCACCGGCCCCCTCCCCTGTACCTCTGGCTTACACCCCTACTCTTGTATGCATAAATAAATAAAAAAAAATCTGTTTGACCATAGTCCTAAATGTAAGGAAAGCACCATAAATGGAAATAGATTTGTGTCCAAAAATTCATATCATTTAGTTTACTCTCATGATAACACTTGAATTTTTATTGTTTTTTGTTTTTCTTTATTTCTACTTTGCTATTATATTGTGTATATTGTGTGTACCCTGGTTAGAATATGCCTAGACATATATGAGAGTATCACTTGTATATAATGTCATTTATAAATCTTGGGAAAGGATGCAGAAGCCCCAAACCTCTACCTTCTACAGCTTCAAATTCTCTCTGGGCTTGATGATACTGTTACATTCTGTAACTGAGCAAGAAGAGAATTTCCGAACCTTGACTCGGGAATCTTAAATAGCTTTGCTTACTGTGAGATTAATCAGATTCTCTTTCTAGGGATCAATAGTTTAATTTAGTCCTTGTGGAGACTTTTGAGTGTGGCTCTATTTCATCATTCTATAGGATGCTCCTAACCTTTCTTGTTGAGAAGGAAGTCAGTATATGCAACTCTCTCATATGGAAAGATAATATACTTTCCTCCCCACTCACCAGCGCAGGCTGCTTGTGACATCACTGTATCTTATTGCAGCTTTTGTTGAAGGTCCTGAAATAATTTGTTACATTAAGGCCTTACCTTAGACCATGAACTTTGGTACAGAGACTGAGTTCTATGCATTTTGTGTCTCCAGCTTTAGATAGGGTGTCTGACACATACTTGGTTTTCAGTGTTTATTAAGTGAAAGAATGCAAGCAAGAGTGAAGAAATATCTTTCTCTCAAAAAGAATAGATCGTGAAACTCACACATTCATCTGTTATTTGAATGCCCCTCACAGACTCTAATCTTGCCCCCTTTTTATGACTTGCTTCTGCAGCTAGTTTCTATAACTTCTGACAGCATTTCACTTATTTTCATTTATGTTCCACTGTAGACTCTAAATAACTCCTTATTTTTACAGCCGTCATTTGTAGTTTATGGAAATTCTTCGTAGAGTTTGCTTGTGCTGCTTCAGAAAGTTGTCTTGAGAACTACTATTTGTCTTAGCTTTTAGAAGGATTTTGATTCCTAGCAAAAGGTTGTGGTGTTGGAAAGTGTAAATTCATTATTATCCAAGCTCTTGACAGTGGCTTGGGACTAGAATTATTAGGATAGTTTTAGCCCCCCCTTTGTGATTTTAATCCCTTCCCATGCTATTTCCTCTTGGTTTCTATTTCTTATTCTTGCCAGGCAGTATCATTTCAAAAGCATCGACTATCACATAAGGTAGAAATTTGAATTTACACTTATAATCAATCATGCGGCACTTTATTTTGTTGATTACCCAGATATTTATCGTCACTTGTTTTACAAAGACATTTGCATATAAAGTTAATCTCCGGTATTAAGCTTCTGCTTTTTGCATTATTTTTTACTCTGTGAGTATTGATTAACATGGAGGCACATACCCCAAACCTAGTCTTTCTATCTGATGGTCATCGATACTTAAAACTCTTGGTCACACGTATGACATTTTCTCCTTAGGGGAGTTTCAGTTTTTTCGTATCCATGTCTGGCTCACTGATGTGGTTTCAGCATTCCGTTCTTATGTTCTGACATTCATGATTTTCCATTTTTTCTTATGAGTTTAACACATCATTTTGTGTTGCTGTAGCACAGACAGCTCTAATAGTACCTTAGTCCATAATACTCCTAGAAGTAGACTCCTTCATTCCGTTCTGATTTCTGGTATTAACTTCTTCCTCTCATCACGTATCATCCCTTTGTTTATTTGTACAACTCCTATTGAAACTTAATATCATACTGAAATCTTGTACAGAGAATTAATCATTTATTTCTATATATTAGTTCATTAAGTATACAACATTCCCTTTTTGCCCCAATATCACATTGTAATCTATTTATTATATGCTTTTGTGTCTTAAGTTCCTTGACGGTAGAGGTCAAATAACACCCAACTTTATTTTTTTTTTCACATGTCCCTACAACAGTATCCTGCAGATAATAAAAAGGATAATTATTATAGAAAGAATTAAATTCCTCTTGGTTTCTTAATGTGCACTGCAACACCTGATTGGACCTTCCATGCAGACTGGTAAACTCATGCTAGGCCAACAATGGAAGGGGCTTCACTGTGGCTGTTGTTCATGGAAGGACAAAGCAACTAAACTGTATTCTTAGTTTGTTTTTGGGATTTTTTTTTTTGCATTCAAAAAGAGGATTTATGTTCATAGAAACAAATTAAGAAACTGTGGCTTCCCTCTTTTCCAAAAGAGTAGGTAACATTGTGATTTTATTGTACTTTCTCATCAGATTCTTGATTTCTTTGTTAATAAATGTTCTCTCTCTCTCTCTATCTCTCTCTCTCGGTGCCTTTACCCCTCTTAAGCTTTAAGTTTACATATCTGTTAAATAGATCCATGACTGATTTTCTTTTAGAGAAGCACAGCTTTTTCACATTTTCCTAAATATATATCAATCACTCTCTATATTAATTCCATTTCAGTCCTGGAGGTGAGAGAAAGAAAGGCAGTACTTGATGTCTAGGAGCAAGCTGAGTATCCCAGCTAGTCCTTAATGCTCTCCTATTGAATATAAACAATTTCACAGAAGTTCAGCATTAGACAATGTCACTCCATGAGCAGGATGAATCAAGACCAAAATAGGACCATTCCATAATCATGCCAATGACAAAACACAAATGTTGCCCAAGGCACAAAATACCAAATACCCCTCTCCCAGTTAATATGAGTGACTGCAGCTTCTTAACCAATTATGAATTTAACCTCAATCTAACCTCAATTTCTCTTCCTAAATAAGATTGACTAAGCTATCCAGTCATAGAAATAACCCTGAATGCTGATGGCATGCAATTAAAAGCAAAATCATGCTTTTAAAACTTAACACAAACCCAAATCCCATAATGTTTTCCCTAACATTCTTTCATTGAGTGTGCTCTCCCTCATGTCAATGAGCCATAAATCCAACTTGTCAAATAACTGGAATGTTCCTGGTAATCTCTGGCTGAAGAGTTATAGGCAAGGATGTCTTTTATTGAGTTCATGGTAAACAAGGATAAAAATTCACTTTCCCCCGCTAGCTGACACATCCAATGGCATTGATGAGAAAGAAAGAAAAAGGAAGAAATTAGAAAGCAGGTGGGTAGGAAGAATGGAAAATTAGGGAGGGAGGGAGCAGGAAAAAGACTTAATATTCCTAAAAATATGTTGGAAGAGAGACTGGCTTCCTATATATGGTTTTTGTTTGTTTTGTTTGTGTTTTGTTGTAGCCACTTCTGACCCCACTTCCAGACCTCATGAAGGGTACTCTGAGGCTTGGACCAGCTTCCAGATGTTACAAAAATTCATAAGAGAGCTTTAGTATATCAACAACCTGTACCTTCAAACAGATAGAAATTACCTAATAACCCAATCTTCTACATCCCTGTGGCTCAGAAGTAATGATAAAAAAAAAAGGTTTACAATCAGTGCATGGAGCATCTTTTAGTGTTTGCCTCCTATGTGTATGTATGCAATGTGTATACATGCAAGAGTGTGCTTAGGTCAAAACTTCTAGAACCATCTTTTTTATCAGTTTTGCCTTACAGATTTCCCTTAGCAAGTATTTCCTAAAGATTTTCTACATCTTTAGCAATGTTTATGGGTAAATGGCAGGGAATACGGCAGATGTGGTCCTTGAGTCAAAAAGAGCCCAGTAGGTATGACACTACCATCCTTAGTAGGGCCTGCTTGCAAAGTGGATCCTTCGTGGCATCTGGGAACTTGGTTCTCAAGTGTTCCCAGTCTACAGTTCATTGTTAAGGGCTAGACTATAGCTAGTTAATTTATGTTGCACATAAGCATCTCTTACCAGAGTCTGTTACATACTAAACACGCAATGCTTATGGAACAGTCTCCCTTAGAAGTCCTGTCCTCTGTGTCTCTAATGGACTTCCAGGGGCCCACAGTTTGCTGCTTTTCATTGCTGGAGAGAAAGCGAATTCCATGTGGCCCTTGTAAGGATAGCATGAATGTAAAGAAGCCTGAACAGGAATTCATGATTACACAGCCAGGAGTGCATCTATATAAAGAGTTTCATGAGCATTTCTAGGGAAACTGAGGGAGGTTAGGGTTCTCCTGACATAGACTCTCATAAGTTTCCTAATCTACTAGTGAAGTTTATGATTTCTCAACTACATTGTGTGGATCTCTGGAGACCAAAAAATAGTCTCAAGGACTCAGGAGCTCTATCAAATTTTTAAATTTTGTGTATCTATGTTGATCATTATTCAACAAAATTAATATGAACTTATTCTAAAATGTCTAGATAAATGCCTTATTGTTGCTAATGCAATATAATTTCAGTACCCATTGAAAAGAACAGGGGTGGACTAAATACATCAATGATGTATTCTTAGTCAGTGAAGATCAAATGAGATTTTAAATGGCTGTTGGAACAGACAGCAGTAATTCTAAGAGAGATACTTGCTAGGGGGGAAAGACTGGCACAATTAAAGAATTCCATGACACAAGAAAACATAAGTGTGTCAAGTTTAAAAGAAGTCACAGAGGGCCTCCCTGGTGGTGCAAAGGGTTAAGCACAGCACTATGAAGCTATCTGCAACCTCTGCAGCACGAGTTCAATCCCTGGCTGGCCAGGAAGATACCCACATGGCACAGCAGACCTCACCTGTCACTGCTCCCCTCAGCTGTGTTTTCAGTCAATCTGCCTGTTCTGTTCCCCACTCTCTCTGGTGAATCCTCTCACCCTCCCACACCTCTGGCCTGTACCCCAGTTCTTGTATGCAAAAATAAATAAATCTTTTTTAAAAACTTAAAAAAAATAAAAGAAGTCACAGAATAGCAGTCAGTGATATAGCCTCTTCATAAATGGCACTTTGGTTTCAAAAAATGTCAGCTGCCACATAAATTCAATATTATTAGTACAAATTATATCAGAGATATCAGAGTGAGGTATTGTTTGAATCCAGATAAATGACTGAATATATCTCTCTTTCCTTAAGATGATTTGGCATAACTTAAAAACAGTCACAGTCTATAATCTTTTTAGCCTTATCATCCTTTCATAATCTGTCAGTCAACCTGCGCATAAGCTGGTGGTCAGATTTTTGGAACAAAATTATTCCAAAGGTAGATCCAGTTGTAGAAACAAGAAGCTGACTCTGTTTCAGTCTTAAATTCAAATGCAAGGCAAATTTAATATTTGAAATTCCTCTGTGAGGTGACAAAAACTAAGGGTATGGATTTTAAAGAAAGTCAGAAAATGTAAATTGCTTATAAATGTAGATGGAAAGTAGGAGTGAACGTGACAAAAAAGAGAAGAACAATAAACAAGAGTAAGTATGTCAGCAGAAATATGTCTGAGAATAACTAATACATCCTGGAAAGGTCAGAGACATATTATGACTTATATTTGATGAGAATACAAAATCTAATTATTATGACAAAGTTTGTATAAGAAACCCATGAATCTTTTTCATCCTCTATGCTAGAATCATTAATCAGAGTTAACTGTGTATCAACTTTATTTTCCAAAGCTTAAAAATCAGCCATGTCCTATTGCATAAACTGTCAATGGAGTTGACCATATGGAGGGGGCTACATATAATGGAAATATCTCTCCAGATTTAGGGGGTTGTAAAAGTGTAACTTAGAAAGTTGGGGATGAAGGACTAGCCACAGATGTGCTTTCTTCCTCTGGGAGATGTCTAAAAAGAGTTGCCACAACCAGATCCCTTTCTGAACATGCTAGTGAATGACGTCATGGTATTTCTTTAAGGCAAGTCCATTCTTTAAGATGTTCTAACTATGGTCTATCTAAGTTGCTTATTGTAACTAAACATGGAATTTATAATTGTATGGAGGATAGCTCACAGGAAAATGCCGTAAGTTAGCTCATTAATGGGGTATGTGATGGAGAAGTTCCATTACTAAAATGGCAAGTGATAATACCCAAGCATCACTTAGAACCTCATATGCTCTAATATACATTCTAACATGGGAAGAAAGAATTTGGGTAACGTTGTTGATGTACTTAGACTTCTCATGTTTAATGTAGTTGCTTTACGCTCTGAATTTAACAATTCAACCTTCAGTGTCATCTCAGAATGAGAAGTTGTTAGTTTAGAAATAAATGGGAATTCACTGGGTAAAACCATAGTGAGAGGTAAAGAAAGCTATGGACAAGAAGTTACAGAAAACCGCAGAGAGAAAAAAGTTTGTGAAAAAGTACATTTAGGAGTGGTGACCGAGGTTTGGGTAGAGCAGAGAAAGATGTAGTAAGTAGAAGCCAACCCACAGAAGGACCTTTGGGCTATGAGAAGTTTTGTCATTCATTCTCAGAACACAGGAAACAAATGAAGTGACTTAAGAATATAAAAGACAGGCTCCAGGTTGTTTTGGTGGTAGGTGTGTTATAGTAACAACCTCTGGAGAGGAAAATCCTATACCTCTAACACACAAACAACATTGTAAAGCAATCTTACCTCAAATAAAAAAAGAATGTGTTGCTTCACTTTACCCAACAATTTTATAAGCCATTTGATACCCTAAAATAAATACCTGCCTGCATAATTTAGGTAGAGTACATTCTATTACACAAAGTAGAATCTATTTTCCACAACTAAATGCCAAGCAATAGTCACTAACATTGTTATCTGGACTTTAAATATTTTCTTTGCTTTAATTTCGTCAGTAGGAAAAAAAAAATGGTAGCAGGGAAACAAAAGGACTCCTTTCTGGTCCATAGGAGTCCGACTTGCATATGACCTACACACCTCCACAACATCTTGCATCATTCTCTCTACTCCCACCTACAGGGTGCCTCTGCAGACAGCTGGCAGCATGGCCCCATGGAGACAAATCTATACTTAATAACTGAGAAACTACACAACAGACATGCTGACTATATTTAGACCTCACAAAGCACAGCGGGAGGGTTTAAATTGAAGCTATGAAATCGAAATTGAAAGACTATTAGTTCTAATTTAGTATTTCATCCAGATATACAACCTGCCTGCACCCAAGAGCTTTTTGCTCTGTTAAGGATTTTGTGTTGAAAATGTTTGTGGGTGGGCGTGGTGTATGTAGCCCGCAGTGATGGGAGTGAGTTGATAGGAAAAAGCAGAGGACAGAAAGGGAGAGGTGGTGTGACCTGGCCTTGGGTCCTCCCATCTTCACTCCATTGCTTTAATTCTTATCCTCACCTCTTGGGCCCGGTATTCCTTTCCCTTCCCGCCCTTCTGCTCCATATGCCCATCTTTACTTCTACCTCAGTCCTTTCCTCCTCCACCTTTCTCTCTTTTTGTATCTTAATCAAAAGAAGAAAGCAAACTAGCAGAACAAAAATATTCTGCAAGAGATAAATAAACTTCTACTCCTACATCTACTTCTCTTCTCTCCTATATTCAATTATTTTTACATGTCAGAATGACACAAATGAAAGGAAAGAGAAAGGAGAAGCCATGCATTAAAATAAGAAACTGGGGCCTCCCTGGTGGCACAAGGGGTTAAGATACAACCTATGAAGCTATCAGCAGCGCCAGGGAGCAAACTACATGGCGTGGCAGACCTCTGCTGCCTCGCCCGCTGCTCCCCTCAGCAGTGTATTTCATCAGTCTGCCTGTTCTGTTCCCCGCTCTGGCTCTGGTGAATTCTCTCACCCCTGCACCTCTGGCCTGTACCCCAGATCTTGTATGTATAATAAATATTTTTTAAAAAGAGAGAGAAATGGTCTCTGCTATTTGCCCTTATAACTAGAGAAAAATAGTTTATTATTCCAAGTCACTGAGGAGTTATTTAGCAAGCATTCATCCCATTCTATGAATGGAATGTTCACCCTAAAAATGGGTTAAGAACTGGATAGAATATGCTAAATAAGACTCAGTCCCCCCACTCAACCAGTTAATAAGAGAAACACAATACTACAATAATGGTAACAAGATATATCAATAATCCAGTTTGAGTCAAAAATCCTAGTCATCTTTCATTTGTCTCTAGAGATAACTGTTATCCACCCTGCTTTCCCCTGTGGGTTCACACATATCCTAATAATTTATTGTTGGATATTTGTTACCTCCATCTCAAGTGTTTGCCTTGAAAATTTCCAGGGAGTCCATCTATAGAATGTCTAGGGAAACTCTTTTGGACTTAGCTTACCTGCAAAAGTCTTCTGTAGCCATCCTTACTCACGTTTCACAGGAAATCACTATTGATTGACCTTTTTTTTCCTTCCTTCATTTTGTCACACACACACACATACACACACCCCATTATCTGACCCGTGATCAGGTCCCATTTCTATCTCCAGAAAATATCTCAAATTCATTTACTTTTCTTTATTTACATTAAAATTCCCTAAAGAGAAAGGAGGAAGGGGGCACCTCCTTGGTGGCTCAGGGGTTAAAGTCTCAGTGCTACCAAGCTATCACCAACACTGCAGCATGAGTTCGATCCTCAGCCAGGGAGCTAACCCACATGGCACAGCAGATCTCTCCTGTCTCACCCACTGCTCCCCTCAGCAGTGTATTACATTAGATCTAAGTGTTCTGCTCCTCACTCTTTCTCTGGTGAATCCTCTCACCCCCCGCACGTCTGGCCTACATCCCAGTTCTTGTATGCATAAATAAATACAATCTTTTAAAAAAAGAAGAAAGAAGGGGAATTTTGATGCTTTACCTCCAAGATCATCTCAAATCTGCCCTCTCTTTTTCTCTCCATTGTCACTATTATAGTCCAAGCTACCGTCATGACTCAGCTGCCTATTGCAGTAACCTCCTAATAGTTCTCTGTGACCCTTCATCTCCTCAGAGTAGCCAGAAGCATCTTTTAAAACATAAACCAAATCATCAAAAAGATTTCAATTGCATTGAGCATAGAATTCAGACTTCCTTCCATGGTCCATCAAATGTTACATACTCTGGCCCCTGCCTAATTTTTCAAAATATCCCAACTGCCAGACTAATGACGAGGACACTTCTTTTGATTCTTGAAACACATGACTCAGAGCCCTTGTCTGGAATACGCTTCCTCCTGACTCTCTATGGCTCTTTTGAATCTTAGTTCAAACTGTTCCCTGCCCCAAGAGACAAACATCCTATGCATGATAGCTACCTCCATCAAGCTATTCTTTTTTCTTTTTTTAAGATTTATTTATTTATGCACACAAGAACTGGGGTACAGGCCAGAGTCATGGGGCGGTGAGAGGATTCACCAGAGACACAGTAGAGAACACAACAGGCAGATTGACCAAAGTACACTGCTGAGAGGAGCTGCAGGCAAGTCAGGAGAGGTCTGCTGTGCCATGTGGGTAGCTCCCTGGCCTGGGATCGAACTCGTGCTGCAGAGGCTGTGGGTAGCTTCATATGTTGCGTCTTAACCCCTTGTGCCACCAGGGAGATCCCATCAAGCTATTCTTTATCATATGACTTAGCCACCATAATATTTATTATTATCTGTACATATTTTATTCATTTACCTCTTCCCAGCTCACATGTAAGCTTCCTGGTTTTTCAACTTTCATGTATTTAAAATGTGAAGCAAACTTCCGTGTAATGAAAAATTATCCTGCATAGAGAAACAAATGTCTGTGTACCTTAGGCATCCAGAACAGTGTCTAGAGTGTGTTTGGCACTCAAATATAGACATAATAATTGACGCAAGGTATTGCATAACTCTTAACACAGCCCTGAGGCCAATAGTTGACATATCATTGATTTCCTAAGTTAAGCCACACTAATGTGTCCATCTATATTTTATCTAAAAATGGTTCTGGGTAAGCCCAAGTCTTCAAGTCTTATTGCTCTTAATTTTTCTAGTGCAAGGAAGTTACCCCAGTTCTTTGATCATGTGGTTTGTCTTTCTCAGCAACACATTGTTTTTTATTGTTGCACTTGTTGATTTTAATATACTAAACTCAATTCTCAGAAGATGATCTTTGCCTGTGACCATCTTTGCAAATATCTATAAATGATGGTGGTAAGAAATAATATCTTCTAATTGGACATTTTGAAATCATTTGTTTAAATTCAGGAGCAGTCAACTTGCCAACAGCCTTTCTTTCAAACTGTTTTACCACGAAGAAATAAAAACAAAAATAATCATTTCCATTCTGAATAATTCTAACCATCTACATATGGTTATTTGGGCAGTTAGAGAATATTTACAGAGAATGAGTAATGTCTTACTTAAACTCCTTCTGTCAATTAGCACATTTTTAAAAATCAGATGCTAATCTCTCCTTTAGGATAAAAATAAACAGAGTTTCTCCAAATTGTCCCAGTTTGTTTAACTTGAGTCTTTATTTTTCCCCAATTGCATTCACCTAAATGCTTTACAGTTTGTAGGAAATGAAGTCAATTTTTCAAGTTCTACCTCTATAAGCTCAACATTTACATAAAATATCTTCATGAAATCTTCATTAGTTCCCATTGTATTTCTATTATACAAATTAAACCACAGAAATCCTTTCATTTTCTCAGGCATTCTGGTCTCTTGTTTTTGTTTTTTGGGTTTTTTTTTAATTTTTGAGTCTTTTTTTTATTTTGGTGGGTTTTTTTGTTGTTTAATCCTTGAATTATCACCTTGGCCCCCTTTTAGGCAGTTGAGGGTTACAATTAGCCAATACCAGAATCATCACACCTGTTCTTCTACCAAATGGTGGAGTCTCTGATGAAGTTGTCAGGTAAAACTGAGACCCCAGGTTCTTTTCCTTGGTTCTTTTATAGACAATTGTCAGTTTGAGAGAATATTTGAATTGCGAATCCTCTGTCCCCCCAACCATGCTCAGTCAAGAGTTTTGCGAAAACAAAAGCAGGAGACAGGTGGAAAGTGGAAAATGTTTTGTTTTTTTTTTTTTTTTTTTGACTTGGCTTCATCACCCTGCAAAGTAAAAAAAAAAAAAAAAAGTCAAAAGCTGCTATAGCATGTCTAAAACCGGAAAAATTATGGCAAGAAAAAAATTCTCTGAATTCAAACTCTGTATCTTGGAGAACTGGAATTGTGCTGCCCCGCCATTTCATCTTGATCATCAGAGTATCCTAGAAGGGTCAAGAAAACTAATTGAAGTCACACTATAAACAACACTGGGAACAGCAATAGAAAGAAACCAGGACAACAAGCATAATGTGCGTTTGCTATTATTAACAGGTGGTGGGAGAAAGAAGCTTCTGCTGAGTAGTGGGTCTATTTAATGTTCCAAGTGCGTGATGATGGCAGGGACGTGGCGGGTGGTGAGGGCGGCTGCCCACCTCTGGTTAATGAGCTCCGACAGGGAAGCAGTTTGTTCCCATGTCCTGCAGCGTGTGCAAGAGGACATTCACGGGGTGACTTTTAATTTACAAAGCCTTAGCTACCCCTGCTCCTTCCACATGGCAACAGCGGGTCAAAAATAATGGAGGATTTTTGGTTTTGAGCAGCAGTTTGGTGATTTGAGACTTCTCAAAAATCTGTTTATGGCTTGACTTTACTTATCCTTTAGTTGCCAAAATATTTTCCTCATTCCTTCTGCATTTAACTTTTTGCATTTTTAATCATGCAAAAATTCAATTTTTTTACTGTGTTTATTTTTAATTGAGGTAATATTTGGATCCCCCCCCACCCCCGTGTTACCACCACCTTCTACATTTATTAATTGGAATTCTTCTGTAAGGAAAAGCCACCCCTTTACCCTTGTTTGTTTATTCAATGATGTTTTTATGTCAGTTTGAACTCATGTATTTTTATTTTATTTATACTTAATCATAATCCAGTACTTTTGCAACTTTTTGTTGCCTTGTTCAAATTGTTCCAGCTTTGTCCTTTGGGAGCTCTTTCAGATTAGGCCTGGTGTTTTCCAACATGACTCTCTTCACATTCTTTTTTGAGTTTTTTCAAGTGTTTGAATTTTGATTTGTTTTTAAACATATTTCCAGTTGTTGAATTGTTTGTTGGTTTATTTTGCCTTTTTATTTAGTTCTTCAAATATCATAATTGGTCTTACAATTGAATAAAATCTTTACTGGGATATGTATTAAATTAAATTTATTGATGTATAACTTATAAAAGTAAGCTGTACCAATTAAAGTATAAATTCTATGAGAAAGGAACAAGAAGCTATAAAGCAGAAAGGAGATCAGAGAGATTTGAAGTGCGAAAGGATTTAATAATATGCCAATATTAATTTCTTAGTTTTGACAAAAGTGTCATCATTACACAAAATGTTGATATTGACACCAGGGTGTCAAGAGCCAGCAAGGGAACAAGGAAACAGTTTGCAAGGAAATAGGTCTCACAATTGCATTATTTACAGTTGACTTCTGACAACAATGTGAATGAGCTATGAAGCAAATTCACTCCAGAGCATTCAAAATCCACCCTGGATTTTGTCTTGTGATAGGAAAACTAGTTGAGTTTACCTGACTTCTGACCTACAGAACTGTGAGATAATAAAATAATAAAAATTTATTTTAAGTGAAAATATCACATTATATTTAAATATAAACATTAAAATAATGTTTGTATTATAATAAACAATTTATGTTGTTTAGTTTTTTTTTTTTTTGCACAATGTATGCATTATCATTTTGGTTATATTCCCCATACAATTGCACCCCCCCTTATTTTTTTATTTTTTTTATTTTTTAATTTTCTAGAGGCATGTCTTATTTATTTATTTATTATTTGTTTGTTTGTTTGGTTTATACATGCACTGGGTACAGTCAGAAGCGCGGGAGGGTGAGAGAATTCACCAGAGCCAGAGCAGGGAGCAGAGCAGGCAGAAGGATTGAAGTACACTGCTGAGGGGAGCAGCGGGCGGCAGGAGAGGTCTGCACACCATGTGGGACCCTCCTCTGGTGGCCGGGGAGCAGCCGGGGATCGAACCGGCGCCGCAGAGGCCGCAGGTAGCTTCGCAACCCAGCGCTCAACCACTGCACCACCGGGGAGGCCCTATGTTGTTTAGTTTTAAGCCCTTGTTTTTGTGGCAATTTTTATGGCAACAATAGAAAACTAATATAATAAACAACTGTTTAAGAACCTGTAATTTAGTTAGTAAAATAACAATGTTAATTTCCTAGTCTTGACAAAAGCGTCATCATTACACAAAATGTTAATATTAGAGGAAAGTGGATGAATGGTATATAAGAATGCTTTATTTTTTCAGTTTTTCTGTAAATCTAAATGTATTTCAAAATAAATCATTTCTTTAAAAAAATCTATGATAAATGTCTACATCTGTGAAACCAGCTTCACAAGCAAGATGAAAACCATTTCTAAAAGCCTAAGTGTCCTCATGTCACTTTGCAATCATCTCTTCCCTCTGCTCTGCTCCTAGGGAACCCTTGATTTACAGTCTGTCATGTAATATCAATTTGCATTTACTAAAATTTCATAGAAATACTTCGTTTTCTTTTACTTGTTGCCCTACTCACTCTATCTTTTGGAATTTAGTTTTTGTGATTGCTTCATGGATTATATGTGTCTCTCATTTACCCCAGTCTATATAGAGTTAAATATAGAAAACACAAAACAGAATCATTTGATATACCCTCATCCTTTATTTATTGTTATATTTTCATTAAATACATATATGGGTGTAGATACATATAGATGTATAAGCAGTTACCAAACTGAAAAAAAAGAGAAGAAAGAAAAGTGTATATATCATTTCATTTATATTTAGCCCCCTGTTCATCATTCCTACAGTTTTTCATTTCTCGTATAGTTGAGTTGCCATATGGAATCGTTTTCTTCTACTTGAAGAACATTCTTTTGTATTTTTTGTAGTACAGACCTACTGCACTGATTCTCTCAGTTTTGGTGTGTTTGGAAATGTTCAACTTTATTATTGAAGTTTATTTCACAAGATGTAGAATTATTGGTCACCAGGCATTCGTCATAACATTGTTTTTCTTTGTAAAATGTTGTTTTCAATATATTCTCTTCGGGATATTCTTTTAATCTTTTGCTTTCTATAGTTTGACTCTGATGTGCCCAGATTGGTTCTCTTTTCATTCAGCTTGAATTTCATCAAGCTTCTTGGACCTGTCTGTTAATGTTTTCCACAAATATTGGAAAGGTTTCGCTGTGATTTCCTCAAATGTTTGTTTGCTCCCTTCTTTCTTTCTTCTCTTTCTGAAACTCCAATTATACATACATCGAATTGACTAGTAATACTCTACTGATCTCTGAGCCTCTGTTCATTCCCTGATAAAAAAAAGGAATGAAGAACTGAAACATACAATAACTAGAAGAATTTAAAACATGTAAGTAGAAAGTCAGACTCAAAATGCCTTATACTGGATGATTCCTTTTATGTGAAACATGCTAAACAGACCAAAGGGACAGAAAGAAGATTAGGGATTGTCATGGAATGGAGAGAAGTAGAAATAGGGAGCGATTGCAGGTTACCACATCACACCCACCACCAGGCATCACAGTTCTCATCCGTAGTCATTGTGCCCTCCCCACATTCTTTCCCTTTCCCCACACCCCATTTTATAGCCCCAACTCCACAGATTCCTGGGATTTGTTTTGACTTGGTTTTGTGTAACCAAATGTTTTGTTTCTCTATATTCCACATATAAGTGAAACTTCCCTTTTTCTTTCTGACTTATTTTGCTTAGGCTTATCTCCTCCAGTTCTATCCATTTTCAGAGGATTTGAAAAGGCATTTTCTAAAGAAGACATACAGAAGAAAGACATACAGGTACGTGAAAAGTTGCTCTACAGCACTGAGCATAGACAACGCAATCAACCCTGTCATAAGACACCATCACACATGTTAGAATGGCATTCGTCAAAAAGACAAGAGGTATCAAATGCTGGCAAGAATGTGGGGGAAAAGAAACCCTTGTGTACCATTGATGGGCGTGTAAATTACTGAAGCCACTTTTGAAACAGTATGGAGGTTCATCAATATACTAAAAATAGAACTAACTTATAATCCTGCAATCCTCCTTCTGGGTATATATCCAAAGGATATTAAAATAGATTGTCAAAGAGATATCTGCACTCTCACATTCATTATAGCATCATTCATGGTAGCCAAGACATGGAAAGAGCCCGAGAGGCCATCAGCAGATAAAGAAAATGTGGTATGTGCAATGGAATATTCTGCCATGGAAAGAATCATCCTCTTTTTGCAACAACATGGATGGACCTTGAGAACTTTAAGTTAAGCAAAATAAGTTAGGCAGAGAAAAACAAATACTTCTTGGTTGGCTTATGTAGCATGATATAACGCAAAATAGCAGAAAAGTGAGTAGTCAGGGTAGATGGTGGGAATTTTGGAGAGGTGGGCTAACGGCTACAAAACTTCAGCTATAAGAAATCTGGGGATAACATATAGCTTGGTACTATAGCTGACAACACTGTAGGGTATGATTGAAATTTGCCAAAGAGTATAGCTAAATGTTCTCACCAAAAGAGTAAAAAATATGTGAGTGGTAGATAAGTTAATTATTATGTAGATGGAAGAAATCCTTTTGCACTGTCGACAGGTATCAAATTATCATTGTGTACACTTTAAATATCTTATAATTCTATTTGTCAATTATGTCTCAATGCAGCTAAAATACACAAATAAAAATTGTAAAACTAAATAAAAAGTCACTTGACAAAAGTATCATAGTGAGTAGAGTGCTGAACATTAATTATGGATTGGGAACTAGCATATAATTTTCCATCTTAGTAAGGGGCTTTTCAGTGGGTTGAAGAGAAAAGCCAGAAGTAGTGTATGAGAAGAATTAAAAATCAAGAAATTAGAAATAGCTATATTCTTTATTTCTTAAGAAAGGAAAGACACAGGGAGACAGATAAAAAGGGATAGAGGATTTTATTGAAAAACTAACATTCTGAGCCAGCATTTAAGAACATTTCTTAAGTTGTTTAACATATAATTTTCCAACCAATGAAACTATGAAAAGGACAACTACTATAATTGAGATTATTTAGATCTTTGAGAAGGAATATGTATTTTTTTTCTGGCATCATAATCCCTTCTCTATCCTTACTTAATAGCAATCTAACATGCATAATAGTTTCCCTAAAATGAGTGGCTTTAACCATAGTTGCTATTTTATATTCAATTTCCTACTGACAATGTCTATGGCTTCGTATAAATTTAGTATTTTGATGCTATGCCAACAGGCTATGAAAATCTTTCTCAAATATAAAGAAGTAATACATCACATACAGGTAATATATATTTTACTTTCAATTTTCTGTCTTTCAAAAATGCCTTTAATTTTGCTACCAGGTTGTAATGAAAAGGAAACAAGTAATTACGAAAGAAATAGGCCATGTGACTTAGTCACCCCCTGCTTAAATTCTCTTATGTTTGGAGGAGCACACAAGTGAAAGCAATTGAGACAATAGAAAGGTTTTTGCAATAAAGAGACATGAGAATTAATTAATAGAAACCCTGTTTAAGTGAGATCAGGAGGTGATAAGAGAGTTCCCTCCCCTACCTGTTGGAAGGAAGAAGGAATTTCTTTTTACCCAGCAATAGCTCCTCATAAGATAAGTGGGTGCTGGCTTTAATACTGGGGAAGTGCCTTTTTATTGTTGTTTCCATATAAACCCATTTTGTTGGTGAATTAAAAAAAAATTCTCTTAAGTTTGGCTTTTTACGTCTCCGGTAAGAAAGCTTCTTTAAGTTTGTTATGTGTTCTTATAAACTAATTTTTAACAGCTATATTTTTTGCTAATTTGAAGGTTCTTACCCACTTTTTTTTAAAAGATTTATTTATTTTTCTACAAGAACCAGGGTACAGGCCAGATGCACGGGAGGGTGAGAGGATTCACCAGAGACAGAGGGGGAACAGAACAGGCAGACTGACGAAATACACTGTTGAGGGGAGCAGTGGGCAAGACAGGAGAGGTCTGCCGCGCCATGTGGGATTCTCGCCAGCCGGCCGGGATCGAACCCGCGCTGCAGAGGCTGCGGACAGCTTCACAGCGCGGCGCTCAACTGCCTGCGCCACCAGGAGGTCCTGTTACCCATTTTTCTAAGCACCTAAGATACTTTAGAGAACAAACCTGAGAAATCCACATCCTTCTTAAACTTACATTGTAGTAGAGTAAGACAATAAATGGAAAATCTAATCATGAAATGATAAAGTATGCTCGAGGTAGTCCTAAGATACATTCTAACAGTGGTCAGATAAATTCATGCACATTTATATATGTTACATTGGGACTGCAGCCAAGGAAGCTTCTGGACTTGGCTGTGGTCAGGACTAAGAATGGGCTCTCCTGCCTGAGCAGTGTGCAGGAGGCTGGCCCAAGCAGCCTTGCAGGTGTTCCTGATCAGGAGTGCTGCTCAGGAGTGGGGGGAGTTCCTTGAGCAGTAGGTCGGGCTATGGCTTAGCTCACCTGGGTAGAGCTGGAGCCAGTCAAGCAGCTCTCCAGGTGATCCGGTCAGGAGCTCGGCTGTGGGGCATAATTTAGCTCCCCTGCTTAGGGAGGAGCAGACCAGGCCCCGGAGCCCGACAGGACCTTCATTTAAGGACCCAAAGAAACCAAGCTGCATCACTCCGAGTTCGTGGTCAGATGTGACACCGTCTTGTCTTGCAGAAGGACAAAGCCGCTGGCTGGAACGACTGCTTGGCCGCTGCAGGTAGGACCCCCTGACCGAGAGCTGAGAGCTGGTTGCTGCGAGCTCCTCCCTGCTCCTCTGCCAGTTTCAGTGCTGCAGAATCCTCTGCTAACTTTGTGGGGTCATATTGAATTAGGGGTTCTCAAGAAGTGACCCACACTGCTGGTGAGCTGGATGTCCACCCTGAGTTCTCTTTTCCCGCTGACTCAGGGGAGACTTGTTGGCATGATGCTGGCCTGGCCTGGAGACAGGGCAACGCGGCCCTCCTCCTATCCTTCCGTTGGTCTGTCTTGGTCTCTGTGGTTTAGTGGGGTGCTTCAGTTTCACCCCCATATCCTAGGCTTTTCCCAGCAGTGTCTCAGTCATGCATAGTAGTTGTTATTCTGAGAGGAGTAAAGTCGGAAACAGCCTATGTTGTCATCTTGGTGACATCACTCTCCTGGTCTGGATAATTCTCTGTCCTGGGGGCTGCCTTGTGGGCTGCTGTTGCCTAACAGGATCCATGTTCTCTACTGCTAGATGATAATGACACCCTCCACCCTAGTGTGACAACTAAGTCTCCAGACATTGCCAAGACCCCCTGGGTAGCAAAATCACCCCTAGTTTAAAAGCATCTTGTTAGAGGGAGGCTAGAAGGAGAGATAAGTGGCGATGGTGTTCAGAACTTTGTTACTACTCTCATCAGTTTTGCCTCAGAGATAGTAGTTCTCGTTTCTGGCTGCTTTCAGTGCTAAGCATCAACTTCATTATGGCCCTGCAGAGGCACTGGTGGCTGCCACACTGGGCAGTGCCCTTCCTCAAAGTTGTGACCACTGGTAACTTGCAGCCTCTGCTTGGAGCGTCAAGTAACCCCAGCTGGGCCCATTGTTATCCCAGCTGCAGATGATGGGTTTAGGGACTTATCCTATCATGGCTCATCAAAGAACCAGCTGTAGGTGGGTTAAGTACCTGCAAAGTTGTTTTGAAATCCAGTGCCTCATTTGGCAACCCACACATAGTGTCAAGAGGTGCCTGTATTATCTTTATTTTTACTAGTTTTAATTGTTTTGGACACATGTCCTATTTTTCTATCTTGGGTTTTAAATTGAAAATATACCCATTCTGACATACTTTTATCCTTACCAAAAATGCAAGTGAACCAATTATTTTGGTAGTTGCCAAACCATCAGCAAAGGCAGAAGGAGCTTAGGACATATGTGTTCTTTGTTCAAACATCTTTGCCTAAATTTGGGGAAGTCAGATTAACTTAAGAAGTGGGTAATTCCACTCCTAGGTATTTACCCAAAGGACACAGAAACATCAATTCCAAATTGCACCTGCACCCCTATGTTTATAGCAGCACTGTTTACAATAGCTAAGCCTTGGAAACAACCCAAATGCCCAAAAATAGATGACTGGATCAAGAAGATGTGGTACATATACACCATGGAATATTACTCAGCATTCAAAAAAGATAAACACATGCAATTTGCAGCAACATGGATGGAGCTGGAAGGGATCATGCTCAGCAAAATAAGCCAGAAAGAAAAAGAAAAATACTGGATGGTGTCACTCATAGCAGAAATCTAGAAAACTTAAATAAGAGACCAGTAAAAAAAATAACTATAAGAAAGTAAAAGTCAAAATCAACAAACAACTATGAACCAGAGACACTCTATGGGGGTGGGGGGCGGGGAAAGGAGGGATTAGGGTCAAAATAAGGGGGTTGCAATTGTATGGGGAATATAAAAAAAAATTAAAATTTAAAAAAAAGTGGGTAAAGAGAGGGACAGACAGAAGCTAGGAACCAGTCACAATAAAGGTTTACAGTTTCACAAAATCCTTAAAGATTGATTTAATGCTTCATATATTGAGTTATGGAGAATTCAAAAATTGCTGTACTTAAGCCCCCTGGTTTTATGAGTCTTTGCAGTCAATGTCTGCCCTCTACCTGAATATACCTGGTGAGAAAAGGAAAGGACCTTCTTTAGTCACTGTCTTAAATTCTGATCTAGTTTGGCTTGAGACAAGTAACAAATGAGCTCTTCTTTCTTCTGTGACAAAAACGGTCCTGCCAGTACCTTAGGTAGGATACTTGCTAAGAAGTATTAACACTTGCATCCAGCAAATAAAAGCAAAAAGAATGTATTATGAGGATATTGGAGGATCTCACCAACACATTGGAATGTTGGAAACAGGGTCTTGAATTTCAATGGGACTTAATATTTTCTCTCCTGCCTGCACATCTGTTGGTTTTTTTCCTTGTAATCAATCAGCTTTCTGGCCAAAACGTTCAAGTTTTATAGGATCCAGCTTCAGTGACCAGAGAAAAACTGCTAAGTGTTCTGTTCCCAAGTCCAAAGCTATGAAGCAGAATTCTTAGGTTTTAATCCTGCTTATTACTCTTCAAGTGTCCCCTAAATAGAAGTTCATTTAAGAATACAGAGCTCAAATAATAGACAGCAATTATGCCTGGGGATGTCAGGCAGTGGTAACAGACATACATTTCACTGAGCATTTGAAGATGAGAAGGAATTGGCCAAAAGAAAGGTGGGCTACGCATACCTGACTAAAGGAACCACCTCTGCAAAAGTGCTGAGGTCTATGAGGGTCTACAGTATAGAGAGAGTTCAGTTTTCAGTGTGATTGGAGCATAGGATGCCTAGGAGGAGATTAAGCTGCAGCAAGGTAGGAGCAAACAGGTTGCTAAGGATTTTATGTGACTGTCAAAATTCTCCTATGCTGTATAACAGATTAAATTTAACATATCAGCAACGGGAGATAAAAAGCAGTCTCAGATTAAAGCTATCGCCATAGTTTCCAGACACTAATTTAAAACAGTGATTCTTAATTGGGGGTTCCCTTGTCCCCTAAGTGGATATTTGGCTGAAGACACAACTTGGGCTGAAGTCATTTTTGGGGTTGCTGGGTTCAGAAAGTGGGGTCCTTGGATTCACTCTGGGAAAGATTCCCCAGAGCTCCCCTTTCAGCAGTACCTGCTGGTTTCTTCACAACACAGAGATATTACTTACATCCAAAAGGGCAGGTTTATTATAAATGGAAGAGAAGAAAGGACATTTGCATAGACTCAAGTGGGCAGAAAGGGCCACCCCAAAAGGGGCAGGTTTGCTAACAGAGGGGCCTGCAAGGTCGCAGGTAGGCAGAAGTACTGCTGCCCCAACCCAGGGCATACATTGCACTGATGAGTCTTGTCTTTGCGAGGGGCTCATTCCTTCGTGAAGCAGTTTGCTGTTGATTTTGGATAACTATGTAGAATTTATGTAGAATTTGAAAGGGACCGGAGATTCTACAATGGCCCTCAGTCTCCGTATTTTTATCTCCAGGTTACGCCCTATGACACTAACAGCATCTGACACTTTGCTTGGGTCTGTGCCTTGGCACCTAAGGATTTTTAGTTCCTATAGCTGGTTTAAAGACTATGTACTTACTACCCCCACTTCCAGGCCCCTGCATTGTGTGAGACCATTCTGGTCTTGTGGCGCCTCCTTTCCAACTTTTCTCTCCTTAACCTCCATCATCCAGTGGGTAGAGGTCAAAGATGCTGCTAAGCATTTTATAATGCACAGGATAATCTCCACTATCTAGAACCAATCAGTGCAAAATGTCAGTCATGCTGAGCTTCACATGGCTAAGATCATGATTGTGGGGACTGCAAGGCTGGTAGAAATGTTTGAAAGTAGATGACTACACACCAGCTTTTGAGAAAACAAGTTTAATGTGTGACAGGAGACTGGAGACAAGGCTCTCAAATTGTTCTCAAGGATGGGGCATTGGGCAGTATTTATGAAGCTGAAGATAAAATGTATAAAATACAAGTTGGTAGAGTCTGATTGGTTATTTTTTGCTAAGTCATGGTGTAACTTAAATTTGGAGCCAAAAATGCAACAGACTAGGCAATCCCTGCTTCTGAATGTTATCCAGATTGACTTTGAGTCCAGTGTCTTAGTTCTGTCTTTCATGGCTTCTTTTGGTCCAGGCAATGAGATGTCATTTTAAGAACAATGAACACTCTTCTGGGTCTGTGATCTGTAATATCAAGTGATCTGTAGACTTATTATGGACTGGGAATTTTTTTCCTTGTTTTAAATGGGTAGGGGTATTTTTGTCCCATTGTTGCCAGCCCACTGGCAGTTCTTGCAAGAAAGAGCAGAAGACCATTATGATTTCAGGAACAGATGATGTTAAGGGTCACAGTGACTCAGAGGTAACTGCCTGAGGATCTTGGGTGTCACTCATGCCATTAACTGAGAACATATGTATGGTTTGGGTGATAACAAGCATTCATTTAAGATCCTATCCCATTGGTATGCTGCTCCCACCAGAAAATTCAAAATGGATCATCAAAGAGGAATTTGATTATATATCATCTCTTGCTACTGTAATAAAGGGAAACAGAAGCTCTGTTAGGTCTTTAGCCCTACAGCTGCATAATAGTATTGAATGAAGCCCATAGACTATTGGTCATTATATATCAGAATGACAGACTCTTATATATTCTATCCAGGGAGATATTTAATACTGTTACAGGGCAACCCCAATGGGAAATGAATTGGCCTGACTATGGGTCCTCACCCAGACGCTTAAAAGGGACTTATAATGAAGGCCTCCCCTGGTGGCCCAGCAGTTGAGCGCTGGGCTGCAGAGCTGCCCACAGCAGCCTCTGCAGCGCCAGTTCAATCCCCGGCCACTGGCGAGGGTCCCACATGGCGTGCAGACCTCTCCTGCCGCCCGCTGCTCCCCTCAGCAGTGTACTTCGGTCCTTCTGCCTGTTCTGCTCCCCACTCTGGCTCTGGTGAATTCTCTCACCCTCCCATGCTTCTGACTGTACCCAGTGCTTGTATAAATAAATAAATCTTAAAAAAAAAAAAGGGTAACTTATAATGAGACTCAACTGCAGACACACAAAAAGGATAATAAAGGGTTTGTTTACAAAAACAGGGAAATGAAGAAATGAATAGCTTAGGTAGAAAGAGATCGAGATAAATTGGTGAATGCGTCCTACCAGTTCCACTGAGCTGGAACCCCAATAGCACACTGAAAGCTGGTGAAAAACCAAGGACCTCCAAGGACCATGTGTCTGGTTATATATCCAACTTGGCTGCTTAACTCCTCCCTTAGTTCCCTGCAATCTTCCCTTCGGTGGTGATGGCATTATAGGATTTGCAGTCCTTGGTGTCTTGGATCTCTCTGGTCTGAGGTGGGGGTGGGGTCCATAAAACCTATCTGTGGAGTTTGTTCAGGACTTCCTTTCCCCCCAATGATACCACTAATATATATTAAAATTAATAGTGTTTATGCTCTTTCTGTCCATCTGATTATTATTCCTTAGTGATTCGATACTTTGAGTAAAAGTATACCAAGTAGGAAATGAAAATTATTTTAAGATGCTATCATATCTGTTATAATCTTCATATAAGTTCTTTCTATTAAAGGAAATATATTTAAAAATTGGCAAAGACCCTCAACTAAACTTAAGTCAGTTTCCTGTAAGTCCTCTCAGTTTTGATGTTGACATTCATCCTTGTCAGACTGCATTCATTGCCCCGTTTTAGCAAGAATATTGCTAAGTCAATTAGAAACCCCATTCTCAATATCTGATCAAATTCCTCATGCCCACTTCTGGTAATGTCATCACTCTGGAGCTACTTCAGCAAGACTCCTGTTAGGTTTATTAAACAAACATCCCTTACTACCTGTAATGTTCATCTTAATAATTTTCCATCCACTGATTCCCACTCTGCTCTTTGGTTATAAATCCCCACTGTATTATATTTGGAACTGAGTCCAATTCTATACTAAAGTCTGTTTTCTTGTATTACAACAGTTCGTGAATAAAATCTGTTTTTACTGCTTTGACTACAAACCAATTCAGGTACAGTCCTAAAATGTGAGTTTAAGCAATCTCAAAAAACCTAAAGACCTGCCTGGTCCCATTACTATGCTAAGTGGTTATGTCAGTTAGGAACTAACCAGGAAGAAGCAGTTGAACATTTAAAACAGAATTTAATGCAGGCCAGTGTTTACAATGGAGATGGGAGAGCTGAGAAATCAAAGAGCACCCTGAGGCAAGGCAGGAGCTTTCAATTCACAACTTAGAGTTACTGCTCCTAGGCCAGAGGGATGATAAGGAGATGGGAGGGCTGAATCCCAGAGCTCAGGGCACACATCAGAAGCTGACACCACAGTGCACATGGTCAGCAAGAATTGGGCCCAAGTAGAAAAGAGACTGCTGCCAGGTACATCATCACTCAGAGAGGAGACTGGCATGGGTTGGGAGGGAGGGGTACCCTGGCTTCTCCCACACTTCTAATCCCCAACCATCATCACCCATTGGTTGTCTCCAACTGGGAAATGCCATCTATAGAAATGCCACCCACCTGTGACAGAGCAGAGCCAGGGAAAGGCAAGGAACTGATCTGAGGCTGGAGATACTATGGCCTAGGAGAGTGGTTCATTCTGTATTTAATTCTGCAACTCTCAATAAGGTATTACCCACTTGTACAGCTGAGGAATCCTAAGCTATTTCCGTTACTTGCCTAAAGTCACAAAGTCCATCAAGGATGATCTGAAAGTTTTACCAGAGTCCATACTCATCCCCCAGCAGTCTTGAATAGCACAGTTGGGGTTTCCAGACTGTAAATCCTGAAGAACAACTCCGAGGAGGACCGATATCCTCTGGGAAACAATACCAGGAGATTGTCTAAATCAGAGAGATGCTCCTATAATGTAAAGCTCCAGGACTACAGGTCCTGAAACCCAGCTGCAGACTGTGAACCTTTTCATTGCACAAAACAAAGGTTGTAGCCTCACTTTCTACATAAAACATTATTGTTCTACTTAATGGGGCTACCATAGACCTAATAACCCCAAGGATTTGCAAGCATGTTAATGAAAAATACACTAGGATTTTAGAAGTAATTTAGCCCAGGGGAACTGAGTTTGGATACAAGGGAGATTTATTCTTGGTAGTCAACAAAGAGCTGTTACCTGGGGATGCAGCGCATTAGCACAGATGAATTTATGTGATAAGCTGTGCCTGCAAAGAGCAGAGCCTGAAGACAAGTAGAAGGGGACAGAAGTGGGGGGTTGTATGAAGGATGACAAGAGGCAAAGGGAAAAGGGAAAATGAGCTGCCTTGCAGAGGCAATATAATTCAAGAATAAGGGAATTGCCAGGGGAAGCTTATTGGGTGTGTATTGTTACTATTCATTTTGCCGCTTCCCTATGTATTTCTTAAATGCGTGTTGCATGACCATCTAGTTTGACAGTCCATATTAGCAAGCTACCTTCTATGGGTTTATAATGTTAAATAATATGGAAAATTCTTCTTGGATTCTTGTAGAACAGGTGTCTATATATTCCGATCTCTATCCTGATGGGTTAATAGGGCTACAGATAGTCCATGGTTTCAGCTAATTCTGCTGGAACCCAGTGACGCTCTGACACACAACTCCTTAATGATTAGGGTTTTTGTCGCTGATGTTTCTTTAGGATCATAATTTAATCTTGGTATTAAAGACTCATCTAGGTTTGGGTCTTCTACACTTATTCACTTATATTAGCCTGAAAACTCTTCTTCAGTTCTGGGAAATTCTCTTCTATAACTGTTCAGTGAATGCCCATCACAACTTTTGCCATCACAGTTATTTTTGTTTAAAACAAATGGGTAGGTCCTCCCTGGTGGCGCAAGGGGTTAAGCACAGCACTAGGAAGCCATCTGCAGCTACTGTAGCACGAGTTCTATCCCCAGGCAGGGAGGTGACCCACATGGTACAGCAGGCCTCTAATGACTCTCTCGCTGCTCCCCTCAGCAATGTATTTCAGTCAATCCACCTGTTCTGCTCTCCACTCTGTCTCTGGTGAATCAACTTCACCCCCACCCCCAGCTCTTGTATGCATAAATGAATAAATCTTTAAAAATAAATAAAACAAATGGATAGATTGCTTCTGTGAATATTCTGGGCTATTTGGTATCTTGGTCCCTTTTATGATCCGTAAAGATCTCTAGCATAAAGAATCTTGGCAGGGAGTTTTAGTGAAGCATTTCAAGCTAAGTCACTTAAAATCTACTTCATTGTGAACCAACAGAAACCCATTGGAGGGCCTCCCTAGTATTGCGGGCGGTTGAGCGCAGCACTGTGAAGCTATCTGCAGTCTCTGCAGCACGGGTTCCATCCCAGCCGGCAGAGAGATATCCACATGGTGCAGCAGACCTCTCTTGTCTCTCCCACTGCTCCCCTCAACAGTGTATTTCCGTCAGTCTGCCTGTTCTGCTCCCCACTCTGTCTCTGGTGAATCCTCTCACCCTCCCGCACATCTGGCCTATACCCCAGTTCTTAGATGCATGTATAAATCTTTAAAAAAAAAATCAACCGTTTGTAATGTTACAAATTTACCCAGATTCTAGAATGAGAAATACTTTTCTTGGAAGTTCCAAAATCTTCAATTTCCTTAGCTATCTTGAGGTAGCTAAGGAACTAGTTCTGTTTGTTTTTTCCTTAAAACAGGCAACGAATGTTTTTCTTGAAAGATACCATCTGCTTCTATGAGCAGGATAGAGGAATAAAAGGAAGCCTGCTGACACAGTTGGCCCATGGAGACATTTAATTAATCCCTCATTTACTTTCAGCCTCATTCACTTTCTCACCTAACCAAATCAGAGCCCAAAGCCTCTGCTGTGTTCCATTTTGGTAAACTGGCCCCCGTATCTTCAGTATTATGATTCTCTCTACCTGTTACATCATCAACACACTTTCAATTTCTTTTTTTCAGAAGTTTTTCTTTAAATACTTAATTTTTCTATTTATTTGAAGGTGCGGTCTAGGCTTTTATTACCCATTCATGTGAGCATCTAATCTATAACATGGTAACAATAACAAATATTTTTACTGGTATTGCATTTCTTCCTTGTTTATACATTGTCTTATTTCAAACAGGATTTAAGATAGAGATTGCTTTAAAGATACAGTTTTTTGTCATCCAAATACTTATAATTTTTTAAAGTTTATAATATTAGAATCCTTATATTCTAAATAGCAGGCTGCATATAGTTGTAGCAGGTAGAATAACTCCCCCTCCCCAAAATGTCCACATGCTAATTGCCAGAACCTGTGTTTGTTCCATTACAAGGCAAAGGAACATTGAAGTTGCATTTGGAAATAAGGTTATTAACTCAGCTGACTTAAAATAGGGAGATGATAGACAGCAGACCTCTGCTGTCTCACTCAATGCTTCTCTTTGTATATTTCAATAAATCTGCCTTTTCTGCTCTCAGAAAAAAATAGGGTGATTATCAAGTGGATAATTATCATCTGGGTTATTCAGGTGGACCCAATGCAGATGAAAGGGTCCCTAAAGGTAGCAGAAGGGAGCAGAAGAAAAGCCCAGTGTTAGAGTAAATGCAACATGAGATAAAGTGACCACCATTGCCAGCTTTAAACATGAAAAAGAATTCAAGCCAAAGAATACTCAGAAAGTCAAGGGAACAAATACCCCCCTACATCTTGTTTTTGCCCATTGAGAATCATTTGAAACTTCTGATCTCTGAACTACTAAGTTTGTGTTGTTTTAAGCCACCAGATTAGTAATAGTTTAGTAAATACCTACCATGTTAAAGATTCTTTCTGGGATTGTTTAGTGCAGTTCAGATTCAAATGGGCAAACCCAACTTGCAACTGTTTAGTCTTCATTTAGCACAATAGTTCTCTGTGTGAAAGCCATATCAATATATACTAGTTTTTTTAAAGATTTATGCATATAAGAGCTGAGGTAAGGCCAAAGGTGTGTGTGTTGAGGGGGGAGGGTCCTGAGAGGATTCACTAGAGAGAGACTGGGGAGCAGAACAGGTGGAGCTACTGAAATATACTGCTGAGGGGAGCAGCAGGAGAGACAGGAGAGGTCTGCTGTGCCATGTGGGTCAGCTCCCTGGTTGGGGATTGAACTCATCTTGCAGTGGCAGGCAATAGCCTGATAGCTCTGTCTTTAACCCCTGTGCCACCAGGGAGGCCCAATATATACTAGTTTTTTAATGTGGTTTTAAGTACAATTCTTGGATAAAATTAAGGAGTAAATATGCCACATTAAATAACCTAAATATTTATGGCGATGTTGAATTTTTATTAAAAGCAACATTTCCAACTCAGCCTTGATGCTGAGTTGGTGCTTTGAACTGTCAGTTAGAAAAGTTGGCATTTATTTGCCTTCAGACTACTGTCAGTCCTAGGATCAATATTTATTAACACCAAAGAGAGAACATTTGCTCCAGGACAGATGGCTTGCACCACTCCTTTCCCCAATTCTCCATAATGAGTCAATCCTTATGAATCATTGTTCCAGAGTCCTACCAGGAATGCAGTGGAAACCACTAGTTAAATCTCTACCAGAGCAGCTCACTCCTCTCATCTCAAAAATCTGTCACTACAACTGGCTACATACACAGTATGAAGCCAAATAGGTCAACAGACATTGCAGTTTTGTTCATGACTCATGGATACTGGGTAAATCAGGGAGCTCAACAGGTTGCTCAGTCTTTGTCAGAGGTCTTTCGGTTAAAAAAAAAAAACAAGTACTTTTAGCCCATGATTCAACACAGGTAGAAATAATACCTTGAGAAATTCAAGGCAGGGGACAGAGAAAGGAGCCAAAATTGCAGGAGAGGGTTCACAAACAACAAAAAAGAAACACACACACCCTCAACAAAAACAAAACAAAAAAAACTATGAAAGAATCATTGCCTGAAGGATGACAGTTCAGAAACAGTTGGAGGGCATTTTTTTCCTTTTCAGTATACAAAATTATAATAACCCTTTTAGAGCTAATTAGAATTAACATACAGCTGAGGTCACTCTTCAGATCACTGGGGAAACCATTAAAAATCATGCATTTGGAAGGAATTAGAGTTTTGGTGTTTTTTTTTTGTTTTTGTTTTTGTTTTTTTTGCTACTGTAACCACTATGGAAATTATCTAGCCCCACCCCACCAAGCATGGCATAAATTCATGACTTTCTAAAATTGCAAACCAAGTTGTCCCATTGATTTGAATTTTTTTTTCCTGTGTATATATACATTTTTGTTTTGAAGTAATGTGGCATTATAACATTATATAATTTTCAGGATTTAAATATTTTTAATTACTTTCCCAGAGTTCTGTCTCTAAAACTACTGAATACTGAAAACGGAAAGAAAAAAGCCAACAAAAACAAAGAAAAATAATTGGGGCACAAATACAATGTGCCCCAAACTCCTTCCCCTTGAATTCCTAGAGACTTGGGACACACATGCTTTGTGACAACACTTCCACCACAATCATCAAGAAGTATGTAGAGGCCTCCCTGGTGTTGTAGGGGTTAAGTCTCAGCACTATTACCCATTGCTATTAGCCGGGTTTTACCTGGCCAGAGAGCTAACCCATACAGGTAGCAGACCTCTCCTGTCTTGCCTGCTGCTCCCCTTGAAAAGGAAATGCTAAGCAAATAAATCTTTCCTGTTTCCTACTAAAGGGTCTTAGGGCTGGTGCAGTAAATAATCCAATGCAATTGTAAATAACAAGTTTGCTTCCCTAATAAGCATATCTAAAGGAGGTGACATTCTAACACAGTCGAAGGAACCAGGGCCAGGCTGATTGATCTCCCTGGCCATCCTCAGATATCTGCAATTTTCCCCTTTTGTGAAGAACTTTTGTGATCACTGACCGATGATGTTATCAATGTAAGATGGTGATGTATAAAAGAGACCCTTTGTCTCTAGGTGGGAGCTCAGACCTTAAGGGACTGCCCGGGTCTGAGACCTCATGCTTGAGTAATAAAGCTTCTCCTGATGTCACCATTCCTGAAGTACCTCTTGTTCGTCCCCTGTCCAGGTAAAAGGCTAGAATTTATTTCTGTAACATTCTCAGCAGTAGATCTGCCTTCGCTGTTCCCCACTCAGGCTCTGGTGAATCCTCTTACTCTCCCCCCACCTCTGGCCTACACCCCAGTTCTTGTATGCATAAATCAGTAAACAAAAATTTTATATGTATGTAGACAAATCACCACCTATGTGTACAAAGCAGATTTAAAAAGTGACTAAGAGCTCACTAGAGTCTATATTGCCTTGCTTGAAATCCTGGCTGTGTTGTTGACTCAAGCACATTATTTCTCAGTGTCCCAGTTTCCTTCCCTATAAAACAGTAAAGGGGCTGTCATAAGGAAAGTGTTAACATGTAAAGTACTTGTAACATGTAAAGTGGCTGGTGCAAATGCTGAATATGTATTATTCGTAATTTCTATTATCCTTAGAATTCTGGGGTGCCTCAGGCTCCTGGGCGAAGATTTTGCTTGTCATTTAGATAAACGGGTAAATTTAAGACAGTATTACTTGTCTTTTATTTCAAAGTCCCTAAGATTTTTGATGGCTTGGGTTATTTTGTTTGTTTGGTTGGTTGGTTTTAAAAGAATTCTGTCTTGGGCCTCCCCGGTGGCGCAGTGGTTGAGCGTTGGGCTGCGAAGCTGCCTGTGGCCTCTGCAGCACCAGTTTGATTCCCTGCCAGCCGGCGGCTAGGGTCCCACACAGCACAGCAGACCTCTCCTGCCGTGCCAGCTGCTCCCCTCAGCAGTGTATTTCGTCAGTCTGTCTGTTCTCCCCACTTTGGCTCTGGTGAATTCTCTCACCCTCCTGCGCTTCTGACTGTACCCAGTGCTTGTATAAATAAATAAATCAATCTTGAAAAAAGTAAAAAAATAAAGAATTCTGTCTTTAAATTGTGGAAAGCTAAGCAATTTAAAAGGCTGAACTTTTCAATGCAGGATGTCCCAAATTGATGACAGTATATTTCTTCTTACATCTTGTTCCTAATCCTCAATGTATGATAGAAATGTTTACATTTCCTTCCTCCTTTGTCCTTGTCTTCTAATATTGTCCACCTGTCCTCTTTTGATTGCCACTGTCATTATTGCCACTCGGTTTCTCATAAACTCTTGCAAGGAATGTTACATGGTCTCTTCTTGACCTCACGACTCAATATTCTCTGTTGCCTACATACTGTTTTATCAATAGATAAACCTATTTAAGTACCGCTGTTAAAAAAAATTAATGAAGTAACTGGTTTATAACATTACGTGGGGTTCAGGTATAGATCATTATAAATCAATAATATATTTAACACATTGTTACAGCACTGAAAGTCAAAATCTATCCTTCACCATAGAATTGACTTCTTTTACCCAACTTACCCTACTCCTTCCCCCTTTTCTGGTAACTACAAATTTGGTTTTATAGTGTGAAATTACATTTTTTAGTATACTGTTTTCTCTATATACATATATGAGTAAAATCACGTGGCATATATTTTTCTCCAACTGATTAAGCCTAATAGCTTCTAGGTCCATTCATGTTATAAGTGGCAGGATTTCATCTTTATAGCTGAGTAGTTTTTCATGGTGTATATATACCTCACCTTCTTTATCCAATCATTTGTCAGTGGGCATTGAGGTTGCCTTCACCTCTTAGCTATCATAAACTATGCTGCAAGGACCATGATTTTCTTGAGGTTTTTGTAAATATTTGTGGTTGTTTTTAAAGATTTTATTTATGCATACAAGAACTGGGGTACAGGCCAGAGGTGCGGGGGGGTAAGAGGATTCACGAGAGAGTGGGGAACAGAACAGGAAGACTGACTGAAATACACTGCTGAGGGGAGCAGCGGGTGAGACAGGAGAGGTCTGCTGCGCCGTGTGGGTTTCTCCCTGGCCGGCCGGGAATTGGGGACCAAACTCATGATGCAGTGGCTGCCAAGAGCTTGATAGTTTTAACCACTGCACCACCCCAGAGGCCCTTGTAAATATGTTGATGGAGATAGGAAAAATATCATTTGAAATTAGGACTGCATTTTCAAATTTCAATGCATGATTTATATTCCTCTAATAATCAAAAGTGATGAACATCCTTTCATGTGTATGTCTTCTTTAGAAAACTGTCCATTTTTAATAGGGTTCTTTTATTGTTGAGTTTTGTATGTTCTTCAGGTATCTTGGATATTAACTCCTTGCTGGATTTATGATGTGTAAATATCTTCTTACTTAATAGGATGCCTTTTTGTTTTGATGATAGTTTCCTTCACTGTGCAGCTTTTTAATTTGATGTGGTTCCGTTTGTTTATTTTTACTTTTGTTTTCCTTGTTGTTGCAGTCAAATCCCCAAACACATCTCTAAGGCCAATGTCAAGGACCAGGTAGCCCTTGTTTTTCCTTTTTTATGGTGTTAATTTTTACATCCAAGTTTTGAATTCATTTTTGAATTAATTTTTGCGTATGGTGTTAAATAGTGTTCTAGTTACATGCTTTCGTTTGTGACTGTCCACTTCCCCAACACCATTTACCGAAGAGGTTTTCCTTGCTCTGATTTATGTGCTTGGCTTGTCAGCAAGTAGTGTAGCTGATGTGCTGTTGTGATTACAGCTGCTGCTTTTCACCCCAGTAAACCTTAAACTGCCACAAGTTCTTGTCCCAGGAAGCCACAAAAAGGAATTCACAGACTTCTCAGATAAGCAGAAAGAAGCAAACTTTGTTCAAGAAAGTAGAGAAAAGTTTGTTTAGAGGAAAAGAACAAAAGCAAAGCCTCCAAGGTAAGGATGCCAAAGAGGGGCAAAAGACACTAAATGGGCCTGTGTGTCAGGGACATTCAAACCCTTTTTTCTCTATTCTAAAATCTCATCATCCTCTTTGTGATTGGCTCTGTCAGTGGCTCTATTTCCCGGGGCAGCTGTGTCCAGCTTACAGCTCTTAGTCTTTCTTTCACTGCCCCGTCCAAGGTCTCTTAAAATTTACTCTTTGTTAATCTTAAATTTTACTGCTCTCATTAGCCCTCCTAGATTTCTGTTATCTCGGAAGCTTTTTTTTAACTCTTCCAAAGTTCCTGCCTGCACTGTCCCTGAAACTGCCTAAATAACCCTAATTTGCCCTAGGACTCATTAATCCATAAATGTGTGGGTTCCTCAGCTCTTAATTCTGTTCCACTGATATGTTTGTTTTTTGGTTCTGGTTTTGTTTTTTTTTAAAGATTGTTTTAGTTATGCATACAATAGCTGGAGTACAGGCCAGAGTGTGGGAAGTGAGAGGATTCACCAGAGACAGAGTAGGGAGCAGAACAGGCAGACTGACTGAAATACACTGCTGAGGGGAGCAGCAGGCAAGTCAGGAGAGGTCTGCTGTGCTATGTGGGTAGCTCCCTGCCTGGGGATTGAACTCGCCCTGCAGAGGCTAGAGACAGCTTCACAGAGTTGCGCTCAACCCCTTGAGCCACCAGGGAGGCTCCTATGTTTATTTTTATAACAATAAAATGCTATTTTGATTACTGTAACTTTGTAGTATAGTTTGAAGTCAAGGAGCTCGTTATCTCTATTTTTGTACTATTTCCTGAGGATTATTTTGGCTATTTGAGGATATTTGTAGTTCCAATAAATTTTAGTTTTGTTTGTTCTATATGTATGAAGGATGCCACTGAGATTTTGATGGGGATTACATTGAATCAGTTTGCTTTAGATAATACGGTATTTTAATTATGTTAATTCTTCAAAATGATGAGAAAGGAATTTCTAGTTTGATCTCTGAACCTAAGCTGGGTGGAGCAAGGTTAGTACTTGGATGGGAAACCAGATAGACTTTTAAACCATATACAATTTGTCACTGGTTATTAGTACAAAGAGAACAGTTTTATTGACATAAAATAAGAATACTTAATTTTGTTGTTCTGGAGGAATTATGCAGAGAGAAAAGCAGTATTTGTCTTTGTTTGCAAAGGTATATTTTACAAAATTGTTTCAGATAGTATAAAAGAAAAGGCTTAGTATATGAGAAAAGGCTTTTTTAAAAATTCAGTTGTTTTTATGATCTTAAAGTGACTAAAAACCTACAGTTGCCAAAGTTCTCTCCATGAAATTTTTTTTAAAGACTTATTTTTATTTATGCATACAAGGACTGCAGTGCAGGCCAGAAGTGCAGGGGATGAAAGCATTAACCAGAGATAGAGTGGGGAGCAGGCAGATTGACTGAAATACACTGCTGAGGGGAGCAGAAGGCAAGACGGGAGAGGTCACCTCCCACACAGGGGATAGAACTCCTATTGCAGTGGCTGCTGATAGCTTGGTAGTGCTGAGACTTAACCCCTTGAGCCACCAGGGAAGCCCCCTCTCCATGAATTTTTAAAGATAAAACACATTAGTAAAAGAGTAAAGCAGAATTGTCCATGAATAATGAAATAATGAAAATGCCCATGGTTAAAGACTTGACAAGAGCAGATTGTCATTCTAATTATTTTGTTCATGTAATTCTAGACTAAGTTTTTCATTCAATTTAGAATATCAAATAAGTCTACTATGTTCAATATTTCTTTTATAGAAAAGGAGAACATATCTTACATGATTTGGAAAAAAATTTCCTAATAACTAAGACAAAAAGATGTTACTTATAATTTTTTTTCTAATCAGTATGTCAAAAGTTTTAAGGGTTTGAAACACTTAAATAAGATCAGATTATGAGACAATATTTAATTATCCATTTAATCAAAAGATTTCAAAGGCATATACAGAAGTGCCACATAATTTTATGTAAATCTTAGCTCCAGTTTTAGTTAACTAGGCTTACTTAAAGATCCAAAGATAAAGATAAATATTAAGTAAAAATTTAGCTTGACAGGTAATTGCTAAAAGGTAATGAAAAACCTTTATCAGGAGTTTGAGTGTTAAAAAAAAGTTTTGTCCTTTTAATTGGGACAAAAGCAAGTCAAAGAAATCTATTTTAATCTTAGACTGTTTGATCATACATAATATACTTCAATTTTTTTAAATCCATAATTTGCTAGTTTCACTTAGCTTTTGTTCATTTTTTTTCCCACAGACCAACTGTTTTACTTGAAAATAAATTACACTTTTTTCTTCCTTTAAAAGCAAAAGAAAGGCCATATTCTTTATGATCATACCTAAATCTCTTCATTTTCCTTGTTTCTCCTTTTCTACTTTTCCAAACACTCATTTTTCTCACTCTTAATAAAACATTTCTATTCCTTATGTTTTCAGTAAGAATCTTATTTTCCTTGTATACATACTTTCCTTATTTTCATTAGTTTTATATACACTAGACCTTTTAATTCTTAAAAACTAAATTTCTAGTGAAAAATTAAAAATTGTGGATTGTCTACTATATTCATATTCTGTGGATTGGCAGACATCATAAAACTTGTAATTTTGGAAGTATACTTTTCCTCACAGTAAATTTCCCAATGTGGCACAAATATTTCTGATGTCTTAAGTTTTTTAGTAATGATAAAACAAAAGAGTAAACTTAGGTTCACTAATTAATGATTTACCATCAATTTTATTTGGAGATAGTCTAGACTTTCAATGAAATCTCGTAACTTAGCAAAACTCCAAAATCTAGGTTACCAAATAGTTGAGAGTGATTAAAAACTATTGCTGGCATGTTAATTTAGATTTTTTAAAAAGATTTATTTATTTATACAAGCACTGGGTACAGTCAGAAATGTGTGAGGGTAAGAGAATTCACCAGAGCCAGAGTGGGGAGCAGAACAGGCAGACTAACAAAATACACTGCTGAAGGGAGCAGCAGGTGAGGCAGGAGAGGTCTGTTGCACCATGTGGGACCCTCGCTGGCGGCCGGGGATTGAACCAGCACTGCAGAGGCTGAGGGCAGCTTCGCAGCCTAGCACTCAACCACTGCACCACCAGGGAAGGCCCTAATTTAGATTTTTTGTTATATTTATATTTACCTACGCTATTTACTTCCATTATGTTTAGATTAACTATTAAAATGTAGGTCATATTAATCAATTATTATTTTAATCTATATTTCTTGTTAGAGAACATGAATTATTTTGATTAATAAACCCATCCAGGTGGAATAAAAATATTACACTTAATGTTAATTGTAAAGACATCCCTGTTTGCATTAACTCAATCTAAGCTTATTTTCATTACCAAAAGTTATCCCGAATTATATTAACTTGAAAAGATTTGGGTTAGTTTCTATCACTTTTCTAATGTTTAGAAATAATCTCTATAAAAATTTATAAATCAAAACCCATTTTACAAATTACCTTGGGTAACACCATCTGGGCAAAGAAAATAACAAATATATGTGAGGCACAAAAACATATAAACATCAAATGAGACATAAACACAGATCTTATGACTTTCATTTAATTATTTTTACGTCATGAGTCAGGTGAAATGCAAAAGCTCATTTATAAGAACAGACTCAAATTTTGTCTCTGGCAATTGGAAAAGTTCAGATGAGCGCCTCGATGACTAAGCTTAATATTTGAGGAGAGACATCAGTATTTTTGTATTTGTGCTCAGTGGGTTTTGGCAAGGGAACCTGATAGCTGCTTTGATTAAATAGGGCTTATTTTTTTATTCTTGTCTCCTTAAAGTTTGCATTTTAAGGGAGACCTTGAACTGCTCTTAGAATTTCATTTTCTGATCTTGCAGAGGTTTATAAGGTAAAAATTCCTATCAGCCTAAAGAGAGTAGTTGCAACAAAGACTTTAAATAGGGTAACTATAACTGGGAGGAGACAAGGGAATGTGGATGGAGCAGGTCGAAAAGGTGAACAGTAGATCAGCCCGTTCTGCTCCCCACTCTCTAGTGACTCCTCTCACCCCCACTCCTGCACCTTTGGCTTACACCCCAGTCCTTGTATGCATAAATAAATCTTTAAAAAAAAAAAAAAAAGAAAAGCCACTATCTCAAGTTTAGATAGGTGTAAAGTAAACAATTTTCCAGGTAAATGCATGCCAAAAGAAATCCTAGGAAATAAACTAAAATTCAGGGCAAAAAATACCTACTATACTCAGGAACTTTTTCTTTTCTTTTTTTGTTACGATAATCTCTGCTTTTTTTTTCCATTTTTTTAATTTTATATATTTTTTACATTTTTCATTTTTGCACAATGTATGCATTTTCATCTTGGTTATAGTCCCCATACAATTCCCACACCCCTTGGAACTTTTTCTTAACTGCAGAAATATAACATGTGACAGACTGTTATTAACAGTCCAAGGAATCATACTTCCTGCTATCGGTACCTTTATGTAATCCCCTCTCACACACTCTCTAGACTTAACCAGGTGACTGACTTTGTTCATTGGAAGATGAACAAGCCTCATGCAAGCAAAGGCTTGATAAGCTCTGTTGTATTAGGCTTGCTCTTTTGGAATGTTTTCTCTGTCATGGAAATAAGCCCAATCTAGTCTACCAGAGGATGAAAGGGCATGTAGAACAGAAATTTCTAATCAAGATCATTGAATCATGAAAAATTAAGACATTCTTGTTTCAGACCACCAAATATTAGGGTGCTCTGTAGTGCAGCAATGGAGAAAAGCTATAATTTGTGGAACTTCATCGTGTCTCTGTCTGCAAGGCAGCAAATGCATAAAAGTGAAAGAAAGTTATATACTTAATTAGAAAAAAAACACATAGGTTTTTCAGTAAACTTTAACAACATTAGACCAGCTGTACCCCCGCTGTATTTTCCCCCTTCCTCAGCTATTTGGTCCATTTAAATAAATATTACAAGATTCAACAAGTAGTTACAAGACTGTTATCCTATACATTCTGTAGGTATAGCATGTAGAACCTGTATCGATGAACAAAGAGTACACGAGAAATATTTTTATTTTTAAACATTGAATTGTACATTTCATATAAAAGATGGGAGTCTAATCTGTTTTTAAAAATTAATTATACATGCTAATGCTATCTTTACATTTTTTTTTTACAGAAGCCAATGTTCTCTAAATTTACAGCTTCATTCCACAGCTTTTATAAAATCATAATCTCTTACATATATTTCTAAATCCCTTTAAAAAATAAATTCATACAAGATGTTTTTATTTAACACATTAAAACTTAATTGATTATAACTGCCCAGCTTTCCAGCTTCCACTGAATATTTTTCCAGTATAGAGAAGCCAGTAAGTTGAGTAATTAATTCTCTGTATTTACCTTTATTAAAAAGAGGTTTTTGGTAGTGAGAACAAATAATCTCTCATTTGTTGCTTGAAAGCCTAAAATAGGATCATTGGTTTCTATGCTAGCTACTTGCTGCTTAGCAACCTGCCCTATTTGTCTGCCTTCCTTTCTGTTGTAAAGTACAGTGGACATGGGGGTGGGCTGACGATAGATGAATACTCGACGGAGACACTCACAAAGGGCTGCATAAGAGTGATTTGGAGCACAGGCAAAAAATTTTTTGTCTCTCTTGGATGCTTGAACGTAACCTGCCAAGAAATGAGAAAAACTACATATTAAACAGGAAGAGAAAAATTGGGACTTAACATAGAATATTTCTTAACTTATTACAAATAAATATGCCTAAATATATATACATTTTCTTAATACTCAACATTGGTTGAATTCTCTCGCAACTGGTGCAAAAATACAGCCTTAATACCCAATGAGCAAAATTGATACAGTTTCCTACGTTTAAGAAAACTGAGTTCCATGTAATTAAGTGAATAATTAAAACACTAAAAATATAAACATGCCAAGCTATCTTTATATTGCCAATATAATAACTAGGCTTATCAATCACAGGTGTGGCATTGCAGAATCTTTATTTTCTTATCAAAGAGAAAAATGTTTACAGGATATCATTATAATGCAGCCACTTCCCTAAAAGTACTAATAAAGCCAGTACATTCTCTTAATAATTCTATTTTAGTGATATTTTTATACGCCAACACTAACACTGTAACAGTTCTGTTGTACTTCAGCTCCTAGAAGTAGAACCTTAAGACCACTGAAAGCTTAAAAGAAAGTTCAGGTATCTAATTTAAAACTTAATTAGGACAGGGCCTCCCCGGTGACGCAGCAGTTGAGCGCTGGGTTGCAAGACTGCCTGCAGCCTCTGCAGCGCCGGTTCGATCCCTGGCCGCCGGACAAGGGTCCCACATGGCGCGCAGACCTCTCCTACCTCTCCTGCTCCCCTCAGCAGTGTACTTCAGTCCTTCTGCCTGTTCTGCTCCCTGCTCTGGCTCTGGTGAATTCTCCCACCCTCCCGCGCTTCTGACTGTACCCAGTGCTTGTATAAATAAATAAATAAATCTAAAAAAAAAATTTAAAAAAACTTAATTAGGACATCCCTTAAAATCTAATAATTCTTAAAAAGATAAAATTTTTCTAAGTTTATCTTTAAAGATTAAAAGGGCACTTATATTTTAAAATATAAATTAGGACTTTCAGATTGGGACAATATTACTGAATGTAACAACATGAAATAAAAACTATAACAGTGATGTGAATTGAGGTTTTGTCAGACAATGAATGCGCAAACCAACCACTGAGCACAAGTAGATCAATACTGGTTTTTTAACACAAAGCAAGTTTGGAGGAAAAAAAAGATGAGGTAGATACCTATTTGAGAAGTTTACAAAGAGCTCTCTAGGCTAACTTTGACAAAACAACATATATAGTATTTCAAGACTACAATATCTAATGTAATGTTGATTTAAGTTTTCCTCCTACTGTAAAAAAAGGGTAAAGAATTTTAAAAATAGGCATGCAGTGGAGATGTTAGATATTATGCAGTTAAATTTTGATCAAACACTATTATTTTCACTCATAAATATTCACTTGGACTTTGAATTAACCAGCTTAACAATCTATATTATTGACTATAAGAATTTTCTCCCACACAATACTAACATATTTTGACAATCAATTATTGTATAAATCTATAATTATATAGCTTAAAAATTTCAAGCCCTAGTTTTAAAACTGGCATTTTCCCTTTTATCCTTCAATGTAAATTTCATTTCTGCTTATCCCCATTTTTCCTAAGTATTTTTATTATAATGGTTCTCTTTTGCACTTAAGTTTCATGGAAAATGGCTCCTAATGTTCATTACCGTAAAGCAGTGAAATTTCTCTGAAGAAACCTGAATACAAGTTCCATGTAGGTATTATCAAGTCCCTTGTTCATATTCTAATACCAGACAGCTTAACTGGAATAAGCAAATGACTGATTAAAATGACCAAAGTGGCTAGATAATCAGATTTATATTCTATGTTGATGTGCTGTACCAGCATAAAAACAGATTAATCCTACTATTTCAAATTACCAACATTCATTAGCAATAGCAAAAGCACAAATCAACCCAAATGTAATTAAGATGGCTCAGATTTTAAAAAAGCAAAAATAAACCTTAAGAAATATATAACATATTGGAAAAAAATTATATATTGGAAAAAGCCACCAAAAAGCTTGCTTTCTACCTAAAGCATTGAAAGTTGCTATGTGTTCCCACATGTCGTCTTGTTTGCTGGAGTGTGGCTGCCAGAGGAGGGCATCAACATCATGGCGCAGACAGAAGCAGGGCATTTCTTTAGGATCCACTATGACAGAGAAGAGGTACTGGTTGCTTCCAAGATTCACCTAAAATAAAAGCAACAAAAATCTTAATTCAACAACAAATTAATAAAGAAGATGACAACACCACAAATTACTATGTCAGCAACTATTCTAATTTTTTTTATTTCTACCCGTAATGTTTGGTTATTTATCAAAAGAAATTATTCCAGAGTTCAAATATTAATGTTTCATAGTTCAGGAACACAAGTCAGGGATAAACTTCCATGGAAGTCAAGCCAACGAAATCCTTTGTTTCAAGATCACTTTTCACTCTGAAAGATACCAGCCTTCCTCTTCTCCTTAAAGTCTTTCATGGGATCTTAATTTCCGTAGAAATCTGCATCTACCTCCCTTCTTGGTTCAGCCACAGCAAACTTACAACACTAGAAGTCATAGTAGGAGACTCCACGGAATGTTCTTCTACACTGAAGGAGAAAATAGTGCTCGAACTGCTGTTCTAAACTTTTATATACCTAATTTGAATGACTCTTCCATAATGCTCTTGGGAGAAATGTGCCATGAAGTCCATTTTAAAGCTGAGAAAAGTGATATACAGGATTTTTAATTTGCCAAAGGTCAGCCTGGTAATTAGTCATAGGGTTGCAATTTGAACCCTAAGTCCTGTTCTTAACCAATCTACTAACCTCTCAACTGTTAGTAGCTAGTTTAAACCATAATATAAGACATCAATTATGTAAGTAGAATATTATTTAAGCCACAGAATACAAATATCATGTTTACAAATGCTAACTAATTGCCAAGAACAATAGCTACAAGTATTTATAGGCATATTCTATATGCCAAGGATGTTATAAATACTAATCTCAATGATCAGAAAACTGTTAAATGTCTGTTAAATGTCTTTTAAGAGGTGAAAAACAGACTTGAAGAGCTTGAGTAGCTTGTTCAAGCTACACACAAAAAATTGCAGTGGGATTCAAACTCAGACCTATTTTTTTTTTTAAAGATTTACTTATGCATAGAAGAACTGGGGTGTAGACCAGAGGCGTAGAGGGTGAGCGGGTTCACCAGAGACAGAGTGGGGGGGTGGAAGGGACAGGTGGATCTATTGAATACACTGCTAAGGGGAGTGGCAGGCAAGATAGGAGAGGTCTGCTATGCCCTGTGGGTCACCTCCCTGGCCAGGGATTGAACTCAGGCTGAGACTTTACCCCCGTGCCATGGAGGTCCCCAGATCTGTCTATTTACACATTTACTTTGGTATACTATGTAACAATTAACAGTATCACTGTCAAGACTGCTATGTTACAGGCATTGCTATACTCATCACTTCTCATTTTAATACAAAATTAACAAGGTGAGACTCATAAGTGGATCCCATCTACTGCAGTACTATATTTCATGGAGACCGTTTACAATGATATGGTTTTAATTTTGTGGTTTTATCGTTTTCTTGCTCAGTTTTTTGTGTATTCCTTTTCTTTGATCTCAATATTAGAGTGCCTTTCAAATTGAGGGAGTGTCTAATGTTTGCAAACACTTTTAGCTTCTGTTAGTCTGAGAAGGTCTTTATTACCTGGCTTTTGCTGCATCCACTAAGTGTTGCTATGTTGTACTTTCCATTTTCAATACATTTTTTAATTTCTCTTATATTTCTTCTTTGACTCATTACTTTTTCAGTAGCAAGTTATTTCACAGATATGTGAATCCTGCAGTTTTTCCCCTTATAATTGATTTCTAGTTTCATGTCATTGTGGGTTAGAGAAGATGACTGACATTACAGTATTTTTACACATATTTAGACTTGTTTTGTAGCCTAACATATGATCTATCCCAGAGAATGTTACATAGTGTTTGAGAAGAATCATTGCTTTGGAAGTGCTGTTCTGTATTTATCTGTTAAGTTCATCTGGTCTAATGTGTCATTTAAAGTTGACAGTCACTTACTGATTTTCTGTCTGAATGATCCAATCATTTTTGAACATAAGTATTACTTTTAACTACTATTATAGCATTGCCATTATTGTTCCCCTTATGTCCATAATATTTGTTTTATATATTTAAGATGTCCTATGATCAGTGCACTGATATTTACAAATAATTGTAATCTATAGGACAACCACTAGACACACACCCTAATATATCAAGATAATGCCAAAGTATACTCCAACCATTAAAGCAGAGATTGAAAGAGCACTGGGAAATGCTTATATCATAATATTAAACAAGGAAAAACATGAAGTTATACTATAGGATCTTAATATATTGGAAAAAAACACCAAAGAAAACAGTCAAATCAAAGATATCAATATGCAGTTGTATCAAAACAACACTGCTTACTAGCTGTAATAGGACAAAAAGTTGCTTCTTTACAGATTGAGATTTATAACAACTACTAATGAAGTCATCTTTGCAAAATATATGTCATTTAATCAGCTCACCTGAATAATTTATATTCACAAATTTTTAGAAATATCATTATCAAGAACTTACCACATGAGTTGTTTTTGATGTAATACCATCGAATCTGCATAAACTTGAGCTCTCCTCAAAGAAAATATCACATTCTTCTAACTCTTGGGCATTACAAGGAGGTTTTTCTTTATCTGGATTTGGATTCTTTGGGGAGGGAGGGATGATAAGCAACAATAAGTGAATGGATTTCTTCATTTTTAAAGTTAAGATTATAGCAATAACTAAAAACTAAATTTTAGACCCATGGCCAATTGAAAATTATAATAAAAACAAAAATGAAGGAATGTTGGAATAGTAAAATATTAAAACAGCTATTATAAATGTTCTATAACTTAAAGAATAAAGAAAACATGAACATATGAGATATATGGATGATTAAAAAAAGAATCACAAACGTTTAGATATGAAAAAATACCTGAAATGGAAAACAAAATAGATGACTGACCTAACTGGGCAGTATAGAAGGAAAGACCAGTGAGCTTGAAATACAACTGAGTCTATATAAAATGAAGCATAGAGAAGACAAAAATAACACATAGGACTGCAGAGACCTGTGGAATAATATCAATGGTCGAACATGGGTAATTAACTAGAATGGGTCAGGAAGAATGCAAAAATAAGACAGTTTTTTTTCAAATTTGATGAGAACTGTAATTGTATAGATTTAAGAAGGTCAAAGAATCCAAACATACAAACATTAAAAATAATCACTGCAAGTCACATAATGAAATTGCTGAGAAATCTTAAAAGTAAAAAAGTCAAACAAATGGAAACAAAAAAAAAAAAACCGTACAGACCAATGTTCTTTAGAGATGCAAAACTCAACAAAATGTATTAGTGGGCCAAATCCAGTAATATGTAAAAAGGACAACATATCACAACAAGTGGAGGTATTCCACAAATAAAGAAAATGCATTTGACAAAACCATGAAACTTTTCATGATAAATTCTCTAGAGATACTAGAAACAGACATGATAAAAACATCCACTTAATGGTGAAATATACTTTTTTCCAAGATAGGAGAAAAAAGATAATGTTTGCTTTTATCATTTCTATTTAACAGTGCATTCTAACCAATACGGTAGGGCAAGAAAAAAACAATTTGAAAAAAACACCAACCACCTTGCAGAAGTCAAAATTCTGTTTTAGTCAAATGTAACAAATACACTGGTATCTGGGCATAAGTAACTTAAATATACCAATATATTGATTTGAAATCATGTTTAAAAGTCATTTTGCAATAATTACCTGCACTCCCCAAACAAGTCCTATCACTGTTACTATATCTCCAAAGCTCTATCACACTATTTATCTATAATATCACACTATTTATCACACATGATAGCATGGTTTGCAAGCATACTGTTAAGGTTTTGTAGTCTTATGTGTGAATAGCAGTGATCCCCGAAATTTTCAACTACTGCTAGCAAACAAACTGTTTCTCCGTTTTTATTGTGTTTTCTTTTCACACTTAATATTCTCATTTCTTCTTTCTACCTTAGAATGTAACTTACCCTACAGTATAAATAATTCTTCCATATAGTCTTCCTTATAATAGTTCTAGATGATATTCAGCCAAACATTTCACATATGCTAATATATATGTTCATTCACTTAAGATTATTTAACTGAAATTGTGGTACATTGCTGTATATGCACAAAGTCTTAAAGTTATTTCATTTAAGTTATCAAACATAGAATATATTCCTCAGAATCTGAGCTGAATGAATATTGTAGTCATCGTAATCATTACCATGAATATACTTTGTCAATCAGAAATATTGTAGTAGATGTGATATATACCTTGATATTACAAGGTTACCTAGAAAATTTCAGTGATAAGTAGAATTTCATACCATCAAGGCATATCATACAATCAACTTGTGCCAAGGACAGAAATGTCAGTTGATTCTTCTAAGGAATAAAAATAGTCATACACACATGCATAGGTACATACAGACACATGCTCTATACAACATGCCCCCCCCCCCAAACACACACATATTCACACAAGTATAAGGAATATTAGAATTTTAAGCCATATACAAACACCAGGCCAGCTAACCTGACTCTTACATTAGAAAAACCTAAGGTAACATATGAAAAACACAGCATAATCCTCACAAAACATACTTCTGGATTCTGGGAAAGTCATACCACTGTTGGACTTGCTTACCAGTTCTTCAGAAGTCAAATGCATCAAACGCTCAGCTATTGCAGCACATTGGGCTGAGTCTCTTATAAGTTCCCCTTGTTTATCACCAACTACTAGCTCTGGCCATGTTAGTCCTTCATTCTTCTTAATCAAAGAAATCTCCAAGCTAGAAGTTGAAATGAGAAAAAATGGTATTAGCAATTATACAAATAATCAATAGCAAACAGAAGAATCTTCCACAGAAATTACCCCTCTGGCATCTAGAGGATGTTTTACCAAAAATCATGTCCAGTTTATTTTAATTTTTTATTGAGGTAAATCATGTTCATTTTAGCTTTGCATGATGGATAACTTATAACCCAAGAGTAAATAATTGAATGAGTAAACAAGAAAGTAACTAGAAATGGTGTGTCAAATTGTCAAATGGCTTGATGAAGGGAGTGACAGGATATAGTAAGACTATCCAGAAAGTACTAAAATTTAGAGGAAAGTACTGAACTAAAGTAAAGAAAGGTAGGCCAGCAGCACTGGAATGGCGGGGCGGTGAATATGGTGGCTGGCTAGGGGTGGACATGTAAAGTTAATCGGAAAACGTCTAAAACTAAAGGTACTTCTTTGTATGTGAAGTCAACAATTACCTTTATATTCACAAACAGTAGCAATAATATTAATCTAAGGATGAGGCTGGTTAAACCAATGTTAACTTTTAAAATACATATTTTAAAGAAATATGGGAATTGAAAAATTTTAACTTTGGTAATATGGGGGGGAAGCTAATGTGGTCTCTGTGAACTTATTTAAAATCTAATTCGTGGGCCTCCCTGGTGGCGCAAGGGGTTAAGTACCGCACTATGAAGCAATCCACAGCCTCTGCAGCACGAGTTCAATCCCTGGCCGGCCAGGGAGAAACCCACATGGTGCAGCAGACCTCTCCTGTCTCGCCCGCTGCTCCCCTCAGCAGTGTATTTCAGTCAGTCTGTCTGTTCTGTTCCCCACTCTGGTGGATCCTCTCACCCCCCGCATCTCTGGCCTGTACCCTAGCTCTTGTATGCACAAATAAATATTAAAAAATATTAAAAATCTAAATCATACATCTAAGTCACCTAACAAATTATAAATGCACTAAAAAGTACCTACCAGGGAACTCTGAGATTAAAAATTGACAAGCTAAAAAGGGAGGCTAAATCAGGGCAGATTATAGACACAAGAGATTAGGAAGTTGTCCATGTGACTCTTGAACAAGGGAAATCCAAGTTGCTTTGGGAGCTAGTTACAATACAGAAAAAGATTGGGTGGTGGTAGTTGTTCCACAGCAAAGCAATTTTTTAATTTTGTCACCTTTAGTACATATGTGCCATGATAACCCCGTGCCCTGGAACATAATTGCAAGCAAACAATTGTTCAAACACAGTAACTATTGTCATAATTACCAAATAGATCACGCAAACTTAGCTATTCTTTTTCAAGGTTGTTATCACCAACTCATGAATTAATTACAGCACTTTAAATTTGCTGAAACTACTTATTTTAAGAGACTATACAAAATAATCTCTTATGTAACATGAGCTCCAATAATAGCATTACAATTACCACCACAATCAATGCCCAGATTTAGTTATATCCTTAGGAGAAAGTTAATCTTGATAATAATAATGACAAAGCCTCTAAGTATAATGCTTACCATATGCCCAGTGTGCTGACTGAAGTACTTTACATGCTTTAACTTATTTATTGCTCACCACAACCAAAAAGTAAGTACTATTATCTCTGCTATACAAGTTAAGAGGGAAAAAAAGCACTGAGGATTTAAGTAACTTGCCAAGGTCACAAGCTAGTAAAGCAGTCTGGTTCCAAGTTCTCGCTCCTCGCTACTGTACTATTCTGCCTTTCTGAGAAAATAAATGTAATAACTATAAAGACTTTTTCTCCAGTGACGAGAATAAATACTGTTCTTAGTAGTTGCTACCTAAATAAGTTAGAAGAGTTCATAAATCAGTTACATGGAATTTCTCAACTATCATAAAGCTGCATACCTAGTCAGTGTACCCCTTTTAGCACAACTGTATTTCTACATTTTAAAACTAGTATAATGTACTATCATTTAAGTGAAAAGGAACATAAAAATCCTATACATTTTAAGCTGCAGACTAGTTAACAAATCCTTCCTAAGTGAAAGGGAACATTATTTGAAAATGAGATATGAATAATTTAATCAAGTACAGAGAAAAGCATGTGTTTTAAACCAATAATACCACCTACACATCACTGTAATTATCTTTTGTAACATAAAATTGCAATCAAATAGCTCAAATTTAATGGAAAACAATACTGGTGCATGTTCATGTATTAAATGCCAAAACTATCTGCATAAGGTCCAGCTATTCTCCTAGACCTTTGGCTGCTTGATGACATATTTAACAACATGTTCTGGCTGGCTTGCCAGTTTATAAATGCCACCCACATCTCTCAGGTACATAAAATGTTTAAATAAGAGTATGTGGAGATATAAAATATTTTTTAAAGAACATTTCAGAGAACTGAATTATTGAAATAATGTATTAAAAAGTAATAGTCACCAGATATCTCCATTAATAAAATGAATTCAGAGTATCTGCTTTAAAGCTTAACCTTTTTTTGAACTAGATATTTACGTTCTAGACTCCCAGAATATAGACACATACCACACTCAAATGGAGTAATCAAGAACTACAGTTAGAGTAAAAATACATAATCTACACATATTTGACCATTTTTAAAATTAATGCTTAGTTCTATTAACACATCACAGAATTTAATAATTACAAAGATTTGATATATTATGAAAAAATAATAGTATTAATCCAAACAGTGGGGAGTGAAGTATCTGACACAATGTATTTCTAAAGAGGCGGGGACAGGATTAGAGTTTTGTAAGACACTTAATTTTTTGACATAGTCCTTTCATTGAGGTGTAAGCTATAGACAAAATAAGAAGTGTAGAATTCACTGAATTTGACAAATATATATACCTGTGTAACCCAATGAAGATAGTAAACCATTCCAAGATAGTAAACCATTCCACAAGTTCCCTTTTCTAGTTCATCTGCCTATATCTAAGAGATAACCATTATTCTCATCTATATCAGTATTAATTAGCTATACCAGTTCCAGAACTCTGTATATGTGGAATCAAACAGTATATGCTTTTGTGTGTCTGGGTTCTTTTATTACACATAATGTCTCTGAGATTCATTTATTCTCTTGTGTTTCAGTAGTTCATTCTTTTCTTCTACAAAGTAGCATTCCATTAGATGAATATACCATAGTTGTGTTTATCCATTCACCTTTTCATGAACATTTTACTTATTTCCAGTTTTGGCTTTTAAAAATAAGAATGCTTGAATATATTTCTACTTTTTAATACTTTCATTTCTTTCATATTCTCAATGTCTAGGAGTAGAATTCCTTTGGTTTCAAAGCAGGTATATGTTTTTTTTTTTTTTTAAATTTTCTAGAGGCATGTCTTATTTATTTATCTATTTGTTTGTTTGTTTGGTTTATACATGCACTGGGTACAGTCAGAAGCCGGGAGGGTGAGAGAATTCACCAGAGCCAGAGCGGGGAGCAGAGCAGGCAGAAGGACCGAAGTACACTGCTGAGGGGAGCAGCGGGCGGCAGGAGAGGTCTGCGCGCCATGTGGGACCCTCCTCCGGTGGCCGGGGAGCAGCCGGGGATCGAACCGGCGCCGCAGAGGCCGCGGGCAGCTTCGCAACCCAGCACTCAACTGCTGCGCCACCTGGGAGGCCCATCAAAGCAGGTATATGTTTAATTTGTTAAAGTGCTAGTTTGCCAAAGTAAGTGCATCATATTCCATTCCTACCAGCAATGCACAAGTTGTTAGTGATCCACACCCTTGCCAACATAGGATACTGTCAATCTTTACAGTTTTATTATTTTTTTTTAAAAGATTTATTTACTTTTATACAAGAACCAGGGTACAGGCCAGATGTGTGGGAGGGTGAGAGGATTCACCAGAGACAGCGGGGACCAGAACAGGCAGACTGATGAAATTCACTGCTGAGGGGAGCGGCAGGCGAGACAGGAGAGGTCTGCTTCACCATGTGGGATTCTTACCGGCCGGCAGGGATCAAACCTGGCACTGCAGAGGTTGCGGACAGCTTCACAGGGTGGCACTCAACTGCCTGTGCCACCAGGGAGGCCCCAATCTTTTTAGTTTTAGCCATGCTAAAACTAGTGTCTCATCTGGTTTTAATTTGTATTTTCTTAATGACTAATGATTATTTTTTCATTTTTCATATTTTTTACTAGACATTTCTGTATCTTCTATTTTAATACAGCAATTCAAATAACTTAACCACTTTTAAAAATCTACTGGCTAATATTCATTTGTAATGGGATTCCCTGATACATCAAGATGTAAATACTTTGATAGAATATAAGGAATATTTTTCCTAAGTCTAGATGTGCCTCTTTTTTTCTCTTCTAAAGACATCAGTAAGAAAACAATTTTATGTATAGAAAACTTTTCTTTAGAAGATGAATTTATCATGTGTTTCTTAGTGTATGTGTCCTGAACACACAATTCACAAAAGAAATGTAAATGGATAATTTACATAAGAAAATATCATTCACTATTTTCAGTGTCCCATTCTACTTGCAGGTATTTATTCACATATATTCTTGTGCATGTGAATTTTTTAAATGGTTGTGCATTTGATAAGAGTAAAACAGAATGAACCATAAAAGGTTATTCAAAGTCAATAAAAACTAGTAGCATAACTGTGTATGTTGAAAACCTTTTTGCTAAAAAAATACACTACATGAATATCCATAAAAAAACTAATAGTAAATGTGGAAAGAGAGGTGACTGGAGTCTGAGTCAAAGCAAAACCTTTCACTGTATACCCTCTTATTGATCTTATTTTAAAGACTAGGAATGTGTTGTAGTCAGTAAATTACAATAATTTATACTAGTATCTTTAATCTTCACTAGACTTACGTTCTTTCACACAAAAATTCTAGTCTTAGGAAAAATAATCAGCTATACAGATAGCCCTACTGTAGTATTCACCTTTGATATAACCACTGTGGGAAGGATAAGAAAAATAATAATGAAAAATAAAATTTTAAATGTAAATTATAAAAATACCTATTATTATCTTTCATTATCCATGTACTGCTTTCATGATCAATAGATGAATAGAGATTTCCTTCCAAAAACCTCTGGTCCTTTACCACAATGTTGATACGATCAGGCAAAAACTGTATTTTAATGTCCTCCTTATTACTATCTTCTGGAAGCCGTATTATTACTGTCAAATCGTCTTCAGTCTGTTGCCAATAATACAAAGGTTCTATTGGGAAAAGAAAATGCATTGTGTAATAAAAAGCGTTGATAATGTGACACACAAAATTAGACTCAAACATCTATCTAAAAGAATTTTATTTATCTTACAAGAAAGTCATTATAAAGAACACACATAGACCTCTTTGGGGAATTTTCACTCAAAGGAGTTAAAGCAGTTTCATTGGACAGGTTGCCCTTCCAGACTAACCCAATATTCAGAGGATAAGAACTCATAAAATACTAGTGACAGCAATTCTTTACCCCCCATTCCTTTTTTCCTTGCCTCTTAGTACCTCTCTCTTTCTTCCCCTTACATACATACACACATATATGGTGGATTCCTATTCAAAGGATTAACAAATGTGTCATAAACCACAGATTGAAACTTACATCATTGCCTTGATTTGTCCATGTGATTTATGCCCTCTGTGATATAGAAGACCACTATTATTTGATGGGATATACATCCACACAAAACAAAAGCTCTATTTTCCTTACAAAGGCATTGGCTAGTCTATCCCATGACTTGTTGCATGAAATCAATTACATTGGAAATTCAAGGGCTATTAGCATATTTGGCTAAACTCCCAGTCAAAAAATCCTTTCTTCACCCTCTCAACCTGTATCCTAAAAAAATCAGTTACTAACAAAACCTACCATACTATAGACTCACCATACTATAACCATGGAATTAAAATATAGGTCATAAATGCAAAATGAATAAACATTTGCATAATGGCACCCATAGGCATTAATCTGTCCTCTTATCAAGAAGGAACATAACATACTAGATTAGGAAGGAATTCTCAAACTGACTAGTCCTGGATCATAGTCCGACCATTCATTAATTTTCGTATACATACTTGAGCTTTTTTTTTAATATATTTTTTAAATTTTTATTTATTTATTTATACAAGAACCAGGGTACAGGCCAGATGCGTGGGAGGGTAAGAAGATTCACCAGAGACAGAGCGGGGAACAGAACAGGCAGACTGACGAAACACACTGCTGAAGGGAGCAGTGGGCGAGGCAGGAGCGATCTCCTGCGCCATGTGGGACCCTCGCTGGTCGGCCGGGATCGAACAGGCGCTGCAGAGGCTGTGGACAGCTTCACAGCACTGCGCTCAACCACCCGCACCAACAGGGTAGGACCCATACTTGAGCTTTTTGAGTAAAAAAAAATTTTGGTATACAACTGTATGTCAAGCTTAATTTTTCTAATCTGGAAAATAAGATATTACCAGCCTCTAGGACTACTGGCACTTACAAGACTTAATGCATATTAAAACATACAATCTCAGGCCTGTTACATTGGAAATTCAAGGGCGTTAAAGCAATTTCATTGGACAGGTTCCCCTTCCAAATTCTGTTATCTAAGTATATTATAAACTAAATGTGGGATTTTTTAAAATTTTCCCTCTTAGCAGATACCAGATAGGCTCAAAGACACTGGTGTATCTTCTTGCAGGGTCACTTTTACTTTGTTAAAACATTTAACAAACATGTTATTATAGAACTAAATAAAAGAAATTTCATAACAGAATTGCTACTCTGAGGTAATTTCTGACTTGCATCACTTTCTTTAAGTAGTCTCTCAGACCTTTTTTTTTTTTCTCTTTTGACTTTAGAAGTACTTTTAATATAAACTCAAAGAAAATATCTGAACTATAGCTGAAAAAATAACTACAAGCTCCTTAAGGTAATTGGTTTTATTCATCTGTGTACAACAAAACTTAACAAGGCAGTTTATAAAAATGACTCAATGGATATTTATGCCAGATACAGCAATAGGAGAAGCCTACCCCCCCCAAAAAAAAAATCACAAGAGCTCTTTGTATAAATTAAAAGTCAGATTTTTTAATCCTCTCTTCACTAAATGTATACTATCACCTAAATTATAGTATCAGTTAGTTGCTTTGAGTGCCTCTACATTTTCAATTATGTTTTAGGTCTTACAAAGAAAATGCTATTCTTTATATCATTATGATGATACTAAATGGGCAATAGACAATATCAGTCTTCTTGAGGTATACAGAAAATAAAACCGGTGTATATCCACAAGAGTATTTAAAAGGGGGCCTCCCCTGGTGGCGCTGTGGTTGAACGCTGGGCAGCGAAGCTGCCCGCAGCCTCTGCAGTGCCGGGTCCCACATGGCACAACAGACCTCTCCTGCCGCCCACTGCTCCCCTCAGCAGTGTACCTTGGTCGATCTGCCTGTTCTGTTCCCCGCTCTGGCTCTGGTGAATCCTGTCACCCTCCCGTGCTTCTGACTATACCCAGTGCTTGTGTGTATGTATGTATGTATGTATAAATAAATAAATAAACATAAATAAATATAAATAAATAAATGGAAACATTAATGAACTATTCGTATTTTTTAAATTACACTTTTCCCTTCAGCACTGTAGAAATCCTATGACAAAATGAATATGGAATAAATTTTCCAATAGCTATTAGATACAAGAAATTAAGTGAGAGCTGTTCATTAGAAGAAAAACAGAAAAATGGACAGGACTTGAGGTTTACATCAAAATAGACACAACGATGAATTCAGGAGGAATTCAAAATATAATGTGAGATATCAACAAGAAAAATACCTGGATTGGCAGTTAATGATGTAAACATATGTTGTGTCCCAACTACAACACTGCAATCTCTTGGAGCCACATGTCTTAGGTACTAGGCAAAAAGGTTCCAAGGATTAAGACACTTTTTCATCCCTTTGCAATTACTCATCAAAAGGGGTAGTTCTAAAAGGCATGTGGTCGAGATCTGAACAGCTCTGCTGGCTAAGCTCTAAGAGAGTGTAACACTCTAACGAAGACAAAATAGACCTTTCCTTAAAAAGGGATCTTAGAGATAATCTAACAAAAAACATATCACACAGGAGGAAACCAAGTTGTTAAGAGGCCAAATAAGGGGTCATCAAGCACAACTCTTATATTCTAAGATATGTATATAAGAATAGGGAAAATTTTTTCAAATATTTAATATATTAGTAGTTCAGTACTTTCCAAAAATATTTTTTAGAAAGCTATACTTTAAAAACAAACCATTACAATAATTTGTTCAGTAACATTAAAGGCACCATCATAAAGTACTGTTAAAATCTTAAGTAAAACATGAGCAGTAATGATGAAGGTATTCTCTTTAGTATTTTTAAAAGAATGTTTCTCTGTATATTTCTTTTGAAAGAACTTATCTCCTTATTACTTGTTTCATTCTAAAGCATACAAAAGTTAAAAACATGAAAACATACCTACCATGAACAGAATTTAGCATATTTGAAGAGTAATAGCTTCAATACTAATATGCTGGATTCACAAATACCAACAAATAGTATTTATTCATTTAATATTAAACATGTTAATCAGTTAAGTTTATAGATTTTTAAACATTTTTGGTGATTACAGAATTATATAAGCAGTTCACCCTATTTAGGTGGTATTACAAAAGAATATCCTGGGAAGTACACATAAATAAAAAAAAAATACATACCTGTAACCTGGTAAAACCTATAACCTACCTGAGAAGACAAACTAGATATGAGTATGTATGTACATAAGTACACACAAGTTTTATGAAGACTGGAAGTAAATATACCTTTGATTTTCTCTGACATGACTTCATCCTTATTTTCTTCAAGATCTTGATCACCTTTTACAAATGTGAAGGACTTGTAGGAGACAACCATCAGACCATTCCCATCAGACTCAATAGCAGCATAATGTGGCACTGACTTGCCACGGAGAATATCACGCTTAATAAGTTCATATTTATTTTCTATAAGAAAATATTTGAGAAAAATTACAAAGAAATATGAAAATATTCTGGAAAATACGTATACAAGTTAAATATTCTAATGTTCTTCTAAAAGGCACAGTATTAAATATCTTATGTGAAGAGAAAAAAATTTAGAACTTTCTGTAAAAAAAATTCCTATGTTCATACACTGGGTCTAATGAAATTTGCTCTGGATTGTGCTAATTTGGTAGCTACTAGATATAGGCTGTTTAGGTAAAATTACACAAAACTTGAAACTCAATTCATCAGTTAAACCAACCATATTTCAAGTGCTCGATATCCAAACATGGCCAGCTGCTTTTATGCTGAATGGCACACATATAAAACATGTCCATCTTGCAGAAATTTCTACTCAACAGTACTGCTATAGATCTGGAAAGTGACAAACTGAAATATCAACTTCTGAAGGATCTACCTGTTCCTGAAATACAGCCTGCCTACTTTCCCAGCACATATAGGAATGATAAGCATCTTCTGAAAGAGCCACAAACTGAAGATAAGGGAAAAGTGTGGTGTGAATTGTTTTTCTGCCCATTCTAGCTACTAGAAATGGTTTTTCTTAAAATGAATTGTTTACAGTAATGATTTTCATATACAGAGATAGAGCAGAACTACATGGCTGTCCATAAGCAAATATAAATAAGGGTATATAGAATTAAGATATGAACAACTACATTCTGAAAGTTTCTGGTAAATTAACTGCATTTTTATTCTATGAAAATAGTTTATCTTTTGCTTCAAAAAGTGCCCAAATATTTCAATTGAATTTATGCCTTTACTTATCTTGTTGCTCTATTCGTGGGTTGTACGTGTAAGCTTCACACTGAGGAATTAAAAATAATGTCATGTAAGTTATGTTAAATCTGTACTAAAATATCTGTCATTTTTACTCTAAATCCTCATCTTTACTTACACGTTCATTTAATACAAATTTAAGATAGAACTAAAAAGCCTTCCTATTTTTCCTTCTAGGGTACATGTAGGACAGTTCTACCTGTCTCTAAAGACCCAAACCTACAAAGTATATATTTTATAGGGTACCTTTTTCCAACATATGTAGAACAGAAAATAAAGGGTGGGTTTCAAGTGAATTCTATGATTAAGTTAGACAATTTAATTTTAATACAACATTTCCTAACTCAAAACTTTCAGAAAAGTCAATAAACCTTAATGTGTAATGGGGATATTATGTGCCTACATTTTCAAATTTATTTCACCATTTATTATTTCAAATTTATGTCAAATGTTCTACTCAACATGGTTTAGAAAAACACTAAAAAGTAAATTAAAAAAATAGAAAGGAATAACAAATTAGTAGGAGCCAAGACATTAAAAAAAGAAAGATTAAGTAAACCACAGGAAAAATCTATAACTACAACCTTGGGAGAAAACAAAGGGTGAGTCTAAATATATCTGTCCTGTTGAGACAAGGAACCAAAGATGAAGGAACTAGAGCAAAGTGTCACTGTGTTCTGAGGCAATATGATGCTTGAGCTAAAGCTGCCATTGAACCAACTGTTAGAGAAGACAAGGAACATTTCTCCTGTAAGGTACTGCGTTATAAACTTTACTAAAAAATTTAAAGCTATTATCTAAAGCAAAAATCTGCAAACTACACCTGTGAGCCAAAGCTGAATTTATGCCAATTTTTGTATGGCCTGTGAGCAAATAATGAATTTTACATCTTAAATGGCTAAAAAATAAAGAATGTTTAAATACATGCAAAAGTTATATAACATTCAAATTTCAATGTACATACATAAACTGGAACATAGCTTTCCTCATTCTTTTACAAACTGTCTATGGCTGCTTTTGCACCACAATGACATAGCTTAGCAGTGGTGACACAGATTGCATTGTTACCATGCAGCCCTTTAGGGAGCAAGTTTTCCAGCCCCTAAAGTTTTAAATTACTATGTTCCTCCAGTGATCAACTACAATATTAAGAAAAACAACAAAATTTGTTAAACACTTCAGAGAACAAATCTAGATTTACTCAGCTTTCTTAAAAGCTGGTTTTATACACACACATACTTATATATATATGGATACACACACACACACATACACACTGTCCCTAACTATGTACATATATGTAAACATGTATATATACACACAGAAAGTATGTTCATTGTAAAATAAAAGGGCAGGTCTTCTTAGGAAACAAATTTTAACAACCTTCAACAGATTGTAAACTGGCAGCTATGATAAATTTTTTTCTAGAGATCAGTGGTCATGTGAGCTGTTGAGTTAATTAATTTAATAAAAACTACTGAGAAAAAGAGGAAATTCATCATGAAAATAAGCTCCATTAATTCTCAACTACAGGAAAAGCCACTGGATGACTCAGTAAAAACTGACCACTGGCAAAGAGCAAAGTTATATCATCAAAGTAATCTTAATTAATAAAGGAAAAAGTAGTTTTTAATGTCCAAGTCAGAAATTTAACAGTTTCAAAGAGACCAAACGTCAGAATTTTTCCACACATGGAAGCACTCTGGGTAAAAAAAACTTGCAGGTTTCCTGGGGGCCAAAACAAATGGCTAAGTTCAATTCACTTTAAAAGAAATCAGAGGTGTTTTTAAGGAAATAAAGGTATTCATTTCCATACAGGTAGTTTTATTTCATTTCTATTTCAATTGCACTGCAATATGAAGTTAATTTGCATTTAGTTTTATATACAAATTCTTCTGTGTGTGGATATATGTATGTACAGAAGAATATGTATGTTTCGTATTGTATATTAAATATATACACTAAAAATATTCACTTTAAAATTCTTCAAAATTTATGTGATTCTATCTTTTTATACAAAATGTCATAACTGTGAAAGCACATTATTATTTTTTTCTGTAACCTACACCTACAAAGAAGTGATCTACAGATATTCTTGCTATTCGGTTGCAGATACTAAAATCGTAACACAATGTCCAAGAAAACTCAAACAGCATTTACATAAACAACTTTGCCTTTCAAAACATCCTAAATTATGTCTACTACGGAGATTGAGAATTTTGTTGTTTTACCTTTATTTTTCTTACTGATAGTGACCCACTCCAAAGAAACATAGAAACCACTTCCTTTCATATCCAATTCTTCTTTCTCTATTCGAAGAAGTAGAGTAGCTATTGAATGTTCTTCAGCTTTCAGCAAAGAGATACTATGAATTATGATAAAAGGATTCCCAAGCTCTTCATTAAACATTATCTACAAAAAAGGTTACACACACACAACAAATGTACAAATTACATGAATACATGAGGAAATACATAGAATTCTGACAATCCAACAATCAATTTAAATACTACTTCATACAAGGAATACAAAAATGAAAAAGGTCTAAGTAAAAGGTGCAAAGTTAAATAATATTTCTTGAAAAAAATTTTCAAAGTTCTGTTTGTTTAACAAAAAACTGTTCAGTACTATTGGCTTAAAAACAAAGAAAATAAAGCACCTAAAAGAGAAAAGGAACTGAAAGCAATCTCCTTGAAAAGAATTCAGTGAAACAGTGCTCAATACAAAGAGAGGACACCAGTAGATCAATTTTCATTCCTCCATCTCTTCCCGAGTCACATGATTTATTTCTGCTTTCTTCCTCTTAAACTCCTGGATAATGTAGTCTTGTATGGTTTCTTCCTATTATTTTTGTTCTGTTTTAGTTTGTTTTTCGGTTTGTCTTCAGGGAGTTTACAAGAGCCAAAGGAACTGTAGAACACATCACTAAAACTCTTATCTCAAAAACAAAGTCCCTTTACATTTAAAGATTTAAGAAACAAAAAAACTTACCTCCCATTTTTCAGAATCATTATTTCCACGTTCACCTGTTGCAATGAGATACAATCTCCCAGTTCCATCTGACAAGGCAACCCAGCTAGAAGATGTGAAATGGACAGATGCACAAAGGCGATTGTCATAAGCTGTCAAATCTGTAGGAAGTCGAAATACCTCTCGGGGTTTTCCTAAGGCAGTGTCCTAAAAAAATAAGTCAAATGATATAAATGAATCCCTCCCTCTTGATCTGTAGTGGTTCCTCTTTGCGAATAGAGTAGGTACCTAATTGAGTATGAGCTGTACTACACTCACTTCTAACTAAATACTAAAGAAGGGATGTTAATGTGACTTCTCCAATTAGGTAATGAGAGATTTGAAATCTTCTATCTTGCTCTGTCTCTCGGATTGCACATGCTAGGTAGACCTGTATGGGGAGAAACTAAGGGTTCCTGCCAAAACCAGTTCCCTGAGGGTGAATCATTTGGGGAATATGTCCTTTACCCAGCCAAGCCTTCAGATCACTGTAGTACTGACTGACATTTAACTACAATCACGAGAAATCTGGAAATGGAACCACAAAGCTAAGCCACTCTCTGATTTCTGACCCACAGAAACTGAGAGATGACAAGGATTCACTTTTTGTTGTTGTTGTTGTTTTTTCTTTTTTTTAAAGATATATTTATTTATACAAACACTGGGTACAGTCAGAAGCGCGGGAGGGTGAGGGAATTCACCAGAGCCAGAGCGGGGAGCAGAACAGGTAGAAGGACTGAAGTACACTGCTGAGGGGAGCAGCGGGCGGGGCAGGAGAGGTCTGCACGCCATGTGGGACCCTCGCCTGGCAGGCAGGGATTGAACAGGTGCTGCAGAGGCTGCGGACAGCTTCGCAACCCAGCCCTCAACTGCTGCGCCACCAGGGGAGGCCCTGTTTTGTTTTTTTTTAAAGATTTATTTATGCATACAAGAGCTGGGGTACAGGCCAGGGATGCCGGGGCTAAGAGGATTCATCAGAGACAGAGTGGGGAACAGAACAGGCAGATTGATGGAAGTACACTGCTGAGGGGAGTAGCGGGAGAGTCAGAAGAGGTCTACTGCACCATGTGGGTTGCTCCCTGGCAGGCCGGGGATCGAACTCGTGCTGCAGAGGCTGAGGACTGCTTCACAGTATGGTGCTTAGCCCCCCTTGCGCCACCAAGGAGGCCCCAATATTCACTGTTTCAACACAGCTTTCACCTACACCCACTGCTCCCCTCAGCAGTGGGTATTAGTAGATCTGCCTGTTTTGCTCCCCACTCTTGTCTCCGGTGAATTCAGCAGAACATTGTGCTGAATTATCCCCCGTACCTCTGGCCTACACTCCAGTTCTTGCACACATAAATAAATAAAAATAAATCTTTAAAAAAAAAAATAGAATCCTTGATTTGTGGATTTCATTCAGTACCCCAGAACTATTTATATCATGTACATATTAACAAAATTTAAGTAAACTATGTCCTTACGGCCTCAAGTTTTCTGTAACCCTATATTTCTAAAGCATACAATTTAGTTTTCTTTGAAACATTACCTTTCAATTTTGTACTCCTATTTTATTGATTTATAAAACAGATAAAATAACTCGCCCATAATGCCACTGCTAGAAGATGTCGGGAGCAAGATTATGATCCTGCCTGACCCACCTGGAAAGGTGATGGTCTTCCCTGTATTCTAAACTTTCTTGGGAAGAAATCACTTCCCAAGTGAAATGATAATCTTGTATCTCATTGTGACTTCTAGGTACTGCCCTCTCCAAAATAAAAACCCCACCATGAATGCAACTATTATATTTTCTTCAGGATAATATTTTTTCAGGCTAATATTCATATTTTCTTTAAGCTAATAACATACCGCATTTTATTTATTTTTGAATTTTGTGTGTGTGTGAAGAACAACTAGGGTGTAGGCCAGAGGTGCAGGGGAGTAAAAGGATTCACCAGAGACAGTGCGTAGCAGAACAGGTAGATCTACTGAAATACACCGCTGAGGGGAGCAGCAGGTGAGTCAGGAGAGGCCTGTTGCGCCATGTGGGTTAGCTTCCTGGCCAGGGACCGAACTCAGGCCACAGGGGTGACAGTGCTGAGACTTAACCCCTAGGCCAGCAAGGAGGCCTGTAGAGGAATGATGGCCAAAGTGCAGGTATCTATGAACTGACAGATGGGTAAAGGAGAGTCTTGGAGCCCTCGGTGGCTTTCTCAGGCTTTTATTGAGCTTTACATGTATTGCAGCAACCAAGTACATGGCAGGCAGGGGTGCCAGGGGGCCAGGAGGCCGGTAGGTCTTCACTCTGGGCTTCTCTGGCTTCTTTTGCCCTTTCTCTCTCCTGCTTCTTCTGCTTCTCTCTTGGTGACTATCTCAATATTCCTCCCATGACCCACAGAAGTAAACAACACAACAATTTAACAACTGCAGGTGGCCCATCAGGCAGGGCAATCGTAATGGTGGGAGGGCAGAAAAATCATTTATCAAACCATTTACCCTATAAGGCCCCATATATAGTATTTTAAATTAGGCTGTTGCATTTAGAAAACAATCCAATAGTTTTAATGTCCACAGGCTGTAGACTAAGTGACCCTGTAAATAAACACTAAATATGTAATATGTAAGCTGTATATATTTATGGAAAATACCTCAAAACAAGGAAACCAACAAGCATTTTTCAAATAAATAGACATTTATAGAAAGAAAGATGGAAAAGAAATTCAATAAGGATGTCATTTACTGGTGTTATTAGAAATTGACATTTAAAATTTTGCCCTTTTAAAAGGAAGTAATTTTTTTCCAGAGAAAGGCTATCATCACTAATTATTGGGGGGAGGGGGGAATCTTTTTTCCTTCTTTTTTGTTCCTAAAGCTTAAAGATGTTTTAAATTAATTGGAATTTGAGTCATTTGATTTGTAACTTAAAGCTTTCAATAATGAATTAAGTACACACAGTTCTGACAACTTAATCATCCATTTTTTTTCTTTAGTTAATTAACTCAACTGTAGACTATAATCTGATATTCATGTCTCAAGGTGATCATAATGGCATACAACTGAACTGGACAACTAAGTACTTGAACCTGTCACTACAAGACACAGTCTTACAAATACTCACAGATGGAATCCATTAATTTTGCTCTGTATCTTTAAGTGCAATTTAAAGAGGTACCGTGAGATGATATCCTTCTACAGTAGCAGAAACTAGTTCAGATAGGAAAAAGTTACGACAGAATTAATTCCCTAAATATTAGGAAACGGAACACATTACTTTAAGCCCATAATACCATAATAAAATGACAATAAAAACTAAATTTTAAACACTTAGTTTAAAATTGTGTTTGGGATTTCTGTTTTTTGCTTTCTTGAAGCATTTTTTATGTCCTGAGCACATTTCCTCCCAATTGACATTTCTCTAAAAGAGGATTGTTAATCCACTAGTTAAACTTGAAAGTACAATGTCTCCTAAAAATCAGTGTTAAGCTGCTGCCATCTGCTGGCAATTTTAGGTAATATCAAAAGGACAACACAATAAATGGATTTTCTTTCTTAAACCTTCACCGTGGTCACATATAGTATTTAGATAGCCCAGATTTTACAAGGGCAGGCATTTGCAAGCCAGTCACAGGAATCCACATTTTATCAAGCACCTCAGATAATTTTTGCTTGTGGTCCAGTGGCCAATTTTGAGAAATTCTGTACAGAGTACCACACTTTGTTACTCATCTGTAACCCCCTCTCCTAGTCAAGTACAATACAGAATCTTTCCAGTCTTTCTTTTTCACATTTCTCTGCTTCACACAGAATGACATGACTAGTCGTTCCAGCCTCCTTTCAAAAACTGTCCTTGCCATCCTCATCCACCATAGTCTATATACTACTTAGGCCCTACACAAACTCTGTGTTTCAGGAAACCAATGCAGAGTATCCATAGGGTGTAAAAATGAGTGTGGAAATTTGCCGAATAAGCCTCTTGAGTTGTATGCACACACAGCTGTCCCAATCTTCATAGGAAATTAGCTGATCATTCAAAACTGTTAAGGTGACATATCCTCTGAAATCTTTCCTGAAAATTTCCTCCCTCAACTCTTACCATTTTCCCTTTCTACACTACGTCTGCATTTTATCCCTGTTTCCACTGCTACATGCAATTCATTTGTGTCTTTGGCTATGAAGCACATAGTAGTGGTCTATAAAATGTTGGGGAAAAAAATAAGTATTTCTTATTCATTAAAATTAAATTATTTACTCAATAAACCAAAGATTCACACCTGTACCTAGAGAGGAATAACAACAGAAAGATCTTACCAAGACTGTAAAACCAGAACAAAGTAGAAGACAGTATCAGAGAAGGTTGCCTGCTTCACGCGAAATGGGAATAGGAAAGCGGTCCAGAGGCACTGGACCCAAAGGCTAATGTGCTTGGGGAAAAAATAGAGGACCACTTGGACATTGGAAACAAACACTGACTATGCCACAAGAGACACTGAGGAAATTCAACTCCATACAACAAAAGAATGGAGTGATGTCTAGAGACAGCAGCCATTGTTTGAGCCTGCAATGCTCCCACATGTGGCTGGCAACAATAGGAAGGAGAGAGCAGATGAGTGCAGAGGCACAGGCTTAAGTGAGGGGAAATAATGAGCAGAGGAGCTTGGATGTCCAGGTAGACCCAGTTCCTCAGTGAAGGATACAGACTCAAAACTGTACTCCGCCTGCCCTACCTCTTTGTGACTTAAGATGATCCTGTAAGGTACAAGAGCATAGTGCCACAGACTGTAGAGACACAGGTCTGGAAACCAAGAGAGGAGAGTTCTCAGCACAAGCCACCCCTTGCATACCACTTTCACTTATGACTGGACCCCACCAAACTCCTCCTTGATCCAACTCAGTAAGTGCAGATTATCTCTCAAAAAGATACTACAGTTCCATCTGCTGAAAAAGTAGAAATTCTGCACTCTTAGGACATGGAAAAAACAGCAAGCTGGAAAGCTACAAAATAGGCAGCCAGAAAAATAAAAGACATGGCACCTTGAGTCCTGAAGGAAATATTTCACCACTGAGACAAAACAAATCTCCAGAATGTAACCACAAAGACATAGAAGATCTTATCTATCAAATAGTTCAAAATTTCCAAGAGAAATGGAAGAAAACAGAGAAAAGCTGATCAAAGATATATGAGAAAATTCAGAAAATGAATAAATGTCCTAAGAAATAAAATAAAGGAAAAGAAGATAGAAAATGAAGCTTTAAATAAGAAAATAATGGTGGGCCTCCCCTGGTGGCGCAGCAGTTGAGCGCTGGGCTGCGAAGCTGCCCACAGCCTCTGCAATGCTGGTTCGATCCCTGGCCACTGGCGAGGGTCCCACATGGCGTGCAGACCTCTCCTGCCACCCGCTGCTCCCCTCAGCAGTGTATTTCATCAGTCTGCCTGTTCCGTTCCCCACTCTGGCTCTGGTGAATCCTCTCACCCTCCCGCACTTCTGACTGTACCCAGTGCTTGTATAAATAAATAAATCCTTAAAAATAAATAAATAAATGAATAAATGAATAAATAAAGAAATAAAAGAATGGTGATGTGCAATGTAAAAGATCAACAGAGGAAACAAAAAATGCTGGGGGAAGTATGGGAGTAGATAACCAAGTAGAAGATTGAATCAGTGACTGGAGTATGTAAAACACAAAGAATCCAGGTGGGGCCTCCCAGGTGGCGCAGCGGTTGAGCGCTGGGTTGCGAAGCTGCCCGCAGCCTCTGAAGCACTGGTTCGATCCCCGGCTGCTCCCCGGCCACTGGAGGAGGGTCCCACATGGCGTGCAGATCTCTCCTGCCACCCGCTGCTCCCCTCAGCAATGTACTTCGGTCCTTCTGCCTGCTCTGCTTCCCGCTCTGGCTCTGGTGAATTCTCACACCCTCCCGCGCTTCTGACTGTACCAGTGCTTGTATAAATAAAAAAATAAATCTTTAAAAAAAAAAATCCAGGTGGAAGAAGAAAGGGTAATAAAAAAAAAATTGAAGAAGAAATATCTGACTCTATGAGGAAAGGCAATATAAAAAGGGAATTTCAGAAGGGGAAGTGAGGAGGGAACAGAGAACTTACTCAAAGAAATTATAGATGAAAATTTTCCAAACCTGAACAAGTAAATTTACGAGTCCATAAACCTAAAAGAAAACTGGGTTATCTAAATGTAATGAGACCATACCAAGATACATACGGATAAAACTGCCAAGAGTTCCAGACAAAGAATATTGAAGCTGGGTAGGAGGAAGAAGCAGGCATCTTATAAAGATACCTAGATCAGCTTACATAGAATTTCTCTGAAAAACCACGATGGGCAAGGAGAAAATGATGATGTATTTAAAATACTAATTTAAAAACTGTCAGCCAAAAAAATATATCCTGCAAGACTCGCCTTCAGATAAGAGGGAGAAATAAGTGTTCTTAAACAAAGCTGAAGGAGTTTGCAAGCACTAGATATCCCTTCCCAGAAATGTTGAAAGGTGCTCTTGCATCTAAATAAAAGAACATTGAAAAAAAACCTGAAAAAGGAAACAGAACCACCAAACTTAGGAGAAAATAGCAGTAGCAGATCTTCAAATATCCATGATTACCCTAAATGTACATGGACTGATTCACCAATCAAAAGGCGTGGCTTGTTAGATCAGGAACAAAACCAGCTTACCTGAATTCTAAAGATAAACATAGGTTCAAAATAAGGGGCTGGAAAACAATCCTACAAGCAAATAGGACACAAAGAAAGGCTGTGACAACCATACTTATAACAGATGACATAGATTTCCAGATTAAAAAAGGTTATAAGGGACAGGAATGCATGCTGTGTAATGATTAAGGGAACGATACATCAGGATACTTAACACTCAGTATATATTCATGACGTGAAGTAGCATCAAAATATATAAGGCAAATATCAAATGTGAAAACAGATACTGGGAAAAACATAATAAAGGAAGGGGACCACAACACCCCATTTTCACCAATGGACAGCTCAAACAGAAAATAAACAAGAAAAGAAGAGCCTTAAACAAAGAATTAGACCACATTAGACCCCCAAAAAGCTGACTACATATTCTTTAAAGTACACATGAGACATTCTCCAGACAAATCACACATGCTGGCTCAAAAAACAAGTATCAATAAATGAATAAATTCATGAAAATTTAAATCATGTTAAGTATCTTCTCTGATCACAGTGCTATCAAACTAGAAATCAACCACAAAAATAAAGCAGAGAAAATCTTCTTACATGTGGTCATACCATTCATTGTAGCACTACTTACAATAGCCAAGTTATTGTAAGTGCCCAATGACATATAAACGGTTTAGGAGAATAATACAATACAATGAAATTCTGCTCAGTCACAAAAAAAAAAAAAAAAAAAAAGAAACTTTTGCAAAAGTAAAATAAAAGTAAAAATTGCCAAATCTCTTATAGCCGCAGCTATAACACCTCATAAAAGAAAGGCCAGGCATAAATAATTATATCAGCATTGAAATAAAACCCAGTAGAGTTAGCTGCCAACAGAAACTAAGGGAAAAATTTTAATTGAGTTAAGCAGAAGTGAAGCCTTAGAGAGACTAATTATAGAATTCTATATATTAAAGGAAAAGGTACATCAATTCTCTGGACACCAAATTCAAAATGAAAATTAAGATTCAAATTTATTATAAAATCTTAGCTTTATGTAATTTTCCTTACCAGCATTACTTTTAAGTTCATAATTCTTCCAAGGTTATCAATGTAGTAGACGCTATCTTGAAACCATGAATCACAGTGTAGGTAATTATACATTCCAAAAGCGTGCATATGTTCCAGTGTATACTGATCATCTCGAAGTTTTACTTCTGCCACAGCTGAAACAAAAGAAAAAGAAATAAACATCAAGGGTCTTTCCTCAGATGGTTCTTTTCTGCAGAATGCCTATAAGGCAAAGAAATCACAGAATGCTAATTACAAAGGCCTTCAGGACAACTCACTACACTTCATTCAAAATAATTTTTCAAAAAAAATTTCTGGACACTTACTAGGCAGAGGATAAACAATAAAACTGACATGGTTCATGCCTTTATAGAACTTACGGTATAGGCCTCATCAGAGATAAGGCTTTATCAAGTTATAACCCTCTTTTCTCTCAGGTACCTCTTCCTTGTAATTAGGAATTAAATGAACAGAAATGCTAAAATTGAATGATTTCCTACCTGCTGGGCAAATATTAAGTCTACTTTATTATAGAAATACCTTTTTGGTTTTTTAAAAAATGTTTTACCATTGGGGCCTCCCTGGTGGCACAAGGGGTTAAGCACAGCACTATGCAGCAATCCACAGCTTCTGCAGCATGAGTTTGATCGTCGCCAGGCAGGGAGAAACCCACACGGCGCAGCAGACCTCTCCTGTCTTGCCCGCTGCTCCCCTCAGCAGTGTATTTCAGTCACTCTGCCTGTTCTGCTCCCCGCTCTGTCTCTGGTGAATGCTCTCACCCTCCCATACATCTGGCCTATACCCCAGTTCTTGTATAGATAAGTGGATATTTTAAAAAAAAAGAACTATTAAAAAATAATGAAAATTATTTATCATCATACACTTATGGAAATAAATATAAACACAAATGGTGACTTCTCCAATGCTACACCACATCTTTCTCAAGAGTACAGAAAATATTATACCTGCAATAGAAACAGTATTTTCTATGTAAAGAACAGTGCTTTTTCCATGAGGGTATACAGCTGCTTCCCCAATTTTACATTTTCCAGGTTTATGGAGATATAAGTGGCATAAAACATTGTATAACTTTAAGGTATGCAACATAATGATTTGACGTGTATGCACCACACTAAGTTTAGTTATCACATTCATCGCCTCACCTAGTTAAAAAAAATTTTTTCTTGTGAGAATTTTTAAGATCTACTCTTTTAGCTGCTTCCATAATTTTAATCTGTCGAATGTGATTCTTGCTTCTCACTCCTCATGCCTTTCCATGCAGACAGGAACCCGGTGACCTAGAAATAATTTCTGCTCCAACAGAAAACACAGAAGTGGGCTGAGCCAGGTGGAGGGGGTGAGGAGACAGGGAGAGGGGGAAGGAGAGAGAGCGGGTGTGTGTATGTTTGTGTAACCTTACACTAACATAAAAAATCACCTTACTGCTTTGGGTCTGATTACAAGTCTTTTCTTCTTTTACCAGAATGTACATGTGTTCCTACAGCTATTACTACCTGGAATCCTGAGTGACTTTCATTCATTCACTCATTTATTCAGCAAATATTTTAACAGGCAGCAATGATACAATGAACAAAGATACAAAGATACAATGATACAAAGAACACAGAATCTACCCTCTTAGCATTTATGATCCAGGTGGGGAAACAGACATATAGTCTATCAAACAATCACATAAAGAAATGATTCATTAAGCTGTGATAAATGTTATGAAAAACAATTCCCTGGTATCATGAGAACAAATAACATTAGGGGTTGATCTACTAGCATGCTAATGAAAGTTTTCCAAAATCTGAACCAAGAAACAAAGGCTAAGGAAGAGTTAATGAAATATATGTACCTATTCTCCCCTCTTCTCTCTTTCCCCCTCACCCCTACTTCCCCCCACCCCTCACCTCCCTCCTACTTATCACAGGCAGAAGGAAATGCAGGCAAAAGTACAAAAGTAGAAAGAAAGACAAGTATTCAGAGTGGTTGAAATACAGAGCACTAAGGAGAACTCTACATGGAAAGGCTACAAATAAATGAAGCCAGAGAACTGAGTAAAAGAGCGGGGTCATGATTACGTATACTACAATATGGAAAACATATAGGAGAAAAGCAGGGGTAAACCCAAGATGACCCATTAGGAAGCTAACACAATCCTGGGTAAAGGATGATTAAGGGTTAGAGGTGTTTCAGAAGTAAAATCATCATAGCTCGATGACAGATTTCATACACTGTTATTATATAACTTGAGGAAATGTTTATTTTATAAGAAGCTAGTCGAAATACATATCCCATTGATTAGGAAGGTAAAAATCATTAAGTTCATTTTTTTCACCACTATGTGGGCAAAACGTGATACTGGAGAAAGTGTACTTGGTAACAGAATGGCCCAGAGCAGTAATATTCTTGATACTTGTGTCAAAGACCCCTGGGCAATTCTCAACAAATCAGAGGCTCCTGAGCCCTGTGCCTTCTTATAACACATTATCTAGGAACATAGGGCTCTGGAAAACCATTGGGTAACTACAGCATAGTCTAAGTCTTTGATAGTTGCATTTTAACAAGATAATTTACGGAAGTTATTATGACACAGAAGTGAGCATAGGGCGCATTACAGACTGTTTTGTAAAAGATGTTAATACACAGAAAAAGGTTACTTCTCTGGCCCCAAATGAAAAAGGAAAGCTATCAATGCAATAATCATTTTGAGTATAAAAAAGGAAGGCAGAGCAACAAAGAGAAAAACTGTCTGGAATATGACAAACTTAACCATGGGCAGTGCAATTTTGCAGAGCCCTCTGAAGAAAGGAAGTGGAAAGCAAGGAGTCTCAAATCTCTCCTAGGATCTTTAAAATGGTTGAAGAGGAGGAAATTCTTTATTAGAGGGTTAAGATATATATTAGTATGTAGTAATATTTTATATATTAGTATGTAGTAATATTTTAATTATTTAATATTATATCACATCGGAAATAAGGCATTGCTGAAATCTCCTTATCTGTTAGCCTTTCAAGAAGAACTTAGGCCCCAGCAAGGAGAAAGAGTCCCCTAATCTTTACCTTAAATTCTTAAAAAGCATGCATGGAACATCAAAACCCATATTTTCATTCATGAATTATTTATTGCATATTCACTATGTGCCAGACACTCTCCTTGGCATTGGGCAAACACTGGTAAATAAAACAGGCATGATCACTGCAGTACTATGGTTACAAGGATATGTTGTGTCTTTTCAAAATATACTATATCATGCTGAACTATACGGAATTGCCAATATTCAACTCTTCTGACACCAATTATGATTATATAACAATGTAATATTTATTATTTGCTAATATTACTCATTTTCATATGTAAGTAATAGAACACATTATTCAACGATACTTACATAGGCAAAGCACAATAGTAAAAAAAAAAAAAGTGGGGACAGAAGCACAAAATATTTACAAAGGTCACTGCTTAGGCTATTATTCATCTTCCAGAATCAAACCAATGAATCCTTTTGCATACTCAATTTGCTATTTATGTACAAAGGGACATTACCAAAAAAAAAAAGTACAAGTTTGTATATAGGTTTATCCTGCTATCCATAAGCAGAACATTCATATTTGGTACGACTTGGTAGGTTATTTTTGGAACAGGGAACACTGAAATACTTTGACAAAAATTAATGGTAACAGTGTTCTCAGACTCAAAAAATAACCCACCAAATAGGAACATTCTACTTTCAGACAGCAGGAGAACAGTATGGGTCCTGCAGCAAGATTTATGGAACAGGGAGGACTAGAATTAGAAGCATTGCTCCCACTAAACTATTCTATACAATGCAGTTGCACACAGAACAAATTCACTGCCTAGCTTTCCCGTATTTTCCTCCAACAGAGTCAGTGTAAATTTCACAAACTTTACATACATAGATACAATGATTACCTGGCTCTTCTCTCCCTTTACCTCTCCTTGCCCTTAGAAAAAGCCCTAATACCACATAGATTAGAAAAAGCATGAGCTCTAAGGATAGGTGTTGCCATTCACCAGTAGCTTGGTTAAGGTACCTAACATTTTTATCTGTCTCCTCATCAATAATAAATGTGAATAAATAACACCCAATAAAAGTATTGACAAGCTTAAATTAAAAACATGTCCTTAAGAAAAAGTGCTAATTTCCCTATTTCTCTTTCCTCTTCCAAGGCTAATTCCCACATAGGTGATTATGATTTGACTGACTCTTTGGAATGTTTGAAGTAACTCCCTCAAAGTCAGGAAAGGACAATTTAAAAGGATTAGAGGGAACCTGGTTGGGTACTCACACAAATCTGGGCTGTGACTATTCCTACCAGGCAGACTAGAAAACTCCTAACACATGGGAGAAGGGGTAGAGTACACAGAAAAGTCTATCTCAAGAGTGGGGAATAATTAGCCCTAGACTTGTCTCAGTAATGGAAAATGATTAGCATTGCTTCAGTCTAGCCTAAAAATTACAAAAGCAAGACACAATGGCATCAGTCTGTTTCCAAGTAAATGAACTTTATCCCACAACAAAGATCATGAAGATTTGTAAGAATACAAAACGTCCTCCACCCAACAAGGTAAAATTCACAATATGTGGCTTCCAGTCAAATATTACCATACATTCAGAGAAAACAAAACCCATTAGAATAGAATAACCAATCAACAGATGCTCAACACATAGCTGGCACAGAAGTTATAATTAGTAGATCATAACAGTAAAACAGTTGTTAAAGTACATTCCATATATTCAAAATGTTGAGATATGAAAGATGTAAAAATGATTTAAACCAAACTTCTAGAGATACAAACTATAATACTTATGGTGAAAAATATACTGAGTGGGAATTAATGACTGATTAGATATTACAAAAGACTAGTGAAATTAAAGGCATTAAAATAGAAACTATTGGGCCTCCCTGGTGGCACAGGGGGTTGAGCGCAGCGCTGTGAAGCTGTCTGCAGCCTCTGCAGCTCCAGTTCGAGTTCCAGCGGCCAGGGAGATACCCACATGGCGTGGCAGACCTCTCCTGTCTCGCCCGCTGCTCCCCTCAGCAGTGTATTTTGGTCCTTCTGCCTGTTCTGCTCCCTGCTCTGTCTTTGGTGAATTCTCTCACCCTCCCACGCATCTGGCCTGTACCCCAGTGCTTGTAAAAATAAATAAATATTAAAAAAAAAATAGAAATTATCTGAAATAAAACAAAAATCCCAAAGCAAAGAAAGTGAAGAAAAAGATGAACAGCTGGACTACATCATATTAAAAAGCTTCTGTACAGCGAAAGAGACATTAACCAAAACAAAGAGACACCCTACTGATTGGGAAAAAATTTTGCACACAATACTACTACTGATAAGGAACTGATCACAAAGATCTACAAAGAGCTGACAGGACTCAACAAAAACAAAGTAAACAATTCAGACAAAAAATGGTAGAGAAGGGAGTAGGATCAAAACCAGAGGGGTGGGAATTGTATGGGGACTATAACCAAGATGAAAATGCATGCATTGTGCAAAAATGAAAAATTATGTGAAAAATTAAATAAAAAATATTTAAAAAAAAAAATGGGCAGAAGAATTAAAAAGACACTTCTCCAAAGAGGAAATGCAAATGGTCAACAGGTATATGAAAAAATGTCCAACATCATTTGTAATCAGGGAAATACAAATCAAAACCACAATGAGATACCACCTTACACCAGTGAGAACAGCACAAATTAAAAAAAACAAGAAAGAAATATTGACAAGGATGTGGAGAAAAAGGAAATCTCTGATACCACTGGTGGGAGTGCAAACTGGTCCCACCACTATGGAAAGCTGCATGGAGGTTCCTCAAACTACTAAAAATGGAGCTTCCATATGAGCTAGCAATTCCACTCCTAGGAATCTGCCGAAAGAACACAAAAACATTAACTCAAAAGGATACCTGCACTCCTATGTTTATTGCAGCACTATTTACAACAGGGAAGATATGGAAACAAACCAATGTCCCAAAATTGATGACTGGATCAAGAAAATGTGGTATATATACACAGTGGAATACTATTCAGCAATCATAAACTCATGCCATTTGCAGCAGCATGGATGGAGCTAGAAGGGATTATGCTCAGTGAAATAAGCCAGAAAGAGAAGAAAAGGATAGGATGGTTTCACTTATTGGAGGAATGCAGGGGAACCACAAATAAGGGATCAGGAAAAAAAATTAATACATTAAAAAACAAAATTAACAGGCAACTATTAATCAGAGATACTCTGCAGGGGAAGGAGAGGGAGAGGGATCAAAACAGGGGAGGGAAGAGCACAAGGGATGATGGTGATGATGCACAGGTGAATTGGTGGTGGGAATTTTAAGGGGACTACACCTGAGAGAAGAAAGCATGCATTGTACTAAAAGGAGAATGATGTTAAAAAAAATTATTTATTTATATATATATATATAGATATATATATATACACACACATATATGTGATATATATGAATGCAGGGTTGGAAAACCAAAAAAAAAAACAAAAAAACAAAAAACAGATGAGCTAGGATCAACTTTCAGCAACTTAAAAATCAGTAAACTGGAGTTCTCAAAAAAGAGGAGGGAAAATGTAAGACATAATGACATGAAATTTTCCAAATTTAATGAAAACTACAAACCCATAAATTTAGGGGGTTAAGAATCATGAGGACAACCTAAGAACCCAAGCCTAAGAATCTTGAGGACAACCACACCAGTGCATAACTAATCAACCTGTTCAAAACTCATGTGAGGGCCTCCTGGGTGGCGCAAGGGGTTAAGACGCAACCTATGAAGCTCACCACAGCCACTACAGCACAAGATCGATCCCCAACCAGGGAGGTGACCCACATGGCGCAGCACACCTCTCCTAACTCGCCCGCTGCTCCCCTCAGCAGTGTATTTCAGTCACTCTGCCTGTTCTATTCCTCACTGTGTCTCTGGTGAATCCTCTCACCCCCACACCTCTGGCCTGTACCCCAGTTCTGGTATGTATAAAATCTTAAAAAAAAATTCATGTGAAAGAAAAAAATTAAGGCAATCAGAAAAAACAAGACATGTAATATATAAAAGAACAAAGATAACATCAGATTCTCAACAGAAGCAATGCAACTGAGAAGAGTATACCCCAATCTAGAATCTCACACATGGTAAAATATCTTTGAAAATGAAGGAAAAATAAAAATGTTTCCTACATACAAAGCCAAAATGTGCTCTCATCAGAAATCCACATTATAAAACTTACTCAAGATGATGGGAAATTATACAGATAAGATATGGGTCTACATAAAGGAATGAAGAATACCAGCAATGGCAAATATAGTGGTAAATAAACAAAACTTACATTTACATCTCTTTAAGAGAAAATTAAACTATTTCTACAAAAACAGTAACAATGTATTTTATGTAATAATACATGCAAAGTAAAATGCATAAGCCCACCATGAAGGCCAGGAAGAGAGAGATGGAAACAAACTACCATAGCTGGCCCTCAACCCTCAATCAATGGTTTACCTTCCGTAGTTGACTGAAGTTCAAAATTATTACATACAATAATATATTTTGAGAGAGAACACATTCACACAACTTTTACTAAAGTATTTAAGTTGTTTTAATTATTATTTCTTATCTATATTGTGCTTAATTTATGAATTAAACTTTATTATATATATTTGTGTATAGGGGAAAAAAGTTTTTTCAGTATTGTCCATTTCAGGCATTTACAGAGAGTCTTGGACCATATACCCCACAGATAAAGAGGTAAGGAGAGTGCTGCTGCATTGCTGCATTGCTGTATTTTAAGGGTCTTATACTATATGTGCAGTAGTACAGACATACCTTAGAGAGACTGCCAAGTTTAGTTCCATATCACCACAATAAAGAGAATATGACGATAAAGTGAGTTATGAATTTATTGGTTTCCCAGTGCATATAAAAGTTTAAACTGGTCTCATAGGTGTACAAAAACACTACTGTCTGTGTACATACTGTTGGAAAAATGGTTCCAACAGGCTTGCTCAACACCAGGTTGCCACAAACCTTCAAATTTGTCAAAAAAAGTATCTGTAAAGCACAATAAAATGAGGTGCAATAAGTCAAAATATGCTTGTACAATGCCACTTGAATATACCATGTAATAAGTTAAAGATGTATTCTACAAACCCTAGAGCAACTACTGAAACAACAAAACAAAGAGCTATTAAGCCAACAAATGTGACAAAAATGGATTCATTAAAAAAAAAATTCAATCCAAAAGGCAGAAAATGGGAAAATTGCATCTTCCCAAAGATTAGATGGGACAGAATACCAATAGCAAGATGAAAGCTATAAACATACTAAAATAAATAATGACATGGAGTGTAAGCAGTCTAAATTGAAAGAAAAAGATTGCATAAAAAAGCAAAATCTAATATTTCTGAAATAATGAAAACATGTGAAATGCAAAGATACAAATAGGTTAAAAGTAAATGGCTGGGAAAACTGTGTGTGTGTGTGTGTGTGTGTGTGTGTGTGTGTAGTAGGGTACCATTAATCAAAAGAAAGCTGCAGAGAGTAGATTTCAGAGCAAAGAATACAAGGACAAAGGTTATTTCATAATGATAATGGGGTCAATTTATCAAGAAGACAAAAATAATGTTTATGCAACATAAAAAAGTTTCAAAAATATATGAAACAAACTTATACAACTGCATGGAAAAAATTTAAAACCCACAGTTACAATCAAGAGATTTCAGGATCTCTCATGCAACAATGAACTCAAAATGATAATGCTGAGTAAAAAAGCCAGACTACCCCCCCAAAAAAACATAAACTGTCTAATTCCAAGTATATACAGTCTATAAGATGCAAACTAATCTATAGCCACAGAAAACATATCAATAGTTCTTTAAGAATGGGGGGTAGTTGTGGGAAAGAACTGAGGACTGGTTACAGAAGGGCACAGGGAACTTTGGGGCATGACAGCTAAGTTTAATACCTTGAGTGTCATGATGACTTTAAGAGTACAGTAAGTCCTCACTTAATATTGTTGATATTAAGTTTCTTGGAAACTGTGGCCTAAGCAAAATGGTATATAACAAAAGCAGATTCTTGAATAAAGTCATTTCTGCCAGCAGCAGCCAGGATAATATTTTCCTCAGGTAAAACAACTTTATTCAAGGAACTGTTGTATACATATATCAAAACATGTGAAACTAAACACTTTAAAATGTGGTTTGTTGTCGATTATATCTCAATAAAGCTTGTAGGGTAAATGAAAATTATCAGGATTTTCTGCCCTCCCGCCATTAGCATTAATGATAGACCCCTGTGGTCCTACATGCAGGCTCGATGGCAGACACCTGGAGTAGGATGTGGGCCTGCATAGGTGGGCGCACCTGGGCTGAGACTGGGCATATAAGGGTAGCATCATGGGGACGCCAGGAAAAACAGCAACGCCAGCAGAAGCAGCAGCAGAGAGCAGAGAAGAGCCCACGAGAGAACACTAGAGAGGTCGGAAAGAGTGAAGACGCGCCGGGCCTGGGAAGCCTGCCAGCCTCCTGGTCCCCCAACCCCCTGCCTGCCGTGTACATGGGTGCGGCACTACAAATGGTGTGAAAAGCTCAATAAAGCCTGAAAAGCCACCGACAGCTCCAGGACTCTCCTTTACCTGTCTGCCGGATCATAAAGAACCTGCTCTGCACTTTCCTGGCACTACAAAGCTGTTTGATGTGTATGTGATATAATGCATCAGTCACCAGGTATGCTCCAGTCCTAGTGATAAACATTTAAAAAAAGATGAACACAGGACAGACACCAAATGCCACAAATGTAATTACAAAGTCTAGGAGGTATCAGCTACTGTAGCAAAGTATAGTACAGATTATATCTCATAGATTCTAGCTAGGTAGTCAATAAAGGAATCTCTCAGGAAGGAACATGCAGTCAAGATGAAAGTAGAATGAGTTAGCTCCATCAAATATAGGAGAAAATACACACAAAGACACATAGTAAATGATGATTCTAGGGTGGGGGGAGTCTGTAAGACGAAGGTCCAGATATGTAACTGCTGCATCAAAGGGCAATTTATAGAAGAAATATTGTTTAGGTTTTTGAAATTGAAAAAGGTAGACATTTGCTATTTAAGTAAGGGGGAATTTTTGATAACATTATTAAGACAACATCCTAAGCTCTTCAAGTTCAAAAATCACATCTTCACCCTCATAACTTAAATGCAGAGCTTTTGGCAAAATTTAAATCTCTACTTAGTAAAGTAAGAAAGAGGCAAATATATGACAGCTGAGCTGTTAAGACTCACAACAGTGTTACCCGCTAACGGTTTGTTGAATATAAACTCCTTGGGTTCGCAGAAAAGAAATCAAATTGTCAGGAAAAGCTTCTCAATCATACCTTATTGCAGGGCCAACCAAGTGCAGGGTGGGCAGAGCCAGGAGGCTGGCAAGCCCCGAGCCCAATATGCATGCTTTCTCTCCTTCTCACAGTGGTGATGCCACACCCCTATGTGATGCCACCCTTATATCCTCAGCCTCCAGGCTCATGTGTGCACACTTACACATGCCCACATCATACTGCAGGTGTCCACAATCAAGCATGCGTATCCCAAACCCATTCTCCCAAGCCCCATCTGCATTCAAGGCTGCAGGTGACAGCCACAGCAGCTAGTGGCATAAAAGCCTGACCAATTCACTTACTCTACACTTACCATCACTACAAATGATAGTTTTTAAAAGAACTAACCTCTTCTTCATCATTCTCAAATAATACTTAATGAAAAGCCTTTCTGTGAACTATTGGAGAAAGCTCCAACTATCCAGTAGTCTCCATTCTTCTCACCTTCTAAACTCATCTTCCGAACCTTCACAGATCTAAGCATCTCATCCGCAAATCTGTCCTATTTCCTATTTCCCTTCTATATTTAAAACTCTTAAATGACACCTCATCACTTCCAATTATACACCCCAAACACAGAATGTAAGACCAAAACTGGTGAAATGACAAAAGGACAATCTAGTGATGTCAATAAAAGTTTATTCAATTTTTAATATATTCAATTTAAAGAATTATGGGATTTCATTTCCTACTTTTTTGGTGTTAAAATATACTTTGTTTATGAAATAATTAATGAGTGCATGATAGCTTTAAGAAACATCTCCACTTTGCAAATTTAAAATGTGGCAAATCTATGACAGCTGAGTTTTACTTTTTTTTGTAATGGCTAATGAAAAAAGTCTGGCAAACTCTGACCTGCAAGATAAAATTCAGAAGAGAAACTGTGCTCACACCTCTCTTAGTCCTCTTTCACTTTCCCAAGAGATTTTTTTGCTCCAATGTCCTACATACATCAACTAATTCTTTCCCTATATTCGTGATTTTCCATAAAAGCAATAATCTCAACTCCTTTTCTTCTTCATTCACGCCATCTAGTACCTACTATGTCAAGCCCTTAGAACAGAGGAGTAACCAAAAGAGATACAAATTGTCTTCTTGGAGCTCATAGTCTACTTAAGGAAACAAACATAAAAAACAAAAACAGGGCCTCCCTGGTGGTGCAAGGGGTTAAGACGCAACCTATGAAGCTGCAAGCTATGAAGCTGTCCGCAGCCGCTGCAGCAGAGTTCGAGCCCCATCCAGGAGCTACCCACATGGCGCAGCAGACCTCTCCTGACTCGCCTATTGCTCCCCTCAGCAATGTATTTCAGTCACTCTGCCTATTCTGTTCCCCACTTTGTCTCTGGTGAATCCTCTTACCCCGTCCACCCCCACACACACCTCTGGCCTGTACCCCAGTTCCTGTATGCATAAATAAATCTTTTCAAAAAAAAAAAAACAACAACAAAAAACCCAGAATTGAAAGCTATCATAGGGCTGCCTTGCAGAGACTGCAATGAAGACTGCAATCCAAAAATGACAGCAGGGAGACTAGTCAGAAAGTTACTATAGTTCAAGCAAAAAATAACTCTGACTAAGACAAGGTTGGAAGCACTCAGAAGACAAAATCTTGAGTTGGGTGGATTTACTGACATTGAATAGAAAACTAAAAAGAGATGAAATATTCCATGACTCCATAATAAGCTACTCTGTAAACTTGCACTAATATCCCAATTTTTTATGACACCCTGGATCTAAGCAGTTACAGGAAGTGCATACTAAAGGGCATAGATCCAGGGTGGCTTAAAAATTGAGACTATTAATGCAAGCCTATATAGTTGCCTATGGCCAATGACATTAAACTCACTCCAAGCAGTACCTTGTGCATTGCAACTTTTTTCTTGGAATAAGCCTGATTTAGTCTGCGGAGAGATGAGAGGTGACATGGAAGAAAATCAAGCAGAGACCACATGAAACAGCCTTAAATCAGTGGACAGCCAGAGAATGCCCCAAACATATGAAGAATTCCAGCCAAGATGGGCAGAACCACTAGCATGTCCATAACTGAACTAAGATGCACAAACCAGCCCATATCCTACCTGAACTGCAGACCTGTGAACAACAGTAACTGCTTACTTTTTTGAGCCACTGAATTCTGTGGTGGACTTTTAATGCATAAATTACACAGTGGTACCATTCACTGACATGGAAAGAGAGCAGGAAAGAGCAGACAAGAAAGATCAAGCTTATTTTATCTCACCATGGTCAACTCTTACCTATCCTTCAAAGAACTACTTAGGTATCGACTCTTTCAAGAAGTTTTCCCAGAAAACCCAGGCAGGTTGGGAAAGATAGGTAAGTACTTGATGTTTTGTCCTCATCAAAGTCACTGCCTTACCACATCATTTTATAATGATCTGTTTACACTTTTCTTCCCAAACAGACAGCAGTGCTTTCACTGTGTCTCACTCAGCTTGGTATTTATTATCACTATGTAACATAAAACAAGCTCTTGATAGATATTTCCGAATTTTATAAATGAGTCATTAAGCCCTGATACTATAAAGTCTCTTAACTCTAGGCCAATCAACTATTACAGATCTAGATCAGTATTTCTCAAAGTGTGATCCAGTGACCACATACATGCATCTGAATCAGCAGCTTGAGTGTTTAAAATGCAAATCCCTAGGTTCTTTATCATTATCGAAAATGCCATTCTTCACATGGTAAAAACAAGCATGACTATTCTTTCCAGCTCCAGCTCAAACAAGCAGCAGAAGCGTGGGTATTAAACCAACTTCCCCTCAAAATATTCTAGAGATGATCAATATCAGAGAGTCGTTAGTCTGATAGCACCAGGTAACTGAAAATACTCTGAACTGCCATGGGGTTTCATCTAGAGGAACCAGGAACTGGGGATCCTCCAAGGTATGCTTTGCCACAGCACACGTTGAGAGGATGCTCCAGCTTTCTCCACAGCAGGGGCCAAGCCAGGGGCCGGCAGGCGGCCGGAGCCTTGACAGCAACCGCGTGCTGAGCCCCGAGCCCCGAAGGCCGTGCAAAGGGTCGATCCAGGGTCCCACGAAGGCGGCTCTCACGGGGTTCCGGGGTAGTGTCCTCCTCCAAAGGCGGCCACCCTGAGTCCACCCCAGCCCGATATGCCTTAAGAAGGCCACGATCGCCTCGCCTGCCCGAGTCGGAAAGGAAGTAAATTCGGGCGATAGCAGCAGCGAAGTAAAAGCAACGGGGTGTAAAGGGGGCGCCGCCGCTTCCCACCTGCATCAAGCTCCAGCTGGTAACAGGGCAGCGGCTCTAAGGAGAGCTTGTAACCCTCGAATCGGGGATCCAACAGCGGTCTCTTCACTCGGAGGGAGCAATTAGCAGCCACCTCCATGGCTCTCCAGGGTCCCAGCGTGGAAATTAATAAAGCTCTTGTTGAAAGGTCCGCGCTTCCCTCGTAGCACCCAGGCTGGGAGGCGGCGTGGTTCCCATCCCAGAAAACACTGCGGGACAAAATGCCTTCTGGGAAGTGTAGTACCCGTGAGACCGCTGACTGTTGCATGCTGGGCCACGTAGTTTTCTGGGCACCTAGCGCCCAAGGCCACAGCGCTGTCTGGACTCTCTTACCCAGAAGGCCGAGCAACCAGGAGGCGGCCCGCGCTGGTTAAATTCTCACATTATAGGCAGGGAGGCGAGACCCCGCCCCGGAAATGCGTGTTCTAGCTTTCTGTGTGCTTAGGTGCCCGAGCTACTGAGGGTCTAAGTCTGGGCAGCCGAAGAGTGTGGTAGGTAACGGTCGCCAGCGCAAGGGTCATTTCGTCGCTGGGAAGGGACGGCCCTCGCCCGCGGTGATGGTGGTGAGCTATGCCCGTGGTCCTTAGGGCCGGGACCCGGGCCCAGCCCAGGCTCCTTTCGATGTGCTGTCTTTCCTTAGCTTCCCCGACCCGCGCTCGCGGGCCTGTAGGGCGCTCCGGCAGGGCGTGCTACCGGAGTTGGCCCGAAGCCAGTCCTCGCTTTGTTTTCTGGCTCCTCCCCTCCCGCCTCTCCCGCTGTCTCCGCCCTATTCTATTTTCCCAAAGAATGTCTGAACTGGGAGGCATCCCTTAGCGTCCTTCTTTTAACAGTGAGAAAACTGAGGCCTTTAAAAATTAAGTGACTTGTCCAAGGTCACTATCCATATTTGAGGGGCCAAGGAGAAATCATATTCCGTTTTCCAGGACTGGTGCTGACTGGACCTCAGCATTATTTTGAAAGTGTTAGCCGCCAACTGCAAAAGCAGACATTTCCCAGAGGTTTGCCCGGCCCCTTCTTGACGCTGTTCACCTCAAGAAAATAAAAACAAAAACAGAAATCAACTGTGAAAACTCCTTGGCAAGTCTTGAGTTTTCATATAGGCGAGATGGGAGACGACAAAAGTAGGATCAAGTTAGTGACAGGTTAGGTGGGGGGTAACTTTGGCTTAGTCCGAATTTTACAACTTAGCCTTTCTCTCCTTTTTTTACAGCATCTTCTCAAAAAAAAAAAAAAAAAAACTGAAAACTCCTTTGCAAGTCGCGTTTTTATGTAGGCGAGATGGCATACAACATCTTAGTTTGGTTTCTCTGTTTTTACTGAAAATTGAGATTCTCTAAATGAGGAGAATGAGTTTCAGATTTTCTTTTCACTGTATCCCCAGCAAACTTTGGTTCAAAGCATCTTGGTACTTCACTGCTAGTTTGGCAGTTGTGATTCTGGGTACATCCTCAGTGAAAAGTCAGCACTTCAAACTTACCAGGAAATCTCATTCTTTTATTGATAGGTTGTTTTGAGTGCAGTGAAGGTGCAGAAATGTTTAGCAGTCAGTTATGTGCAATTACAGTGTTCAGGGGTTCTCAGTTAAAGTACCTGAGTTCAGATCCTGCCTTCTCCCTTCTATATCTCTGTGCCTCAGTTTCCTCATCTGTAAAATGCAAATGACGTTAAGACTTACAAGAATAAATTCTGGGAATTAGATGTGATAAAAACCCAATAAGTTAGCCCAATACCAAGCACATAAGTGTTACATTAGTTACTTCTGTCCAGAGACTTGTTAACAAAGAGGATATGGGGGAAGAAAATTATATAAAGTGAGTTCATCAGTATGACTTCTTGAGATACAATAAATAAGATTAAGAGTAATGAAATTTATAACACATTGTTGAAATTTATTACCTTTCAGTTGGTAGACAGAATGTTAAATGTGTTGGTATGTTTGCCTAGAGGATTTAGAAGAAAATGCTTTGTAAGTGTTCCGTATCTGAAAATACATGTTGATGTTCAGGTTAGCAAGATGAACAAAGATGCGCAGATGAGAGCAGCGATTAACCAAAAGTTGATAGAAACTGGAGAAAGAGAACGGTAAGTAATAGATTATGTTAATAGATTTGACATCTATACATTATAGTTGCATTATAAGAATCAAAATGTCAAGGAACAAAACTGATGTCAGTGGAAAGAATTACAGTAAACTGAGATTATCAAAAGTTTCGTTTTTCCAACATCTATAAGCAGGTATGTTCATTATTGCAAGTCTTTGAGGGAAATGAATGATGTAGAAATATGAAAATGACTCAAAGAATTATAATCTGCATGGAAATAACTGCAGTTGAAGACATACATAACATTACACAGGTTTTAACAGAAACAGTATGATGGAGCCAGTTTCAGCTTTTAACCTTGGAGCAATATGTGTTGTTCTGATATCAAACATTCTTCTTCCTTCCCCTCATCTTATTCTCTCATCTTTTCAGATTTTAATTTAAATACTATATCTTCTAGGACTCTATTAAGTCCCCAATACTTTGTTATGTCCTAACATTCTGTTACACTGTAACCACCTCCTTTTTAGTTTCTATCCTCCAAATTAATCTAAATTTCTTGGCAGCAGAAATGTCATTGTATACCCAGCATTGTGCCTAGCACATGACTGACCAACTGCGTATTTGAGAATGAACAGGCTTAGAAGTACAGAGAAAAGCTTAGAAACCAAGAATGCTTCCAGGAGCAGGGTGATAAGTTGTGTAAGAGAAGTATATATAAGGAACAGGATGGCTCTTTCATCTTTACGTAGGGATTAAGATGATCACAGTTAAAATCTCACCGAATAGTAAAAAAGGTACTTCAGCTGGGAAAGATTTGTAATTCTGCAAACCAGTAGAGAGGGCAATCTAGGTAAATTTAACAGAATGTGCAAAATCACAGAGATATGTTGCAACATGATAATATTCAGAGGAACTATAAAATGAAAACTAGAAGGTAAACTGTTAACACATGCATAAGAGGACTGTGGATTTTGTGTAAGTCAGAATTCTATCCATTGAAAGTGTTAAAAACTGGACCTCCCTGGTGGTGCAGGGGTTAAAATCTCAGTGCTATCAAGCTATCACTAGCCGCTGCAGCATGATCCCGGCCAGGGAGCTACCCACAGGGTGCAGCAGCCTCTCCTGTCTTGCCCACTGCTCCCCTCAGCAGTGTCTTTCAGTAGATCCGCCTGTTCTGCTCCCCACTCTGTCTCTGGTGAAGCCTCTCACCCCCCTGCACCACTAGCCTATACCCCAGCTCTTGTATGCATAAATAAATAAATCTTTTTTAAAAGAAAAGAAAATGTTAAAATCTGAACTCAGGGCCTCCCCTGGTGGTGCAGTGGTTGAGCGCTGGGCTGTGAAGCTGGCCGCAGCCTCTGCAGTGCCGATTCGATCCCCGGCTGCCAGGTGAGGGTCCCACATGGCGCACAGACCTTTCCCGTGTAGCCCTCTGTCCCCTCAGCAGTGTATTTCGTCAGTCTGCCTGCTCTGCTATCCCCTCTGGCTCTGGTGAATTCTCTCACCCTCCTGCACTTCTGACTGTTACCAGTGCTTGTATAAATAAATAAATAAATCTTTAAAAAAAAAAAAAAAAACTGAACTCAAACTGGCTTAACCAGTGCAAATACATAAACTTATCTAACTAAAAAATCTGGAGTTTGAAGTTGCTTCAGGCACCACTGGATTCAGGCTATCAAATTGTTTTCAAGAATATGTCTTTTCTTTCTGCCCTGTTTTCTCCCCTGTTGGCTTTATTCTCAGACATGATCTACCCAACTCTGTGGCAGAGGTTAGCATTTCAAAATTTACTACATTCTGCCTAGTAGTTTCAAAAAGCCACCTAACTCGCTTCTACTTGGGTAATATACCAATTATCCACCAGCTTTGCTTAGGTCACATATCTGTCTAGATCCCTATCTAGATTTCTTATACTGAGAGTGGTAGAGTGGTTTTCTTGGTGGTGGTGGTTTTTCTTTCTGTCAAAGAAGGGACAGGAAAATGAGTGGTGGGTTTGGAAAAACTTGCGTTGTTGTTTTCATCCTTGGGTGGTAGGGGTCACAACAAATTTTAAGAAAGGGAATGACTTGATCACGTTTGCATTTTAGGAGTGTTGTTCCAACAGTGTGGAGGGTAGATTTGTAGGACTAGAGATAGATTATAGAAGAATGTTAGAAGATTATATCAGGTGGAAAAATGAAAAACAGCAAAATTGGAAAGGAGAATTTAGAATTTTTTTTAAAAACTAAAAGCAGCCCTCAATACAGGAATGGGAAAGAAAAGACATCTAGAACAATGCTGTATGAAACTGAGAAGATAGCAGCGCCAGCAATGAGTATGCATGATTATATTTCGTCATTTGTTTGTGTTTTCAAACACATGCAGCTTAAAGTTAGAGTTTCTACTATATGTCATGTCTTGTTAAGGTGCTAGAGATACAGTGGTGTACAAAATGAAGGCTATTTTTCATTGGAGCTTACATTCTACTGGACAGAAACAGACAATAATTGTATAACATGTCAGATGGTGATGAGCTCTAGAGGAAAAATAACACAAATAAGGAAGTGGGTTATTTTGGATAGGGAAAAAAGCAAACACAAAAGGCTTCACTAATAGGAGATCAGAAAAAATATGAGGGAGTGGGAGGAACACTCTTAAGAACCAAAGTCCTAAGACAGGAATTTGCCTGTCATTTTTGAGGCGCTCATGGACGCTAATGATACTGAGTCAGTTGGAGGAGAGAAGCGATAAACACAGGGGTATACCTGAGGAGGGGCAGATCATAAAGGGTCATTTAGGCTACAGCACCTGGGATCTCATTCGGCATAAAAGTCACTGACGGGTTTTGAGCGGTGGGAGGAAAAAATATACAAAGGAAGAAGCAGGGGGACAAACTACAGACTTTGGTAACTGTCCGTTCAGGGCGAGATGGTGACTTGAACAGGGTTATATGGCAGAGAAAGTGAAAAACATCAGGATTTTAGGTATATATTTTAAAAATGGAGCAAATAGGATTTGCTCTTGGATTGAATGTGTAGTGTTAACAAAATTGTTGGGGAAGGACACTGCCTGAATCAGAAAGAACGGCGGAGTTACCATTCTGACTCGGACAGCATGATAACATGGGAAAGAAGCCAGAGTTAGGTTTTCGCCTTTTAAATGAAAAGACCCAATTAAAAATCGAGGATGGAAATGCTTTCGTGTAGGTGTCTAAGAATTTTGAAAGAATTGTTTGGGATGTAACATGTTTAACCAGAGAAATTTAGATAATTTAGGTTGCAAATTGAGGATTTGTAAGAGTGGATATGGGGGAAAAGATAAGAAAGTGCTACTAAGAAAAATGGTACGTTTTGTCACACCCATAAAGCCATCAATTGCAATACACACCATTATTTTTTTCCTAGTAAGAAGAAAACATTGCCAACTAAGTTATGATAGACATGCCAGTTACTAATTGTTAAAATGTGGGAAATAGCCATCTTAGAATCAAATACCATAGTTACTGTATAATCATTGTATAATTACTATGTATGTCTAGTATAAGAAATACCATAGTTAATGTATAATTTAGAACGTAAATGGGAAGAGAGGGGGACGTCTATGACATTTGACAGATGATATGACGGAAGAGAAACCAAATTTTGACCATAAGAATTTGTATTCAAAAGAATGGATTTTTGTGTTTGAAGAAGTAGTACAGCTGCTACAAGCTCAACTAATACCCTCTAGAAGTTCTACAAGACCCACAAAATGGTGGAGAGAATTAGGAAGTGTACTCAGAAGTCGTAACTTAACTCAAGAAGTATTGTGTCCCACCTACTTAGTTTAATTTTAGTGATGATGAAAATGAGGCCCAGAGTTTAAATGACTTGCGTGTGAGGTCACAGAACGACTTAGTGATCGAACCAAGATTAGACCATGGGTAAATTAGGGTTTGGTGACAGGAAGGCAGGAGGTTTTTAGTTGAACGATTGAACCTTTGCTTCAAACATTCTTATCTAAAGTATTGTACATCATTGTAGTTTAATTCAAAAATACTTCTTCTTTCAACAGCCTCAAAGAGTTGCTGAGAGCTAAATTAATTGAATGTGGCTGGAAAGATCAATTGAAAGCACACTGTAAAGGTAATCAGTTTCTTTTAGAAGATAAGCTAATTCCATTGCTCTCAACTGTGTTGGAATTCACTAGAAAAATTAGTATTTTAAGATAGATTAAGTGAGCATAATTTTAAACAAATAAGTAATTAAATTTTGTGTAATGATTTCTTCCTTAACAATATATAGACCTAATCCCTACTTTTTCCGTATGTATCTCTTAAGTCAGACAAGTCTTTAGATCAAAAATACGGAATCCCACCTTTTTTTAGTGTTTCTGCTCAAAGTTAAGTATCAGTTATTTCTAATACATTTTAACTTAACAAATTGAGCACTTTATGGTTGACAGACTTTTAGGAAATATATCTACGGTCTTTAACTGTTATTTTTAAAAGCTCATCCATAAAAGTATAATTAGAGAATTATACTTAATTTTTAGAATGCAGAATGGAAGTTGTTAAATTGCTGGGTATTATTGATTATGCATGTTACCAAGATGAGTCTCCTTATTTTGTAGCTCAACTTTTGTTATGATGGAATGCTGGATATTTTTAGTGAGTTCAGTTGTATTACAGGTTTCTATAAATAATCACGATAATAGAAACTGTAACATAAACCCTGAGAAGACAGTGTGGCAAACTAGTGACAGCATAACTTCGCAGGCATATGGCTCTCCACTGGTAAAACATTAGAGCTGGGTTTCAGCTTGTTTGGTTGAGTTATTTCTCATCAGGCCTCATTTGCCTCACCTGTGAAGTGTGACAGAAGCCCAGCCTGGTAAATTGTTGTGGTGCAGAACACCCAGCACATAATAGACGTCCAGAAAATTTTAACTACTTTCCCTCTTCTAGTCCTTTTGGCTCAACCTAGAGAAGATAAAGGAGCAAAGGAATTGTATATTTTAATTTTGGACTATGAAATTACAGGATAGTCTCAAATGACAGATTTTCCCCCCTCAATATGTTCAAGAGATGGTAGGATTATAATGAAATAAGACATCGGGTACAAATTTCCAGCTTTTTGCAGATGTTAGATTTGAACTTTCAGTCAGATTCATTCTAAGTGTTTCAATTATTTGTTAATTTATAGGTTATTTATCTGAGAGAAAAATGGGCTTTTATGTTTTTGATCTGATGAATACTTAATGTGTTTAAGGTTGAATTTAAATCTTCATTAGAAAAGAAAAAAGAAGTGTCCTCTTTAAAAAAAAAAAAAAAAACCAATCTGTACTCTAAAAACATGATCTTAACCCTTCCTCTATGAAAATCTTTCTTACAGATAATGATTTTAAATGATATGATTTGTTTTTTGCTTTTGCATAAGAGGTAATTAAAGAAAAAGGACTAGAACACGTTACTGTTGATGACTTGGTGGCTGAAATCACACCAAAAGGCAGAGGTAAGGAATAGATTGTGTGCAAGGAAATGTGTATTAAAAACATGATTTTTTTTTTCTGCTTGCTGTTCAGCTTTCTGTCTTTTTACAAGGAAAAACACCTTTCCAGAATTATTTGGGTACTTGGATTTCCTCGTTGAGAAGAGTTGTAATTGTTTATATCCCTCTATAGCACGCTCTTGAGTTATAAATGAGACGAGTCATAAATGTTCTTGCCCTCTAAAACAACATGCAAATGTAAATTTATATGGTTATTAAGACAGATAATTTTTAAAATACAGGATTTTGTAAAGGCAAATATTACTGAAGCTAGGATTTTAAACTTTAATCAGATTTGGCCCGACTGCTCTTAAATATTTAATAGTTTGGCGTTTTACTCCAGTTACTGAGTCATTGCTTTGCTTTCTTTTTCCTTGTTAAAAAATAAACAAAACTCTGTCTTCTTGAATGTCTTAAGAATGTGGTAACTCCATAACTTCATGTTCTGCATTATCCATATTTAAGACTCACTACAACCACCTTCATATCTCCATTTAATGTCTGGTTTACAGAAGGTACTGGGAAGAGGGGAAAACATTGATGATACGTAATAAATATTTGTCAGGAATTGCATTATATTGTTACATCAACTATAACTGCATTATTTACATTTATTTTGAGAAACTTTTTGTAGTTGTCAGTGAGTGTAGATAAATTAGATGACCCTCTAGTTGTTTTCTTACAAAGAAATGGTAAAAAGAACTTTAAGTATTAAAAGTAAGTAACTTTGAAGATTATTTCTAGAGAATACTATTTCCCTGAACTACTGCCTGCTGGGAAGGAGCTTTCCAACCATCTCTTTTGGCCTGTGTATAACTGAAAATATGACCCTTTTTTTCAAGGATGTCTTAAGGGGAAAAATGATATTTTGTGTGTGTTTGTGTCTCTCCACCACCCCCCACGAATTTATAATTCAAATAATTTTTTCTAACTTTTTCTGGTTTTGTTCTGTGATTTATGCTTAATCTAGTAACATTTAGGAATTTGTTATACAGGGTAGAATTTGTCTTTGCTTATCCTTCAATACTTATATCTTGCACATTTCAATCCCTTATAGCTCCCTTGCCAGAAAAGGAGCAAATGAAGAAAAAAGAAGTGAAAATAAATTTTTTTGTTTGTGTTTTCAGTCATCTTTTTATTGTTAAAAGAAGTTTGTTTTTTTTTTTTAACATAAAGTATAATTGGCATTTTTCCCCTTGAGTGTGTAGCCCTGTGATTTTATCTACTTGTATAGATTCATGTAATCAACAGTACTCCCCCAAATTTCTCCATGCTATCCCTTTGTAGCCACACTATCCCTAACTGATTTGTTCCCAGTCACCATAATTTTGATGATTTGTGTACTTCTTTATAGAATTCTTTATGGATTTATTAAGATAAATCTGAAATTTCCTGTTTTCTCTGAATATTAGCAAATAACATTAGAAGCTTGCATTAGTTCTCTATTAATAGTCACAAAAGGAAAAACAATGGTGTAGATTTGTTTGTTGACATTTATAACTAAAATTCCAAGGAGCAGGGGTTTTGTTTTTGTTTCTGTTTTCATTTTTATCTGATTAGATAATAGTTACATGGTTCAAAATTCAAAAAGTATAAAATAGCAAATATTAGCACTGTAGCAGTTTTTGTATCTGTGTTGAGTCACACAGTATGCACATGTATTCCAATTATATGAAATTACTTTCCCAGTGATGTACCAGTTTATAGCCTTATCAGCTTCTGTGAGTGCTAGTTTTCTGTCTTGCCAACACAGTATATCACTGACCTTTGGGTTTTAGCCACTCTGATTGGTAAAGCATTTATCAAACTGTGGTTTTCATTTTCATTTTTCTTGTGAGGCTACTACCTCTTCTGTTGAAGAACTATGTGTTTCTCCTTGTCTTCATCACTTTTGTTCATTTTTCTCTTAGCCTGCTAATCTTTTCTTTATCAGTTTGAAGAAATTGTAGAGATTACCCCCGTTCATTGAATGTTTCCCCAGATTTTGTCTTATGACTTTGTTTATGGTGAGTTTGACCAAACTTAACTTGTTATGTTTAAATAAGATTTCTCAGTCTGCTACAAACTTGGTTTTAAAAGGACCTTCTCCATCCCATGTTTAAAGAATTTGTTCAAGTTTTGTTATCATTGTGCAATGTATTTAAGTATTGAATAGTTCATTCAAACAATGAATTGCAAATATATTTTTGCAAATAGTTTAATCTTTTATTGGTAATTCTGAATTAAATATCAAGTATTAAATTGATGTTTATCAATTGTATCTTCGTGCCCTTATATTTTTATTTTTGTATTTCAGCCCTGGTACCTGACAGTGTAAAGAAGGAACTTCTACAAAGAATAAGAACATTCCTTGCGCAGCATGCCAGCCTTTAAGATTGAATTAGATTGTGTTGTTTTGTGGTTTTATTTCTGAAAGTAAAACTTGACATAAATTAGGAATCATTTTCCAAAATAAAATCCTTTTTTGTATAATGGTATACATTTTTCAGTAATGATGTATACATTGTATTGATTTTTTTCCCTAAATGTGTTATTTTAATAAATATCTCATGAATGAGTTTGAAGTTTCCTTGGATTTTGGAATAAATGGGACTTTATTAACAATTCACCAAATTTGTTGAGAAAGAAGTCAGCAATTAATATAGTTTAAGTGTTAAGTATGTGCAAATCTCTGTGCTAACAACCAAGGAGAAATAAGCAGCTGCTTCTGATTGTCTGGATGTGGTGTGTTCCTTTTTTAATCCCTTTAATATTTTATATGTCCCATCTTGTATTACAGTTTTCTTATTTCTTGTTATAAACTCTGAGGATTAGGACTGGGTCTTACTCATCTTTATGTGCCTTCCTTATTCCTCAAAGAATTTACCATCCTATTGGAAGAGAGAACATGCAAACTGGCTCCATACCACGCTCCTCTCACATACTCATCTCAGCTGAACTTTGAAAGCAGAAACTAAATTGCATCCCCACATACTAAGGTCAAGAAAGAACTTAATGGGAAGTAATCTCCACCCATAGCTTTACTCTGACATCAAGATTGCCAAATCCGATGGACTCTCGTGTATTCTCATGTGACCTCTGCTGGAAAATGAGAATGTTGAGCATCCTGCCACTTGGAACTTTATTCCCACTCCTCAGATTGTTTCTTCCTACTACTGGAAGTTCCTTCTGTTTCTTGTGGAGTACCTTTTGTTGTATGGAACTTTAAATAATGGTGTTTCTTCCTCCTGGGCTCTCTGCCTGACAATATACTTTTCCTGAGCAAATCCTTAAAAATGGGTCGGATCATGGCTTCAAACATTAACAGGTTGATAATGGTAAATGCGTCTCCATATCTGACTTCAACCCAGCCTCCAGATCCATATACCCAACTGCTATGGATCAGCTTTCATGGATGTTCCATAAACACCTCAAACTGATCATACCTAAGATAGTGACTTTTTTCCTTCCTGTAACTGCCCTACTGTATTCCTTATCTCTGTGAATGGTACCTCCTAGATATACAGATAATCTGAGGCTTGTTAAAATGTTGATTCTGAAGGGTAAGGTGTGTAACACAAGATTCTGTATCTCCAAGAAGTTCCAAATTTAACACACTGAGTGAGGACCACTTTTGAGTGTAGAAATGCTGTAAATTGTCCACTCCCTGCCCTCTTAACTGCCTTAGTTCAAGCCCACATTATTATAGTAAGGTTCTGATATTTACTTGCTCCAGAAGCTCCATGCCTCCAATATCCCACACTGTTGCCTAAGTGTCCTTACTCAGATTCAAACCTGGCCATTGTATTTCCCTGCTTGAAATTTCTCAATGGTTCTTCCTAGTTTTTCATGGTACATTCAAACTCATCCATAGCACCTAGACCTTTTTTGATCTGACCTTAACTTACTAAGTTAAAGAATCTCTAAAAATACCAAGTTGTATCATCCCTAAATACTTAGAAAACCCAGCAAACTAGAAAGCCCTTCTATTTATTTCATTCTCACTTGACTCAGCTTTTTGTGGCTCAAACATTCCTCTAGTTTGATTCTCCATCACTACAAGAGGCACCTGTACATAGTTTCTCTTCTACACTGTGGTTCTTGAACTTTTGCATGCATCACCTGGAGGGGAGGAAAAGTGACTTTTTTGACTTTGTGTGATACTTGTGGATGAATGGACAAGGGGAAATTAAATGGATGAACGTTACAGGAACACAAAGATAACACAATTGGGTATAGTTGAAAGATTTCACATTGATTTTCGGTTCACTGTTCCAGAGATAGCAATTTTATCTTTCTGATGAGTTTATATTTTAAGGTAGTTTTTGAACCAACTGAACTTTAAAGTTCTGACTCTTGAGACATGCACACGTACAATCACAAGGCTACGCAAGAGTTTTTTGTTTCACTTCATTTCTTAGAAAGTTACGATCTAAAGAAATGATAGTTATCATTTTGCTACCCATTATCAAAAAGGAAATAATTTTCAAAGGTATTTAGAAAATGTTAAAAATGGTGGGTAGTTATTTCATAATACTGTATATGGAAGCTAAATTGCTATAGAGTTACTATTTTACTAGCTTAATAGAAAAAAGGTTTTATGAAATTATTTTGAAATGGAACAAAGAAATAGTTGAACTAAAATACTTAATTGAAAGTACTAAAGAGCATACAGAGCTTTAAAATGATAAAACCACATCTGAAACGTTATAATGCAATGTTACTTCAATATTTTTTAATGATAGTGCCAAAAACTTCCCACCTCTAGTTTGACATCTTACAAATGTCTTGTAGTTTGCATCTAGAACCATTGATATATTTCAAATAAACCAACTTTGTGAACATCTTGACTCACATCATTGATTTATGTAAACTAGGAATATATTCTTGAAAAATCTTGCCAATTTAATGCTCAATGTTGAAAATGCAATATATTACTGTTACATGACTGCACTGGGTGAGTAAAATACTAATTAGGATTATTATAAGCTCTTTTATAGGATTAAAGAAGATCCAACTAAATTATTTATGTAATGGCTTTGCTTTGGCATTGCTAGTGTGTCATTTGGTTGAGCAGTGCCAAGCCAGGCCTGGTGATGCTAGACATTGGTAATTCTATATGGTACTTTTCATAACTTGATATAAGGCTCCATCTAACTCAAGAGAATTGTGACAGCTGCTCAGTAGCTGATGTTGGAAATGATCCAATGAGTGTGTGTGTTTTAACCCTTCTTCTAAATAGCAATCTTGTATTACTCAGTGACTTCATAAAACCCTTCATATTTACCATTAGAAGCCACAAAGTCATTGGATGAATTACCCAGAAAACAGAGGTGAAATCAAACAAAATTGATTTCTAGTATCACCTGTGATACTGAATTATCAGGTAAGACTGACTGCTTGTCCAGTTTCCTCATCTGCATAATATTGTAGACCTGATAATGTTGACCTTGAAAAAACTAATTTTTAAAACTGTAAGTAGTATTAATAGGGCAATCATAAAAAGCAATCTGAATAATTTTAAAAAAGCAGTATAGATTCATGTCACTCCTAGGAAAAATTATAGAAATGTTCAATTAGTTACTATGTGATTTTTAGATTTATATAGATTAGTTACAATTTTGTTTTAAAAAATACTACCATTATTTTTCCGGAGTTCCTTGGTAATATTAATTGCCATGAGAATACCTCCAGAGATAAAGATTACCAACATACAATTTGAACAGCATAAATATCATTGAAATAGCATTTAACAGGGAGGGCTGAAAAGCGTTCATTGTATGAAATGCTCTATGATACAAACTGTATCCTATTTATCTTTTGATACACAGTGCCTAACAGCAAATTCTTGATAAATTCTTTCAAAGGAATGAGTAAATAAATGGCAATAGAGAAAATTTTGATATGCCACTCACTTTATTTTGAACTTCAAATTTGATTTAGTGTTTTTAGTTATTTTTTCAGCCACCAGAGGGCACCTGAAGGTTGTATTTTGGGCCTTCTCTGGTCTCAAAACTGCAATGCATTATTTCAGTAGCTACCATTCCAATTCAGGCCACCAGTTTTTTCAAGATGTAAGTGATACTGAATTAAAACTTAATGTGAGGACCTCAAAATATGCTTTTTGTATAAATTAAGATCAAACTACAGCGAGATGTAAAAAACCAGTACATTCTTAGTAAAAAGCAAAAGAAAAGAATTTCCAGTGTCTATTCTCATTATTATTTTCACTCACAGAGAGTCCTTGTAAAAGGGATTATATTCATATTTTCTTTTTAATGTCATTTTATTTTCTTATAAAATATAAATAGAACATTCTGTAGTGGCAAAACTCTGTAGACATTCGATAAATCGTGGCGTATATTGACAATGGCGAAGAAAGCCAAAGAATGAAGGCGATAGAATCTGCACTTGTGATTCAATGCTGCTTTCAAAGCAGTGGTGAGTAAAAGGGCAGGTGCCAGTATTTAGCACATTCATAAACACTTATGCTTTATGCCCATTATCAGAAGAGCTAAGTGATAATAAATAGCAAATACTGTATTCCTTCTTATTCTAAAATTGTTGAGGACACACCTTTGAGAATTTATCCTTCCAAGACAACTCCTTATATCAAAGTTGAGATTTTGATGGGGCAAGTGGCACAAGGTAGAGTCATTAAAACAGACATGTCCATTGACCTGCAACCTGTCTGACGTGCTGCTGATTTGCAAGGGGTGTGTGGGGGGGATATAGTGTGTGATTTGAGGAGCAGTTTGGCTAATATAGCATATAAGTGCTCTGATTCTCTTCTCATTTCTACCATTAATGTGCTTAATGACTTCATTAGTCACTTAAGTGTTCTGCATGACAGTTGCCCTATCAACAACACATCTCTCTGCTAGGGCTTCTGGGAGTATAACGCAAGAGAAACCTGAATTACCCCTCTCATCTGCTTAGAAGGTGTGACATAAAGTCAAAGTTATGGAAAAGAACTCTACAACTCTCTCTCTCTGTGTCTCTCTCACACGCGTGCGCGCGTGCGCACACACACACACACAAACACACACACACTCTTCTTGTCTCCTAGCAATGGTGCTCATAAAACAGCTCTGTCTCTGGACTCCACCTCCTGTGCATAAACATGGGGCTTCAGCAGACTTATAGTGAGAAAGAACATATTTATTCACTATCAGTTGCCTTTCCTATGTTTCTGATCCAATTCTTTGACTTTATAGAGACATTGTAGAGATTCTGAGTCAACTTGATTTGATGGTTTGACCTTTTCTTCCTTTTTCTAGTCACATGTAATTCTGCTTAAATCAAACCTCCCCACGAGCTTACCCTCTGCTTGGCATCTGATCACCAGAATTTTGCAGAATTCCACGCCCCTTCTGAGATGTCCCATTCTAAAGTGCCAACTACAACATTCTGACAAATAATTGTCGTAGATCTTCAAAAAATGTTAATGGAATCAAAGAGGCAAAGCAACGGGAAAAGGAAAATAGCAAAGGTCAGGAGTGTTCTTTGTTCAAAGAGAATAAAAAAGCACTGGTATTTAAAGCAATAGATAAATGAACAAAACACAACTATGAGCAACATTATTAAAACAACTGGAAAATTTTAACCATGTACTAACATCTGTGTTTTAAATTTCCTGAGTGTTACATTTATGGTCAAGAAAAATGACTTTGTTCCATGTTGAAGTATTTAGGAATGAATGTAACATTGTTACTAACTCTCAAAAACAAAATGGTTCAACAACAAAAATGTATACATGCTAAATGTAAACATGCTGAATATGGAGAGGGGGAAGACAGAAAATAGGAAGCTAAAGAGAGGGTTCACAGAAACACCGCAGGCAAGTCTGAAATTTTTCAGAATAAAAGTTTGAGAAGTATGGCTATAAATCCCAAATAAATGCTTCTTCTTGTCAAGAATTCTACTATACTTCCCTAGTAAAGATACTTTGCCAATCCCCAAAATGCCTGGTTCACATTCCTCTCCCATTCTAACACTGAATTGTGTTTTACCAGGAAACAGCAGCAATTAGACTAGAACCCAGCATCATCCCATCTCCAAATGGGCCAGCCTTCCTGAATCTGGACCCATGATGGTGCTCTAGATCCTAGTGTTTTTGCTCTTCATTTTCCTCCTGCAGTTGTCCACATTCTCTTCCATCAGAGGTTGCACGCTCCATTTATTGCATCAGCCCTAGCAGCATAGTCCATTGCCTTGGTATTGCCCATCTTTTATAAAAACCATGTCTTTATCACAGAGCTCCCTCAAGAAACAGCCCCATTTCTCTGCTTCCATTCCAAGCAAGAAAGATACAGCCTCAAGAAACAGCCCCATTTCTCTGCTTCCATTCCAAGCAAGAAAGGCTTCTCAATTAGGTTGTGTATAGGGAATGTCTCCACATACTCACCACTCACTTGCTCAATCTGAGGTTATGGAAATTGTCATTTCATGAACATATAGGAGGTTGGTCAAAAGAAAATTCGATCTACAGCCTCTCATCAGCATTGGAAACAAAGCAACACTCTCCATCTTCAGGCAAATTCTTCTCTTGCTTTCCACACTCTGTACCACTCCAGCTTTCACACACTAGCTTATTCCAAAGCATGGCTGCTGCCTCTCGTCCTGTTTGCTCGTTTTTCTTCTGCTAGACTGCTAACAGTTGGAGTTGCCCCAGTGCTAATCATGAGACCTATTTTCTTCTCTATCTGCATTCTCTCCCTAAATTGGGGGTTCATAACCTTTTTTGTGTCCCTTTTAGGTAGTCAAGCACAATCTATGAGTCCTTCCTCAGAATAACATAACTGAAAGCATTTTGGAAGACAGTTTGGAGATTTTTACAAGACCAAATATACTTTTAAAGCATGATCCAGCAATTATACCTCTTCATATGACACAAAGGAGCTGAAAAATACATCCACATGAAAACCTGCACGTAGATGAGATTAGCAACTTATTTCCTCATTGCCAAAACTTGAAGGCAATTAAGAGGTCCTTCAGAATGTAAGTGGGTAAGTAAACCATGGTACATCCAGAAAATGGAATATTAATCAATGCTCAGAAGAAATGAGCTAGCAAACCAGGCCAAGACACAGGAGTAACTTTATTTTTTTCCCCCCAAACTTTTTTTTAAAGATTTATTTATTTGTACATACAAGAACTGGGGTACAGGCCACAGTTGGGGGGATGAGAGGATTCACCAGAGACAGAGTGGGGAACAGAACAGGTAGATTGACTGAAATACCCTGCTGAGGGGAGCAGCAGGCGAGTCAGGAGAGGTCTGCTGCGCCATGTGGATTAGCTCCCTGGCTGGGGTTTGAACTCACACTGCAATGGCTGTGGCTATCTTCATAGGTTGTGTCTTACCCCCTTGTGCCACCAGGGAGGCCCCAACACAGGAGTAACTTTAAATGCATACTCTGGAAAATCTCTGAACCCTCTACTCCATTTCACCAACCTAAAATATCTTATTTTTCAAGTACATTAAAAACAACCATACTTAGGTCTTTGTGACCCATCACATTAACTAATTCACTAGAGTCTAAGATAGGAAGCCACAGTTACATATGAATTCATTGTTGGTCTAATAATTCCCTTAAGTAATGATGAGCATAAATTATGTTGTTTCAAGATGTCTCAATAACTGTAATCTTATATGGAAATATCTGTTATTTCCATTAGTGGCAAATCACAGATACTGGTAACATGAATGTGGTTTGTACCTACAGTAAGAATTGACGAGAATGCAAAATTTCAATATGCAGAAAGTAAAAATAAAACTACTTTTTTTTCCCACTCACATTCATGAACATCTACTTCAGAGAGCTCAGCCATTCTTGAGACTGTAAATTTTATCTGTAGGTTGATAAATGACTCCCACATTTTGTTTGTTCATTTGCCTGAAATTTGCACTTTTTAATGACAGCTAGCATTTGTTGAGAGCATATACTAGGCACTCTTCCAAGCATTTTACATTCATCAATTCACTTATTTCTCAAAACAACATCATTAGGTAAGTTCAATGTTATTCTCATCTTACAAAAAAGGGAAACCTGTAGCACAAAGATGCTAAAAAGCTCATTCAAGTTTTCCAGCTACTAAGCTTCAGAGAATGGAGTCCAGGAAGTCTGCCTCCAAAGCGGTGCTCTTAGCTTTTAAGCAATCCTTCTACTAATTGGCACCTAGAATTCAGGCTTCCATCTGAACCACCTATTCTGAAACTGTACTTTCCATGACATAAATGATGCACTATCCATCTAGGCATTATTACCCCAAACCTAGGACATGCTAAGCTTCCTTTATTCTTCAAACCACTCCAAAATGTAATTCCAAAAGTAAGTAACAGTGCTGTCTCCAAACCATATCCGGGAATTGGCCCATTTTCTTAACAATTCCAGTACTAGCTTTCTAGTTCATCATCTCTGATCTAGACCACCACGTCAGCATCCCAGTCAGTCTTGTTTCCATTCTTGTCCCCAGTTTAATCCCTTATCACAAAGCATCTACAGTGCATTTTCTGAAACACAAATCTATTAAATAACCTACTTACACTCAAAACCAGACAAGCCCTTATTTGAGTCCTAAAACCCTACCTGATTTGGCCGCATCTCTCTCCAAAGTCATCTCAGCCTCTCTTCCCGCTGTTGACTAGCTCCAGTTACACTGCCATTTTCCTCCTTTTCAGTTTTTCTCTCATTTAACCTTATTTATCATTTATTGTGAAAGGGATGGAAGAGGGCAATAAATTTCAAACTACCACTAAAATATGACCAGAAGTACTTGTTATTGATGTGGCATAGCATTGCACTACCTGATATTTTCCCCCAGCTTTATTGAGACAGACATAATTAACATATAACATTATGTACTTTCAGATGTAAAAAATGATAGGTTGATATATGCATGTACTAGAAAATATCACCATAATCATTTCACATATCCATCATCTCACATAATTACAATTTTTCTCTAAAATAAGGACTAGGCTAGGATGCCTACTCCCACCACTCCTATTCAACACAGTATTGGAAATCTTAGCCAGAACCATTAGGCAAGAAAAGGAAATAAAAGGATCTTAATCAAAAAGAAAGAAAGAAAATTGGCTATTTTCAGATGACATGATAGGTGTATAGAAAACCCTAAAAATTCTACCAATAACCTGTTAAATCTAATAAATGAATTTAGTCAACTTACAGCATGCAAAATCAGTATAAAAACAAGTTGAATTTCTGTATACTAACACCAAAATATCTTAAAGAGCTGTTTAAAAAACAACCCCATTTATGTTAATAATTCACTTATGTTAATAATTAAGTTTGTAAATTTCATGGTATGATCTTTTCCAGAAAGTCATATATATATATATATATATATATATGCACTAGTTAAGAAAGAAATGTTGGAGTTGCTCATTCATTCAACAGAAGTTGAGTAGAAATCTATATATTCAAATTATAGTTCTTGGCTCCGATTATGGATTTTTTTTTTCTATAGGAAAGTGCCTATTTCAATGTACCTCATGAGAAGTCACAAGTTGAGAATTGATATGGGATAAGACTTTTCACTTAGGTACATCCAACATCTTTCATAATGCTTTGGAGTAACATTTTCTACTTTTTTGATACCAAAACACTTAATATTTTAAGTATCATTTTGCTTATTCCTCATACTCCATTTTAAGTTATAAATTCAAAAGCATCCAAAAAAGCAGAATTTTGCATTGAATTGCATTTAAATTACTTTTTAAGTGAAATTATCCCAAACTTAATTTAACCTTAATTTGAAAACATCATAAAGAAGTCAAAATTAGCCAAACAAGTCTATATAAAGATAGCACATTAACTTTTACCTTGGCTATTGATTTTGAAATACAAATGTCTACATATTTCATAGCTAATAACCAAAAGTGAATATTTTTGTTAATGCTACTAAATTGTTCTTGATAAAGCTGCTATGTGTGCTATACAACATTACAGTCTTTAAATTTACCAAATTTGGTGAATAATTAAATGGCAAATTGGCATTCAACTAGCTGATTTTCTGCTTCCAGATAAAGAACAGGAAGAATGAATAGAACCTGCTGAAATACCAACCTTCAGGGAAGAGATGAAAGAGAAAAATATGCGATAGAAGTGATTGGAGAGGTAAGAAGAGACCCGAGGATAGTGAAAGGAATGGAATTTCAGGGAATATTTTAACAGTGTCAAATGCTACAGAGTTCCAAGAGAAGGACTGTCTGGGGTCCTTGCAGGCACTATTTCCAGAAGACTGGAGACATTGGAAGTCGGTCTGCACCAAGTTAAGAGATTAATTATCAAATCTAGCAAAAATTATTTTCTCTCTCCCAATGAGATAGATAAAAACTTCTTATTTTACATATTAAAATTTAAGGACTTCATTTTATTTATTTTACTCATGTTAGGGTTCTCTGGTCTATTTCTTCTCTCTCCTCGGGGGCTCCCAACTGGAGCTGTGAGATTTAGTAAATAAAAATAGAGGATGCTGACTTCAATTTCAATTTCAGATAAACAATGAATCATTTTTCAGTTGAAGCCTGTCCTAAGCATTGCAAATCCTCCCTAGGAGTCTGTGGAACTGGGGGCACTGGAGGGGATAAGAACACAGACTCAAGTCACTGTGTAAACCTCACTTTACACTTATTTGAATGACCTGTGGCAAGTAACTTAACCTTCTGCCCTCAGTCCACAACTTGGAACAATGGGAATAACAATAACAAGAGCAATTGGGTTTTACTTTGTGTTGAAGTTCTTAAAGCCCTGGGCGGGTGTTCAGAACTTGGCAAATGACATCGGGATGGTTGTGAATCAAACAGGTACCACGAATTTACACAATACGGAGTCGGGGATGGTTTGCGGTTTGGGTATTAGGCCCAGCTGGGGGTGATCAGCAGCCAAGGTAGCCAGGCAGTTGAAAACATGCAAGCCCGGGATTTTTTAAAAAGCTGGATCGAAGGGACGGTTTGAAGGTTACAGACCTACCGGGCGCGGGCAGCGTCCCTCGGTGCAGGGGGGTGTGTGCGGATCCCGAGGCGCGGGGCGGGGCGCCGGGGGCGGGGCGCCGGGGGTGCGGGCCGGCTGCGCGCTTGGGGCGAGTCGGCGGCGGGTGAGCTGCGGGCGTGCGTTGCGCGCACCTGGCCCACGATGCCACACCTGTGGCTCTCGGGAACTTGGGGACTCTGGGGGCTGCTTCTCTGCTCCTGTGCGGACCCGCGCACAGGTAACTCAATCGGGGCGCCAGGGAGGCCAGCAGGGAGGTGGGTGTAGATCCAAACCCTGCGGGTGGGACCGCCCGGCACCAGCCCTCCCCAAGGCGGCCGTGCCCTTGCCAGGCGCGCCTGGGGATGGGGGGCCCTGACTGAGAGAGGGGAACTGAGAGAGGCTGCTCTTAATTCATCAGCCTTGCTGCTGGAATTATAGAAGCTCACTCCACTCCCCCAAGTGACTGCTGAGACGCCAGACATTTGGTCTAGAGGCTGCAGGGCCCAAGAGGGAGGTAGCCTGAGTTCTCCCGCTCCTCACTCCCCTTAGGTGCCTTTCCCCATGAAAAGGAGCGCGGGGTCTCCCATTAGGACAGGAATTTTTTTTTTAAACTTTTTATTTATTTATGCATGCAAGAACTGGGTGTGGGGGCTGAAAGGATTCACCAGAGACAGAATGGGGAGCAGAACAGGCAGATCTATTGAAATACACTGCTGAGGGGAGCAGTGGATAAGACAGGAGAGGTCTGCTGTGCTGTGTGGGTCAACTCCCTGGCCCGGGATCGAACTCGTGCTGCAGAGGCTGTGGATAGCTTCATAGTGCTGCGTCTTAACTCCTTACACCACCGCCACTGGGGAGGCCCCGGGAATGGGTTTTTATGGCGGGTGTCAGTCACTTCCAGAGGCAGCTGCCTTCTGCCTTCAAAGTAATACCCAGGAGAGGGTTAGGAAGAGCCTGATGAGATAAGAAATTGGAGTGGTCGGTGAAGATAAGGGAGGATGAACCTGAGATAGGTGAAGAGCAGCATGGGTTTGGAGATAGGAGCCAGCTCTCTCGCTGGAGTTTCCTATTCTTGGCAGTGGGCTGCTGGGTGTTATGAAAGTGCCCCTAGCAGGAGCAGTCTAGGAACTCTTGGCAAAGACAGATGGGAAGAAAATAGGCTTTAGATGGGGAGGGGGACAGGAGAGGGGAGGGTAGTCTTTATGTTGGAGAAGTTTTGCCATTATAGGTCAATTTATTTAACCTATGCTGGTACATCCATTGCAAACAGTAATTGCAGTGGCTTTCTGTCCTCACATTTTTTTTTTATCCTACTGTGAGAATTTGTTATAGGATCTAGTCATTACTAGCTCTGTACAGGTTAAGCAGAAAAATACCCCTTCTAGCCAATTATGTGTCTTTTGTCACTTTAAAGCACTGCCTGCACTTCTCCCAAGAAGCAGCTCACGATGTTTGCGTGGACTGCTCCTTCTGTTTAAAACTTGTTTTCAGAACACTGGTTTGGTCTAGCTAACTCATATTTGCCCTCCAAAATCAGCAGGGTTGCCCCTTTCAAGAAGCTAGTGTAACACAAGCAGTGGGTGGGGAGCCCCTCTGACTCAGCCACAGACCCTGTGATCTCTTGTCATTCTGGACTGTCTAAGCTGAGCTTTGAGAAAGTTCAGCTTGTTACACATTTTTATGTTCCCAGGAACCCAGCACCACTGGTTGAATGAATGAGTAACTTTACATTAAGTACTCACTAACATCATGAGGCTAAAAAGATCCTAGAAATTCTCTTCTGAAGTCTTACTCTGTTATGGAAAAGAGTTCCTTCTTTCAAAAACAACATTCCCTTTTGTACCTGGAATATTCTTTTGCTTTACCTTGTTTGGCATTTCTTATGTGCTTTTGTAGTGACCTGTTCCCTCCTCAGTGCTGTTTCTCCAGCTTTGTCTGGGGCTGTGTGGTCTGGGAACTGCAGTTAGTAAAATGCCTCATGAAATTAAGGGTTTAAATAAATGTTTTATACTGTGATAGACAAGAATAATGAAGTCGATCATGTATTATTCCTGTTCTTTATAGCATCTGAGGTTGAGCTCTGAATAAAGCCAGTGAGTATTAACTAAGTTAATGGCTTCACGTTCCTATCAAGTCAGTGGTTAAAAAGAGTCAAAAGTAATATTTAGTTATTTGTATTTACTTTTAGCCCTATAATCTCCACACTTTTCTTACCATGTTGTACATACAGTACAAAATTTCATGCTTGAAATTAAGTCCTCAGTGACTTTATCACTACCATATTTTGATTTCTTTCAGTTGATTCTAAAATAATTCCCAAGGTCACAGAAGTAATACCAAAATATGGCAGCATAAATGGAGCGACGAGGCTGACTATCAAAGGAGAAGGTATGGTTGCCTTTTTATTTAACCAAGGTTGAAGTTTTTTTTTAAGATTTATTTATTTATTTATGCAAGCATCATCGGGTACAATCAGAAGCGCGGGAGGGTGAGAGAATTCACCAGAGTGGGGAACAGAACAGGCAGACTGACAAAACACACTGCTGAGGGCACAGCAGGAGAGGTCTGCACGCCATGTGGGACCCTTGCTGGTGGCCAGGGATCGAACTGGCACTGCAGAGGCTGCGGGCAGCTTTGCAGCCCAGTTCTCAACCGCTGTGCCACTGGGGAGGCCCTAGGGTTGAAGTATTTTAAGGACTTTTTCACAATTAGAGCTTTGTTGTTTAGAAAATATTTCCACTGTGGCTGTTTCTGCTCTTGACCAGAATAATAAAACCCTATCACCTTTGACATCTAGCAGAATTCCCAAGGGTCTCTTTCAACTTAATCATTTGAAGTTGTATTATAATTACTTGCTTAACAATAAGATCTGGATTATAGTGAATGAAATAAATGTCTTTAATCCAGCTCTGCAATATTTGCTTTATTCTTCATGGGTCTAAAAGTATTTAATCTTTTTTTTTAATAAAGTAAAACATATGGGGGGGTTGAAATGTTAGTAAGAGGGTATGCTAGAGAAATAGAATAGTAATGAAAGAGGAAGGGAATTGAAAGCAAAACTTTGGATCCCTTCTCTTGCCACCTAATCCTTATCATATGCTTCATCAAAGCATGGGTTATGTATGACTCTTGCTCCTTGCCTGGGCTTGTGATGGAAACATAGTAGACAATCAATGGATATATTTAATGAGCAAGTCTTCCTAAGATTAAATGGAAATACTGGTTTTTATGGCCATAAAGCTCTGCAATCTAAATGAGAGTAGTATTCAGATAGATACTCATAAATTTTTGAAGGATGGGAAAGAAAATTTTAGAAAGAATATTAACAAAAGCTATTATGTAGTCTTTAAGCGATATGAGGAGTTTTGAGATTCAGAAAATAGAGATGACAAAATATTTGATTATTCTGTTATTATATTGAAATGTCTTTCCATACTTGTAAGTAATATTTCTGCAGAATTTAGCCTTTCAATGATGTGCTTAAAATGGTTTATGCCTCTAAATTGTGAACAGCATATTTTGGATTAAAGTTTTCTTTTTTAGTGTTAAATGCCAGGAAACTATGTATTCATTAAAGACTTGTTTTTAAATATCTTTATCCATAGCTCCATTATTTCGTAAATAGCTGTTATGATAGATTTTGATGCCACTGAGTCTTAAACAGAGATTTACATTCTATGAAAGAAATGCCCAGATTTAAAAAACAAAGCAAAGCAAAATTATAAATCCACCCAGTGATTTTCATCAACCTTGGGACCTGAACTTTTTCTGATGCAGGAACTATGGCTTAAGTTTAAATACATACGTCCATATCCCCCATTGTTAGAAACTGGAAACAGAAAAATAGAACATTCTGTTTTTCTGGTATTTTGGAAGAACATCCTTATTCCTTAAATATAACTTTGGCTCTTTTGTAAACTTTTCAAGTTTATAACCATACTTTGGAGATAACTAAAAACGTGTTAGCATGTGTCTGTCAGAGACTGAGTCAAATCACTATTTTATGTACATTTAGGGAACCCAAGATAGCTGTAGAATGTGTTAAAAACAGTGATAATGAATTTGCAAAACACACCAGAGATCTATAGATGCATGAATGTGGTACTTGAACAAAGTTTATTGTGGTGGAGCTTCAGTCCCATTATTCATCAGTGCTGTCTCTGCCCCATACTCCATGTTTAGTATAGTGTATTGCATGCAGAACAGTTTATAATCACCCAAGAACACTTAAGATATGAAGTTGTAAATGCTAGGTGATTACCTAACTGTTGGTCCTTTGTGACTTTAAAAATGTTTTATTTTTACAAAAGTCATGATGGAAAAATAAAATTCTATATATCTCTCCATTGCTTCCTTGATATTTATGTGATTTCTTTTTACTTTAAAAATCAGTAAGATTTTACTTTTGGCTCTTTATTCTAGATATTTTCTTTTTACTTTAAAAATCAGTAACATTTTACTTTTGGCTCTTTATTCTAGATATTTTTCTATCACAATATCTGGTACATATTTTTGTTATTCTGAAGTGTTGAATTATATAATTTTTATAACGTTAGGGAAAGCACAAGAACTGTGGTCCAATCTGATTGCTTTAACTCCATCTTTTCCATTTCTTATCCTGTGACTGGCGCACGTTCTCTTAACCTCAGCTTCCTTGTAGGTAACATAGGATATTAATTCCTACTTGTTGGTGCTGTTGTGAATATTGAAAAGGATGATGTCTCTCAGACACCATGTGTAGCATCTGCTCCATAAATTAGAGCTATTCTTCTTCTTCTACATTTATGTTATAGGTGTGCTCTCATTCTTCAGGAATTGTCCTCCATCTCTTGCACCTTTCCTTCCCATTAGTTTTGAGTGTTACAGCTTTTATGTAGGGTTATACACTCTCAACTCCACGTTTCTAATCTTAGAGAAACCTAATCAGCCTGCATTGTGCTGATGATTGCTGGCTTTAACTGCACTGGCATCCACCACGCTAGACTCACAAGACCTACGTTTGGTTGCTGTTATCAGGAGACCCAGGTTTGAGTGCCTGGCAACTCTTGTCTCCAGTTTTTCTGCAAAAGAGAAAAAAGTACATCAACATGTCAGGAATTTCTATTTGAAGCCTCAACCTTTTCTGTTTCCAGGCTACACCCAACTCTTCCTGTAATCTTTGTACCTTGGAGTACTTCCAGAGGTACCTTATTTATACCCTCTTTTTAAATTTAGAATTATAGTTTTAAATTAAAATTCTTTTTCTAGGTGATTTCTTTGTATTATTACTTTTTAACTATTTGAAATTAGCTAAAATTTTTGAAGTATTTCTGTGTTTGTTTTTTAAGCAAACTATAATGAAAGTATTTACTGATTTGGGTTCACATTTTCTCAGACATTTTACATATTTCACATAGATAATATGTGCATATATCTCTATGTATACATCTATGAATCAATATACACACACATCTATATCCATATCTATATATGTGATGGTTAAACAACCTTTAAACTAAAAAGAATATCATCTTCTGTTTGGCATTATTTTTTAGAATTGTATTTGTCTTAGTAATGCTGAAGTACAGATTTTTGTTATTCTGTTACTGATGTGACATATGGCGAATAGGAAAGTAAATACATACATCACGTCCTGAACCACACCACAAGTCAAACTTTCCATTCTTTAGTTAATTGCCAGCAACCCGCTGTGTGTTCCAAACTCAATGTGAACTCCAAAGATAAGCAGAAGTTGGCAAAAGTAAGAGTGGGTTTACAAGTAATTTTCTTTTCCGTGTTTTTATGTATCTTCTCATGACTCCACCTTAGCTGTAATTGATGTGCTTCCTCAATTCCTCAGTTCCAAACTGCAAATTCAGTGCAAATACTTTTCACAGGTTAAGTTGATGCTTGTCTTTGCACCTTAGTCTTTCTGGATGAATCCTATTTGGTTAAGGTTTAAGTTTAGAAGAAGAAAGTGATGTTTATTGAAATTCCTACCCTTTATTGAATTTCGATTTACTTTTTCTACATATAAAGGATAGGAGAGGAGCTCAAAACATGGAAGCTCCATGGGTAGCAGGTAATAATTTTGTAATGTGCATTTTAAGTATCATTTTTCTCTGATTCTCACAAGTGTACTTGTTTGGCATCTACAACCTGGATTCGAATCCTGACCACCCACTTAGTGATTTCTGTTTTTTAAAAGGGGGATGTATAATGATACTGAACCTAAATTGCAGGATTTTTATGACTCAAAATAATGGCAGATGTCAATTGCACTCTTAACAAATGAGCCAGGCAACCTACTCAGCACCCCATATAGATCTTCATTTGGTCTTCCTAGCAAATCAATAAGTAGATTGTTATAGTCACTTTTTTTTTTTCTGGTGAGGACACTAAGGCTGAGTTAGTTTATATTTGGAACTTTAATATCCAAGGTCATACTGCAAGGAAATGCCAGAGCTGAGATTTCAGCTCAGGATCCAAAAGGCCCTACCACCTAGCATTCAGCTTTATCCATTCTTGGAGGTTAGGGATTAACATTTGATAAACATCTGGCACAGTAAAGTACTACTTTCAATCCTACATTAATCTGTGCAATAGTCATCATTTCTAACAAGCCTTTGTAGAACACTGAAAATGTTCAATAATTTAAAAAGCAGTCACATCACAGATATCTGGCAATCCAATCCAGCCATTGTAGTTATTTAATGTGAGCACATATTATAGTGGTGATAGTTTTACTGAAACATACTTAAAAACTACTGACAATGGTAAAAACCTAATGTTTATTTCTAATATTCCTAATATAAATACATAGGATTTACAAAGTTAAATCTACGTATCTGGGTTTATCTATTTGGTTATCTTTACTGATCTTGTTTATTATTGTACTGTGGGACAATGTAGGGTTGTAAGTTCTGAAATTTAATAACTTATAAATTATTATCAGTCTTTTATTGTAAAAGAAAGTTTTTCATAACTTCAAGGATATTATTAATCATTATTTTGACTACAGTGATGTTTTAATGTTAAGCACTAGTGATATTTAGAGGAAAATAATATTTAAAAGTACATTTTTAGAACTCAGAATTTAGGAATTGTATACTTTGAAGAAATCTGGCAAAAACTGTATACCAATTTAACTTTATTCCAAGAATATTGTAATAGACAACTTCATAGACTCACTTTTCGTATGAGCATGTTAAGTGCCTCTTAAACATTTTTATTAGCATATTTAATTATAGAATTTAATTACTAGAGCATTATAGAATTCATCTTAACTACAGGCTGTATTTCTTTTTTTTTCCCTAAAGATTTATTTTTATTTATTTATGCAAGTACTGTGCCTTTAACTCCTTTGCCACAGGGAGGCCCCCAGGCTGTATTTCTTGAGTTTAATTCAAAATTGATTGTTGTTCCAACAATATAAAACACTTTTATGTTCCAAAAATTACTAAATTTATGCTTAATTACTTCCAAATCTGGTTTTGCATTTCCTACATTATACTAAGACTAAAATAATTTTCTACTCTGTTTCATGTCATTCATTTCTCTGATTTTGTTGGAGCACACAGTTAGCATAAAAACACACAATTATTTTACCCACTTGAAAAAAAAAGTGAAATCATTAACCTTTCCCTTGCTTCACACCCACTCTATCTACTACGCTATTTCTCTGTTTTTCTTTATAGTAAAACTCCCCCAAAATGTTTCATGTATTTGTTCTCTTCACTTACGGTATTCTAATCTCTTGAAGCCTTGCCAAAAAGTCATTTATTCATGACTCACTGAAATATCATCCTCACTGCTGCGCACTCTATTCTCTCTCCTGCTCCTAGTCTGTATTCTCAGAAGTGCAGATGTTTGGTGACCCTTGGAAAATGTTATGTCAGATCATGCCACTCCTCTTTTTCAAAGCCTCCACTGGTTCCTCCTCATGAAGTTAATCTAAATGCTTCAATTTTTGGTCTTATCTCTTACCACTTCTTCTCACTCATAATTTTCCAACTATGTTTGCTAATTCCTGAATCCACAAATGTGCTTGTACCATGAGGAACATCGTGTTCCTTTTATGTGAACTGCACTTCCAGTAGATACTGTCATGACTTAGTTCTGAAAAACTTCCTTGATCATATATCTGATGCCTCCCATATCCCAGAAACAGGATTGGAAGATCAAAAAAATTCTGGAAAGTGGCATGTGAGTGCATTAGTAATATGTACACAAAGCATACAGATCTATTTGTCTCAAGTCAATTCTCATAAGAGAGTGTCCTTCACAGAGGAAATAAAACAACAGCTTGATTGCTTGACTCAGTCAGGAGCTTCTGTGCTGGGCCACTTCAGTGCTAGTGCTTGTGCAATGACCCATGGACAGAGGAGCCATTGGATAAAGGCTGTGCATGGGCCAAGCCTATGGACTCCCTTTCACCAAAGCAGAGCTACTTAATGTTATTGCTGAATACTTGATTGCCAGTGATCAGCACTGAGCTTTCCATGAAAAAGTCCACCCAGCCAGGCAGTGACAAGTTGACTGAATCACTCTCCTCTTATGGAGAGCACAGAGACTCATTATATCTGGTTCCCTACTCTACCCTACTCTAAATAAAGGTTTTGTCTTCTTTTTTACAGTGCTTCTGTCAGCCCCATCTTCTGAGAGGTTACAGTCTGATTTACTGCTATGAGAGTTCATAAAATAGTGTCTCAGCAAAAGGAACCTATTTTATAGTAGTAACATTTGTGCTAACAGGCACGTGGCCATGAATTCTGTCATGAACTGCCTCACCCTGAAACATATGGCCCTGCAGAATGGTGAACACCCTATAAAGGACACAGCTAACATCCCAGCTTGGGGACAACCTCCTGTGGATTAGCACGCTGTCCTCCACCATAGGCATATTATTGAGCCCAAGGCAGACACAGGCTGTTGTTTCTTGGCAAATAAAAGACAAGGAATTGGAAAAGAAATTACTTCCCTTCATTATCACTCCAAGTAATCCAGAAACTGCATCAGCTTTCTGTCCTTATAATTTTAGGTTCTTTTGGATTTGGGGTCTGAGTTTCCAGCTAAGGAATATTTCTATCAGGCATCCTAATATGGGTTCCACTGAACTCAAACTACCACAACTACTTGATCAGTTTGAATTCATCAAACATCATTAGTAAACTGCTGGTGATAATCAATTCTGATAATCGTGAAGGGCTAAGGTTGCTTTTTCCTAACGCAGATAGGGAGGTGTATGTCTGCAATTCAGGGTTTTTGTGGGGCATTTCTTGGTTTCTACTTCTAATAATAACTGTGAATAGACAATTGCTGAAAGCACAACTTCACAAGGGCAGAGAAAGGGCTCAGATCTTCAAGATGAAGGTTTGTGTTACTTCATTATCTGAATGCTGGCAAAGGATAAGGGGTTTCTATAATAACTAACAGGTGACTTGGCAAATATCAATTATAGCCTCACAACTACTTGTATTAATGTGGCTTGTACCTTGTTGCGCCACCCCTCTTGTATATTAAACCTTCAGCAGAGCTTTTAACTGGCCCCCACCTTGGAAACTTGAAAATGGATTGTACTTAAAATGTCTGGCATTATATCTGCAGCAATGTGAATGGAACTAGAAGGAATTATGCTCAGTGAAATAAGCCAGAAGGAAAAAGAAAAATATCGGATGGTTTCACTTATAGCAGGAATATAGGGGAACCAAATAAGACATCAGTGTTAAAAAATAGTACAAAACACAACAAAGCAAAAATGGACAATTATAAATCAGACCTACTGCAGGAGAGGAGGAGGGAGAGGCATCAGAGGGAGGGAGGGAGGAGCACAGGGGGCTGAGGTGATGGTGCACGGGTGCCTTGGGGAAGGAAACTCTATGGGGACTACACCTGAGGGGGTGGGGGGAAGCAAATATTGTTTAAAAAAAAACAATGATGGGCCTCCCTGGTGGCTCAGGCGGTTGAGTGCCATACCGTGAAAGCTGTCTGCAGCCTCTACAGCGCGGATTTGATCCTGGCCAGCAGGCGAGAATCCCACATGGTGCAGCAGACCTCTCCTGTCTAACCCGCTGCTCCCCTCAGCAGTGTATTTCAGTCAGTCTGCCTGTTCTGTTCCCTGCTTTGGCTCTGGTGAATCCTCTCACCCTCCCTCGCATCTGGCCTGTACCCCGGTTCTTGTATAAAAATAAATAAATCTTTTAAAAAAACTGATATGAAAAATAAAAAAAAATTAAAAAGATAAAATGTATGGCATGAGCTTATTTTTATGGTGCAAAAACTCACCTATAGAAGATGCCTTTTATTCTCAGCCTAACATTCTGGTTCTGTTGCCTTAAGTCTAACCACACCTGTAGCAAATATGTAGCAAATAGTTTCCTGTAGACTTTGATTCAGTTTTATCTTCAGCTTCTTGCCTGTGAGTTTGCACAGCCTGTCATTGTCTACTCTTTCAAGGCTTCTCTGGTACAGTGACTTGGGACATGGGTTATAGATTGGGTGCAGCCTGACAGTGCATGAAGCCTTCTTTCCCCGCAGGGGAACCCTCAACAGCTTGCTACTGACTGCTGCTGAGAGGTACTTTCTTTTCCTTAGAAGTTCTCAGAAAGAGTGAGCCCCATATGTCCTCGAGGTGTTCTGATTTTCTTTTTTCAACTTTTATTCTCCCTTGCCCCTTAAAATCAGCATCCAAATAAACTGGAAGTCCTCACCTCAGATAATGATTTAAAGAACTCCAGGTAAAGACTATCTGTCATAAAATAGGTCTTTTCCTGATATTCTCTTCCTATCCCCATGAGCTTGCCTTTTTCATAGTAGTTATCCCCAGACAGATAGCATCTGGTGATAGCTATCTATCATGTCTATCATCTATTGATATCTATACCTCACCCCAAGCTAGCACTAGCATATATTACTTCATTCCTTTGCATATAACAGCACCTGGCAAATTGTATATTCTCAAGTATAACTTTTATGAATAACTTATTTAAATATCATTTTTATGCTTCCAAAGAGGTTTACACTCATAAGGGTAAATATGAAAGAGGTGACTGCTTACTTCAGTGCTGTTCCTTATTATTTATTGAATTATGCAGTACTGAATAAGAATCGTTAAAACTCTGAAAATAAGGCCTCCCCTGGTGGCACAGCGGTTGGGCACTGGGCTGTGAAGCTGCCCGCAGCCTCTGAAGCGCCGGTTCGCTTCCTGGCCACCGGGGAGGGTCCCACTTGGTGCGATGGACCTCTCCTGACGCCCGCTGCTCCCCTCAGCAGTGTACTTCGTCAGTCTGCCTGTTCTGTTCCCCACTCTGGCTCTGGTGAATTCTCTCACCCTCCCGTGCTTCTGACTGTACCCAGTGCTTGTATAAATAAATAAATAAATCTTAAAAAAAAAACTCTGAAAATAGAATTGCATTAATAATACAATTATTATGCTTTTTCTAGGTTTTGCTCAAGCAAATGAATTTAACTATGGAGTTGATGATGCCGAGTTGGGAAACAGTGTGCAATTAGTTTCTTCTTTCCGATCAATTTCTTGTGATGTAGAAAAAGATTCAAGTCATTCAACTCAAATTACGTGCTATACTAGGTATGATTTAAAGTATCTTTCATAACATCATTTTCATCATCAGATTCATATTTATACATATTAGTATGGTAATAGTTTTATCACTGGCTATTCTTATATCTTTCTGATTATTACTTATTTTGTCTGATTTTGTAATGTTTAGTCTTACACATTTTTTGTATTCAATTATGATTTCCCCTTGTATTAGCATCATGCAAGTATATTCTATATCCTTTCCCAGGTTATTAGAGCTATTATCTTATCATTATTGATCTCTTTTAGAAGATAAATGGCTACTATTAAATTGTAATGATGCTCCTCAAAATATCAAAATTATACCTTCTTGTCCAGTTTAATTTTATTCAAAATCTTGACATAGTCATTAAAATTAAAGATGATCATTTTGTGTGGTGACATTTCAAGTTCTTTACTATCATCACAAATTGATGTTTGTTATTAGCAACTTGGGGGGAAAATTAATCATTTTAAATTGGAACTTTCAGTATTGAAACAGGTAACATACTCAAGAGAATTAATCTACATTAAGTTTGTTTGCAGTTTTTCAGCAGCAAAATCTTACTTAGGGGGAAGTTTGATTCATGTTTTTAAACAAAGCATAATATAAAACAGTAACATGTTATTATTTTAAGTGATTCTATCTACATTTATTATTACTTTAGTTGTAGTCTAAATTCTAGTGTACTTAGAATAACGATGGGCCTGTGGTTCACAAGGTTAAAATTTGCAGTACAGAGTTCAGAATGGAAATCACCCTTGTGTAATATAGAATGAAATTTAGTTGCATGTCAATTAGAATTTTACACGCTATTGAAAAATGATAGTCTGTGGCAGTATTTTTCAGTAATACTATACACTGATAAAGAAGTTACTGTACTCATATCCTTAATTTGCTTTCCAGACCAATGCCAGAAGATTCCTACACTGTTAGAGTCAGTGTGGATGGGGTTCCTGTTTCAGAAAATAATACCTGCAAAGGTCATATCAGCAGCCAGGCATGCAGCTTCAAAGTATGTGGCATCTCCTCTTTAACTTATCTGTAGTTGATTTTGTACTTTTTCCCTGTAGAACTGAGTATTTATTTTTGAAATTTTTACAGCTTGCCCCATATGTAATTATCCAGCCCATATGTAAAAATAGATTAGTGTGAAGCTAAGAATAATTTCACCTAATTTTAATTATCTTCTATAGTAATAGAATCTGTCATTCTTTGTTTTCCCTTTTAATTTAAAGGGGATTAATTTATTAACAAATTCAACTTGACACATTCAAATTATTTTCTTGTTCATACTACTTTTTCTCTTTCTCCATTTCTGTTCGTGGTTGGATTCTCCCTTATTTTCATCAGACTTACCTTCACTGTAAATTGAAACATAACTTTTTTCCTTTCTTTATGTATTTCTGATGTAATGAAATGAAATGTGACTTCAGGTAGCATAGGAGCCTTTTGAAGTGCAGCTACTGTAAATGTATTATGTTTAATAATACATTTTCTTCTAGCACCATCCAATATATATTTTTAAATTATGTTTTAACCCTTCAGTTGCTGAGTACTGCAGTATTCCAATGTAAGGTCAAATGTTGAAGACAGTCACCAAGAAGCTCTGTCCTCAAGAAGTTACTATGACTCTCAAATATAATGCCAAATATGATCACTAAATACCTCTGGCATCTTTCTCTCTCCCTGAGTGTAGAGTCATGCTTTGTTTCCTAGTATGCAACAACTTGAAAGGGCCCCAAATAACAAAATTCGGCATCTCAAATCGAACTTCTATTTCTTCCTAAACCGTCTTTTGGACTCAGAAACCTCTTACCATCTTTGCTTTCTCCCTTGTGTTTATTTTCAACTCCACAGCTACCCAAAAGCAGACCATAATTTATCCTCTAAATTAACTCTTAAGTTCATCATATTTGCTTTCCTGCCATGGCCTTTACTTTGATTGCAGTCTTGTTGTTTCTCACCTGTTATCACTGTCTCCTCTTCTTCATTGCACTATTCATTTGTACCCTTCAAAAACAAATGTTATTATCATTTCCCCTGCTCAATATTTCTTCTTCATTCATAATCTATAGGTTTCCTTTATTGAATCGCAGTCTGGAACCGGTTCTGTGTCCATCAGCTCTACTAACATTCTGTCTAACCAAGGACACAAACATCTTATCCACTTTCTAATGAGTCCTGCTCATCACTCAAGATTCTTAAAATCACCCCAGGCAGAGCTAAGTGCTTTGCTTCACTAGATCTATCACTTGTATAGAGGTTTAGTGCTATAGCTCAGGATTCAAATATAGACTTTATTATTTACTCTGACTTAGTCATAGAGAAACTATGCTTCAGTCTCTTCATTTTCTGTACAGTGAAGATATGTAACATGGAAATGTTATAGCTTCATTGTGATGATTAAACAATACAAAACTATTAAGACAGTCAGGAAGCTCTGACACATTGTAAATACTGCATTTTGATGTTTTTATCTATTCTACATATTACTGTTTTAGTACCTAGTCCACTATACAGTGATTATATTTTATTATGGATCAGAGGACTTTATTCATCTCTATGTTCCTAAGAACAAGCATTCATTCTGTTCTCTCCACATCCCATTTGGTATCATAATTCTTAAGAATTATACTTGCATAGTTTTATAAAATTATCATTACATCGATTACTAAAGCTTTGTAACTCTCCAAGTTTTGCTTCTTTGTTTTTAGAATATGCTTTGCTATTTTTTCTTCCCAGACTTACCTAAAGGGGGTCTTACAATTTTATTCCACCAAAACACTGAAAGTCTTTTCTTTATTCTTTTTTTTTTTTTTGCTCACCTCCTTGTTTGCCTCAAATTACTAAAGGTCTTTTTACCTGAAAGCCTGTTACTGTGGTTTTACTTATACTGATAACAAAAAATAATTGAAATTTAAAATTCCTTCTAGAAACATTCTGAATGAAAGACAAATTTTTTATGATCAGGAAAAAACTTGAATAATCAGATTAATAATATTCTAAACTATATTTCTTATGTAAAATGGAATGTTTTGACAATCATTTTATGGATATTATTTAAATATATTTTGTATGGAGAAGAGACTATGAGTAAAACTGGAAACAAAACAGAGATGGATGTTTATTAATATTATTATTTTACAGGCAAAAAGTTTCAGAACCCCAACAATAAGGAGCATTACACCTTTGTCTGGAACTCCAGGTCTGCTAAATGACAGCTGAAATAATTTTTTGGCTTGTGGTAGTTAATTTACTTTTAGAATACACAATTATTATGATACCTGAAAATTTGTAAATAGCATTTTTTCCATTATGAAATAACTCCCATTATTTTAAAGTCATTTTTTAATGCCTGTTTCTGAATCTACTATAATGTATTTAACTTTCCCCAATTAAACATTTAGCTGGCTTCCAGTATTCATTATAGAAAATATAATTATGCCAGTCTGTGACCCTATCAGAAATAAGTGAGAATGCCCTTTTCTTTAACTTGGGAATTTTATCTATCTATATCTATACTATATCGATATAGATATGTAGGGTTTTTACTATTTTTTCCATTTTTTGATTTATGTAATTAAATTTATTATAATATCTATTTGTATTTCTTCTCTTATAGATTACCTATTTTTGTCCTTGAATAAATTTAAGACTAGTCATTTTTCCCATACTAACTTACAAGAATTTCTATATATATCTTAAGAATAATAACTATATATCGTATGAAAGTGGGAATTTTTTCATTTATCTATTGCTTTTAAATTTATTAATATTTCCTTATTCAGACCCCTATCATTTCATTATCAAATATGTAAATCTTAACTTTTGTTAGTTCTTCCTTCATTTTTATGCCATAGAAAACCCCACCATCCAATGATATAAGTATTATATAATTTTCACTTAATTCTCAAGAGGTTTAATGGTTTTATTTTTATATTTAATTTTTATTTCACTTAGGATAATTTTTTTGTTCATATGGAGATCTTATTTTTCTTCAAATAGTGACTTCTTTACTATGAATGCTTATAATACCTCTTAAATACTATAAATGTTTCTTCATGTTTTATTGTATTCACTAGAACTTTTAGAACAATGCTAAACTGTAGTGGTGGGCATGAAAATGTTTTTACTGGAAAACCTCTGTTTTGATATTAAATGTCTGGATATATAGGTAGATAACCTTATACAAAGCTTTTGGTGTGTTTATAGGAACATTAATAACAATACAAGGCAGAACCTTCACTGATGTCTATGGAAGCAATACTGCACTAAGCTCAAATGGGAAAAATGTTAGGATTTTAAGGTAAATTTTCAATGTTGAAGCATATTCTTATAACTCATAGATCGAACATCTTACTCCAAAATGGTAGGTCCAATGACATTGAAAGCCACTGCAATGTGATAACATTAACCAGTATTTTTTTCAGCCATATTATAGAAAGAAAGATAGACTGTTGGATATTCTTTGACATGGAAGCAATGACCAATATTCTTTTCATTTTTGGTCTGACAAATCCATCTTATATTATGCTTGATTTTATAAATGGAAGGCAAGTTCAGGAGTATTAAAATGAAAATCATAGACCTTTATTACTGGAAAACTTTGTTGCATAGTCTGACTCACTCATTTTCCACACACACACACACACACACACACACACACACACACACTGAAGCTCGGCAATCCACAACTAATTCAAGATCAGGAGGATCTAAGTCATCTAAAATGCAATTTGTCACTTTCTCTACCACACTCTGGTGTACAGAATGTTGACACTAAAGATGGTCAATGACTTAATAACAGCCTAGGATTAACCCCTGCTTCCTCTGTTTATCAGCTGTGGAACAAATAGTAGCATTGCTGGTTATCTATAATTAAAAAATAATTGTTCACAATTTACATTGGAAAGTAGCATCGTCACTAGGCTATCTTCCTGTACCACAGGTGGGGTGATCTCAGTCCTTAAGGATGAAAACCCTGTTCATTTCTTGTAGGAGAAAATACAGAATCTTGACTTTCAAGTTGCTCCAGGCTGATTGCATGCATGCATAAAACAGAAATGGATAAGTTAAATGACCATGAGGCAGGATTTAGAGTTTATTAAATATTAAAAAGATAATTACATACATGCATGTACATACATAATTTTGTAAAACAAACAACTTGAAAGTTTTTTTAAATGGAGTAAAGGTGATTTATGTGGCATTTTATGAGGTAGAGCTCAAATCTCATTTGCATGCTTATATAATTTCTAGAAATGTACATATTGATTCCTTATTTAGTAATAAAAGAACAACTTACTGGAGAAACAAATATTTATTCAACGTTCTATTGGTGGATGTGGTGTTGTGACAGACATCTGAGAAGGTGTGCACCAATTTCCCTAAATCATCTACCATGTCGTAAACCAGTTACCGCTATTAAAAATATACACATATATTTAACATTTTATACAGATGACTTAGCATATAATTTTATACAGATGACTTAGCATAAAGATCATGTTTGCTTCTGAGTAGAATGGCTTATTTTCTAATTTTTAGATGACAGTTTGCAAGTCATTCTACCCAAAGTGATACCAGGAAAAAGAGAGCTTAACTTTCAAAATGAGATTCCTTTTTTCCTTCACTATAACCAAAATTTACTTCTACTTAATACAAAAGAAAAGATGGAAATTATGTCATGAAATCACAGAATCCCATTTGAAGTCTTCTCAGATTTAGGCTACCCTTGTACTCTGTAAATCATGGACACTCTGTCAATATAGGAAGATTTCTCTCACACCTATTAATGAGAAGGGCAAAGGTCTCATAGCTGCATTTATCTTCTTTCTATCATGCTATTTGTGGCACTAGGGTCCCAGAGGCATTTCCCTGTGCCTGAATTTTCTTAGTAGGGACTGATGGCCTGTGTACTGAGCACGAAGTCTAGAGATCAAGTGCTCAAAGCTGCTTTTGATTCACACAGATCTCGTCAGTTGGGTAAAATTTGCAAATTCAGACAACTACATATTTATAGAGGCTGTGCAAATGACTTGAGGATCTAGTGACTACTAAGAGCTTTTGGTCCAATAAAGTCCATGAGAAAAAATTTCGTTATTTTTATTTAAAACCAAATACAGTAGTATCATCATAGACAGGCAAACCCAGACAAGTGTGGGGATCACTGGGTATGGTTAAAAGCATGCCCCCAGCTCTACTCTCTGATTTGGACAAGCTCTTTCACCTTCTGCCTCAGTTTCTTCATCTATAAAATGAAAGGATAATAGTTATTAACCCACAAAACAGTTGCAAGGATTAAATGAACATAGTAAGGGCCTATACCTGTTGGCTGTGAAATTTACTATTTAAGTGCAGTGAGGCAAAAGGTTGGAAAGAGAACATGAGCGTGAACATGTCTTCTATAATGGATATATTCAGTTTATTTTCTTTGCAAGCCTAAAATAATGATCAGCTGAAAGGATTTGGGTGTAAAAGTTTATTAAAAGGTCCTTTCTTTTTATATTTCATGTTTCTACTGTGCCTAATCTTTTGAGTTTGGGATTTGCAATCCCAGAAGTAGGCGGTACATCCTGGTGCTGCAAACAATGCAGTACCAGTTAGTTACCTGCAAGTCTCCAGTAACAGCAGATTCTATCTCCCTTGGTCTACCTGGTCATCTAGGGAGATGCAAAAACTCATGTTCGCTCTGCAGCCTAACCCTGCCTCTTCTCAGCTTCTTTAATTTTTTTAAAATTTAATTTAATTTAAAAAATTATATTATGTTTTATTGAGTTAATGTTGGTTTACAACAACATATATGATCTAGGAGCAGAGGGTCACAACTCTTCCGATGTGTGTTACCACACCACACCCACCTCCTTAATTCCCATTTCAATCTCCTGGATACTATTCCCTTCATCCTGATTACTTTGCAGGGTCTCTGCTGTGGACTGAGTTTATTACTTATGCTTTGAAACTTATTGCAAAATGTTTTGTATTTTAATTAATTGAACTACAGTGGCAGAGTTCCCATTATCTCTTTCTGTGTTTTCTACTCCCAAAAAATTAATCACTTTCTAACACACCAAATATGTTATGATTATCATGTTTGTTATCGGTCCCTCTCATGACAGTCCCACAAGGACAGTGACACTCGTCCTGTTCACTGATGTGTTCTGGTACCTACATCAAGGAAAGCTACATAATAAGTGTTCAATAGATTTTTGCTGAATAAATGAGTGAAGGCTACTATTATGTGATTTAGAGAAGAAATATAAGGTGCCAGTTAGCTTGGTGGGAGGAGAGCATTTTTGAAGCGATTTATTAAACATAACTTGATCTTTTCTGACTAAATATTTATACAGAGTTTATATTGGAGGGATGCCCTGTGAGCTTCTCATACCACAATCTGATAATTTGTAAGTAATTCAAGTATATTTATTTATTTATTTATACAAGAACCGGGGTACAGGCCAGATGCGCGGGAGGATACGAGGATTCACCAGAGACAGAGAGGGGAACAGAACAGGCAGACTGACAAAATACACTGCTGAGGGGAGCAGTGGGTGTGACAAGTGAGTTCTGCAACGCCATGTGGGACCCTTGCCAGCTGGGATCGAACTGGCTGCAGAGGCTGTGGATAGCTTCACAGCGCAGCACTCAACCGCCTGTGCCACCAGGGGAGGCCCTCAAGTACTTTTTTTTAGGAAAATAAATAGTAGATATTGGCACATAGTTTAAATAATCATTTCTAGCAATATTGCATACCAAAATGCTTTATAATACATCTACATATAATATTTTGTATAAATTATGAGATATGCAGTATAAATTACATTATTAATTATAGTATTAATTACAGTATTATTTTATGTAGTAAGTTAGCAATCATTATATACTTAAATATAATCTCCCCTGTTGTCTCTAGTATGGTATAATGAGAGCTATTATTTAAACCATTGTGAGAAGAAATGTTTTGAGAAATATCACTATCAAATAATTGTTTCACCTGGTAATATTTTAAACTCTTTAAAAGAAATCTCAATGAAGATAGCCAGATTAATCTCCACATGCTTAATAATTAAAGTTTTATTCAAGTATCTTCAACCAGGCTAGGAAATACCTTCATTTTATAAAAAGTTTGGTTGTACCACACTTTCTACCTTGATATATATTCTGAAATTAATGAGATTTTTTTAAGGAAGCACAATATTTAAAAAATGTAATATCCATATAAACTTTGAAATTAACTTATATATTTTGTTAGGTATGGTGTAAAACTACATCATCCAAATGGAGATATGGGGTCTATAATTTGTAAAACTACTGGAACTTATATTGGTAAGCATTGATCTTTTTTTTTCAAAGATTTTACTTTTTTATGCATAGAAGGATGGGGTGTTGGTCAGAGGTGCAGGGAGTGAGAGATTCACCAGAGTTAAAGTGGGGAGCAGAACAGGCGCATCTATTGAAATACACTGCCTAGGGAAGCAGCAGGCAAGACAGAAGCGGTCTGCTGTACCATGTGGGCTGACCAGGGATGGAACTCATGCTGCAGTGGCTGGTGATGGCTTGATAGCTCTGAGACTTTAACCCCTGCACCACCAGGGATGCCCTGATGATTATTCTTCACAAATCTCGTAGATGACTCAATTTCTTTGTTTCGTATTCTCCCTGACTTCCCTCAACACTCACCTCTTCTTAAAAATTAGCATTTCTTCTTTCCCTTGGCTTCTTTACAGTTGTATAAAAATATACATGAACTACCTTTTCTCTGGGTTGACATTTCAAGTCCTCTTGTTCAAATTACTCCTTTTCTTTTTCTTCTGTCATGCAGAAAATTCTATGACTAACATAACTTTTTTCTGTCAGCATAATTTTCCTCTGTTTTTCTCTGGCTGTATGTCCTCCAGACACATCAGTCTTTTCATACTTGAATGAGCTTCATTCCCTTCTGTCTCAGGCCCTTCGCAAGCTTCTCATCCCAAGCATTTTGGATAAAATTTCATGCTGTGAAATAAACCTTTTCTGATCCCTTCCATTCTCTAACTTTGCCCTACTTTTCCTTGCTAACCCTATCACCATTTTCAGTTCTCTGTTACAGTCCTTGCTCTTGAAGGACTGTGTCCTCCACTGACAATATAAGAGCAAGCTGCACTCACCCTGCATCTGACAATACATAACTGCATAGCTCTGGAATGGACATGAAATTTGAGGGGAATATATTTACATTTAGGTTCTCATAATTTTTCATTCATTGCTATTTTTTGTCAGTTTTTTCCAGTTATAAATAACCTTGAGACATCTTACTATGTATATTTTAAAATAGTGAGTGCTTTGTATAACTCCTTATTTTTATTACTTTGAGGATTTATAGATGGTTGCATAATTACAGTTTTAATTTTATATTTCTTTGCTTTTAAATCAGTTTTATAATACATAACTATCATTCTCCTGTGGTTGGGAATGTAATTGATTGTGTATTTTAATTAATTCCAGGTCATCACAATGTCAGCTTCATCTTAGATAGTGATTATGGAAGGTAGGTCCTTTTGTAAATAACAATGTTTATAATTAATTCAGCTTGTAAAGTGAAAGAGTAACTTTACTTTGTGCCATAAATCCAGGGATTAAAAATTAATCAGTTTCTTCCTCCAAATTAGCATTTAGGGGGTTTGTAATTCCCTTTCACTCATAATTTGTGTTTCAGACATGCCCTGTCAACTGTTGTGAAATCTTGCATTACCTAAAATGGTAGAAGTCTTTGATATTGAAAAAGTGTTATTCATGTCTTACATCATTTCTGAGTTAATTCTCATTTTTTTGCTAAACTAATTTAATTCGACTTGAACTAATGTAAAAATAATTAAAACTTTATGGTTTATATTATCTGATAATGGCTCTTTTAACATATTATAACATACAATGATATGAAAAATGGTAGTTACAGATTTCCATTTTCCATCTTAACAGCAATGCTAATAATTTGTATTTATGATTTTAGTCAAATAAGAACTCACCTCCAGATATCCTACATGTTAATTTCAACAAGAAAGGTCATCATTATGTTTATAACATAATGAACATTTAGTGGCAGACATAGTATTAATTACCTAACCCATATTATCTAGTTTAATCTTTCCCAAATCCTATATATTGAGTGCTATAATCCACTCCATGTTGCACCAGGGGAAACTGAGACTTAGGACGGTTAAGTAATTTGCCAAAGGATATTCAATCTGTAGGAAGCAGTGCTGGTATGTGAACACATGGAGTCTACTTCTAGAACCTGAGCACTTCTTTCCAGAGGCTGCTATGAATGACGGAAAGTTTCAGCCACAGAACTCTTCTCTATTTAAATCTTCATCCAGGATTCTGTGCCATGACGATGTCACTCCACTCCTAGGTGCCTTTGCAAACATGTAGGGGCATTTCTTGGTTGTCATAGTAACTCGAATGTGTTATAGTTGCCCTTGTGGGCAGGACTATAGTGTGCCAGACCTAATTAAATTGTTTTGCCAAAATATGATCATGTCTCCCATTGAGAAAATAAGCCACTGAGCCAGAAACTAAATAAGTCACATTTTTTTAGTCCTCTAGTACCAATATAACTGTAGGACATCAATGGGCAGATCTGTGTGTTTAGTTGTTTTGTCTGAAGAGAGACTCAAGGATGAGAAATTTGAAAAGAACAACGATACTGCGATGAAAGTAGATATTGTTTCTGGCCAGTGGTCAGAGACTGCAAAAGAGGGTAAGGTTTGGTCCTCCATGTATAGAACTGCATTGAGTTGGTGAGACTAAATCTAGTATTTTCTGTTTCTAGACACCTAAAGGCCATAGGTTTATAACAAAGTGATGCCTGGGGTGGACACTTGATTATAAATCACTATAGACTGAACCAAAACCATGAAGATGGGTATTCTCATTCAAAGGCAAACCAGGGTGGATTATGTATATATGGTGTGATTTACATGGGCCATATACCTTAGAGTCCATGACATAAAACTTTGTTAGTCCTTTGCAAGAACTCAACCTATATACATATAACTTGATAAGACAGGGCAATAGGATTTTATTAAGATATTAGAGAATCATATTAAAAGCAACAACTTCCTGAACTATATAAGGTTCTTCAATGCTCTCAATATCATTGCACTGAAGGTGACAAAAATTAATTCTTAGTTCTGAGCCAGTATGAAAAGGTATTAATTGCCAAATCCATCATGTATATATCTCAGCAAGAAAAAATTATCCAAAAATAGGTTTGAGTACAATTGATAAGTATGCATAAATCAATTTGCTTCATTAACATACTCTGAACCTTTCAATGAAAAAAAAAAGCCATTATTTTTTTGCTATAATTTAGCAAAAATACTGCATAAAATTGCTGATTTTGTGATGTTGACATAATTCCTTTTTTTAAAGTCTATGTTCTTTTGTATTACTATCTCAGAATGATAAAATTGTATTTCTATATAAAAAAATCTTAGGAATTGAAGATAACAATGTGACATTTACAGAATGATAAAATTGTATTTCTATATAAAAAATCTTAGAATTGAAGATAGCTGTTAACAATGTGACATTTACTTCTTTAGAGCTTAGTTTTATGATTGCATGGCATTTTAAAAATGCTAAATCATTTTGTAAATTATAAAATCCATATTTTACAAATTTCAGGGGCATTCCTAAATATCAAATAAACTAATTAAAGACCATGTGGCATCTACTCTGTATCTCTTTTAATAGCCAACCTCCCCTCTGCTATTACCCCAAGTTCAAACAACAGCTGTTCCAAACTGATAAGGTTCAGATGAGGCTGACTTAATTGAGAAATGCCTGGTCATTATCAATGAATTAGTGAAAATCACCTCAGTGTCAAACCAAATAAATTACATTCAAATTTTATTTCAAGAGGCAATTTTCCCACCAACTTAAGAAGCACAGTTAATATTTCAGATGTAGGATCTGACCCTATACAAGATTGTTGGAACTACCATAATTTCAGGTCTTTGGAAATCAACTGAAAGGTTTATGCCATAAAAATATAAAGTCCAGTATGAACTTCTTAAATAACTAATTTAGCATAAACTATATCCAGGGACTCATTAGTCTTGCAAATGCACATTTTAATGGCTGGGTTACATTTACAGGAAAGTGAACTGTTTGTCTTAACCACAGATTTACATTATCGTTTCAATTTTAGATCACTGTGTTATAATTGTGATGAAGGGGCTTTGAATATTAATATTTGGATTTCTTAACATTTCTAATTATAAATTTCATTGAGGTCATTACAAGAACAGCGTTTAATTTCTAGGATCAGACTCCTTCCCTTCCCAAACCTCTAGGCTATGAAAATGCAAGTGTATATCAGAAAATATGAACAGACTCTGTATTTATTAAAGATTTAAATCTGATGTGTTATTGCTAGTTGCTGTCACCCCATTGTCCTCTCAACAAATTATGGCAGGTGAAGAGAACTACACATATTAAGAGCCAAGGATTGAGACTCAAATTCTGTTTCTGCTACTTACTCTCTTTGTGATCTCAAGTAAGAGAAGTAAATTTTGAGTTTTACCTACCTCATGGGGTTGATATAATAATTAACTTGCATAATAAATTAAAGGTTTAAAGAAGTCTTAAAAGTTGAAAAATGTTAGTGTGATACCTGATACCTTTCCGTAGTGTTATTTAGGCACTAAATGGCTTATAAGTGCATTAGGAGAGCTGAATGATCAGCAGAAGAGTCCAGTCTTTATGAAGAGCCATCCTTCTGTTTGTTTTTTTATGTTAATATTAAATCTCACTTTAATGAGGAATAATTTGTGTATAATTAAATTCACACAGTTTAAGTGTAGTTCAGTAAGGACTGACAAATGTGTTTTTGCCTATTTGTGTAATCAACAACTGAGTCAAGAGACAGAACTTTTTACATTCCCAAAGAGTTCTGTCCTAATCCTTGGCAATTTGTATGATTTCTGTTGCTAAAGTACAAAATATAGCATTTTTCTAAAATAAAGCAGCTCATTTAAAGCAAGAATTTCTATCTTTGTTTTAAATAGGAGTTTCCCAGAAAAGATGGCATATTTCATTTCTTCTCTGAATAAAATTTCAATGTTTCAAACATATGCAGGTATGTGACATTTCTGAATGTACGTGAAAGAGGAAGGCGAGGTCAATATTTCATTTCATAAAAATCAAAGACTATAATGACACACTTAGGTGTACTATATTATTATAGGTACTTGTAAGAGAGGAAAACTACCTAGAATGTGGAGTCTGAAAAGAAGCCCTGATAGTAAGTTAGCATCCCCAAAACTGCATTGCTAGTATAAGGTTGATTGGGAAATAAACTCATCAGACTAAAGGAGACAGCAGGGGAGATTGCTGCATGTCTCAAATTTGCCATGATTAAGGAAGGGAAAAAAAAAAAAAACCTCCCTCATCAATTTAAACCACAATCCAGTAGTTACTCTCTTAGATTTATGCTCTCAGTGTAGTCCAAAAGGATCTTCAAGCAGACCATAATTTACTACAATTCATAGAGATCTCAGGTGAGAAGTACCTCTGGGAAGATGTCATTAGCAAATATAAATCCTCCTATAAGTAGAATTATACTTCCTTCCAGATCTGGAGTGATTCAGATTTCAAAGATGTTCAAATTGGGGGGGAGGGGGATAAAGGGGAAGGAACCTATCTTGGAATCAATCAAATTTGAGATTTTCTTTTTCTTGAAATTTATGTGGAACTCATGTAAAAATACATAGAACTTTGATAAAACTAAATAGAATATATATATTTTTAAGGATTCTGGCATGCCCTGGGCTGTTCTATCAATATATCTAAATTTTCTATATAGATGGCCCTAAGAACTACAATCATAATTAATGGATTACTATATAAAAAAATAAATATATGTTGGCCTGTACATATAGGAAATATTCATTGTTAAGAGCAGCGGGGGACAAGAGGCTATATAGTTTGCCTGCCTTCCTGTCCTTTCATTTAAACCAAGTATCTATGCACAGCCCAAGCTTTCCTCTACTCCCTGTATCTTCCCACTCCAGTATCCCTTTAGCCCTGTCACCACCAAAGCCTGGTCCCCAGGACCAGGCACACACAGATCTCTATGAGAGTCACGTTCACTGTCCTTTCTGCAGGATTGCATCCAAGAAAAACTTAGTGAACCACCTAATTCATTCACTTGTTAATGCAGTACTTATAAGTAATTTGGAAAATTTGTGGAAGTCAAGTGTTTAGGTTTACACATAATATTCATAACATTTTATTCAATGTGCTTCATCTTCCTTAGAGATCACTACCATTTCACCTTCACAAGGAAGCATTCAAGGCGGCACCTTGCTTACTATAAGTGGACGGTTCTTTGATCAGACAGATTTCCCAGTCAGAGTTCTGGTTGGAGGTACTTTTCTTTATTTCAAATATATCCATTTATGAGATCAAACCCTGTCTTTCCTTTAACATTTAATTGAAGGGAATAATAATTTTTTCTATTAATGTCTTAAATTTAAGGTTAGGTATTTTCACACGTGTTTGGTCCTGGGGCTTGATACTTTTCCCTCTGCAATTTTCCAGAGAAGGTCATTCCTTCCCATGGTATATGACCAGGACTTGTGCTGGAATGCTCCTCTCATTTCTGTCACATAAACAATTCCGGTCTGAACATAGTAATTACAGATGTTATTGGGAAGAGCATTAATATGTCATAGGTCACAATTGTACATAGAGCTTGGTTCTCTGGTATGCATTACTTTTATGTATAAGTGTAATCACTCTCATTTAGACCCTTGTCTATTTTTGGCTTCAGTCTGTGCCTGTGAAAGTAGTATTTATAAATCATTATTCCTTTTCTTTTCATTGAAAGAGCATGATAAAACCACTATTATATTTGTTGTTGTGTTATTCTACCTGAGAGAACTTTTATACATCTACTTCTTTTACTCTTTTAACTTTTACCTCTACTTTTGTAAATTCTAAACATCATGTATTTTATTTGGCCACTTTTGCCAAGGAAGAAACTGTAATTACTTATTTTGGACCCAGGAGTGAAATCTTTTGTAGTGCCATAGTTTGATCAATTTTAAAATTTTGTTTCTCAGGTATTGTAAAATTCTTATAGAACTCTAATTCAACTCTAACTTGTTATATTTTGCCAGGAAAATGTTGCCTTGTGGAGGTATGAAAATTAGTAAGTTAAAAGGTTGAATGAAGAACAGGTGAAAGAAATGAAGACCTCCCTACAACTTTACCTCTTGCTTGTGCAACTTTGTTTTGATTGAAAAAATACCCCTAGGTAGGCTGCTCTGATTTGCATTTGCATTCTGAATCTCTATAGTAATAGCTCTGAATTTTGCTTTTCTACAGGTCAAACCTGTGATATTTTGAATGTCACAGAAAGTAACATATATTGCAAGACACCCTGTAAACCTGATAGTATCAGAACTATGTATCCAGGTAAGTTACCAGGAGAGAGAATGGCTATTTTCACATTTACACATGAGAAATATTATTGACATGTATCATTAGTGTCTCAGTTCATTTGGGTTGCTATAAAAGAATACTGTCTGATTTATCAACAGCAAGTGTTTATTTCCTACAGTTCTGGGGGTTGGGAAGTGCAATATTAGGTGTTTGGTAAGGCCCTGCTTCCGCAGATGCTAGCTTTATATGGTTAGAGTTTTCTGTGGGTCTGTTATATAGGAATGCTAATCCCATTCATGAGGTCTTTAGTCTCATGACTATCTCCTTAATGCCCCACCTGATAATACTATTACATTTAGTATTAAATTTCATCATGAGCTGTTGGGGAATACATTCATCCCATAAAAATTAATAACAAAAAGTATCATTTGACCTTTTTAGAATTTGTAGTGAGCATTAAAATAAATTTCTTACTAGTTTTTTTTTAAAACTTTCTGGATTAGGAAATACTTATATTGAAGTAGCTGTATCAAGGCTGCACCAGTAGAGGTGAATCTAGCCTCCATTTTTCCAAAATCCTACTGGAAACAGCACATCTATGACAGAGTACAGTGATGGTTTCATTTCAAATTAAATGATGATCAGTAAATATTTGTAGAGTCTACATGGACACATTTCTAAAAATGCCTGCTTAAAAATAAATGGCAGAAGTTAAATTCTTACTTGTCTAGAATAATTTAGGAGTAATAAAAGGCGATGAGAGTAATGGAACACAAGGCTCTAATTTTTAAGACTTTCACCTGTGGCCCAGTGTAAGTGCTGCTAGTGACCTCACTGTCCACAGTTATACCAGGGAGTTTTACAGTTGTGGCAGTGGGTGGGTCTCTTCCTGTGCACACTGTAAAATTGGTTTATAATTTTGTCATTGGTGGGTATTTCAAACCAAATAAATTCTGTTCACCACCATCTTAAATCTTTTTGTTTTAAAATTGATATTAGGGGGAAAATGACCAGTAAAAAAAAGAATTTTGACATTTATAATTGATAATTTTATCATTATTTTAATTATTATATTTTTTTTGCTGAGGTGATGTTGGTTTATAACACTGTATGGTTTAGGAATGTAGCTTCACACCTCTTCAGATATGTTACCACACCACACTCACCACCAAGGCACACCTAGTCTCCACCATGGTCCATTGGGGATCTTTAAAGGAAGTTGATAATACTGAGAATTCTACTGCTATAAAAGGTTGAGCTACTCAAACTTTGCTCCAACCAAACTTCATCTGAAAATGAGGAATCTTTGCTGTCTATATCCAGACAATTCAGATATATTAAGACAGAGGAAGGCATAAGCCTCCATTGTTGTATTTTAGGGAAGAAAAAAAGATGACGATTTTTTTTTTTTTTTTACTTTCAACTTCATTTTTTCCAGATATATTTATTGAAGTAAAGTTGGTTTACATTTTTGTATTTGTCTTTAAAGTTATAGGTTCAAACCTCCACAATTGTATATTTTCATACCATGCCCACCACCAAAGTCCCGGTAATCCTCCACCATGCTCCATTATGTCCTCTCCTTCCCCAACCCCCACCCAGACACCTTCCCCTTCTGATTGCTTCAACTTTGCAATTAGATGTCAATGACTGGCTATTGGTTTGGTTTTGTCTGATCCTTTGTTTTATTTCGACATTCCACATGTAAGTGAAACCATTTAGTATTTGTCTTTCTTTTCTGGCTTATTTTGCTTAGAGTTATCCTCTCTAGTTCCAACCATGTGGTCATAAATGGCAAGAGTTTATCTTTTGCATAGCTGAGTAGTATTCCAATGTTTATATATATCACATCACATTTTTATGATCCACTCCTCTGTCTTTGGGCACTCAGGTTGCTTCCATAGTTTGGCTATTATAAATGTGGTTGCAGTGTCATTTCATTGTGGTTTTGTTTTGCATTTGAATGATGATTTTTTTTATGGTTTTATTTATTTTTTTTAATATTAAATTTTATTTTTATATTCCCCCATACAATTGCAAACGCCCCATTCTGACCCCAATCCTTCCCCTCCCACCCCCCACCCCCCAAAAAGTGTCTCTGGTTCATAGTTTTTTGTTGATTTTGATTTTCACTTTCTTATATTCATTTTCCTGGTCCCTTATTTAAGTTTTCTAGATTCCTGCTATGAGTGAGACCATCCGGTATTTTTCTTTTTCTTTTTGGCTTATTTCGCTGAGCATGATCCCTTCCAGCGCCATCCATGTTGCTGCAAATTGCATGTGTTTATCTTTTTTGAATGCTGAGTAATATTCCATGGTATATATGTACCACATCTTCTTGATCCAGTCATCTATTTTTGGGCATTTGGGCTGTTTCCAAAGCTTAGCTATTGTAAACAGTGCTGCTATAAACATAGGGGTGCAGGTGCTCTTTGGAATTGATGTTTCTGTGTCCTTTGGGTAAATACCTAGGAGTGGAATTGCTGGATCATATGGAAGCTCTATGTTTAGTAGGTCCAGAAATCTCCACACAGCTCTCCATAGTGGTTGGACCAGTTTGCACTCCCACCAACAGTGCAGAAGAGTTCCTTTTTCTCCACAACCTTGCCAACATTTGTTGTTGCTAGTTTTTTTAATATGTGCCATTCTCACTGGTGTGAGATGGTATCTCATGGTAGTTTTGATTTGCATTTCCCTGATGACAAGTGATGTTGAACATTTTTTCATATGTCTGTTGGCCATTTGCATTTCCTCTTCAGAGAAGTTTCTTTTTAGCTCTTCTGCCCATTTTTTGACTGGATTATTTTCTTTGTTGTTGCTGAGTCTCATCAGCTCTTTGCAGATTTTTGTGATCAGTCCTTTATCATTAGTGTTGGGTGCAAAAATGTTCTCCCAGTTGGTGGGGTTTCTCTTTGTTTTTGTTATTGTCTCTTTTGCTGTGCAGAAGCTCTTTAATTTGATGTAGTCCCAGCTGTTTATCTTTGTCTTCAATATCACTGCTTTGGGTGATGTGTCTGTAAAGATGTCTTTGATGTGCAAAACACGTAGTGTTTCGCCTATATTTCCTTCTATGTATTTTATGGTTTCAGGTCTTATGTCTAGTTCTTTAATCCATTTTGAGTTGATTTTTGTGTATGGTGTGAGGTAGTGGTCAAGCTTCATTCTTTTGCATGTAGCGACCCAGTTTTCCCAGCACCATTTATTGAACAAACTTTCTTTGCTCCAATGCATATTCTTTGCTCCTTTGTCAAAGATTAGTTGACCATAAATCTGTGGGTTTATTTCTGGATTTTCTATTCGATTCCATTGGTCTGTATATCTGTTCTTGTTCCAATACCATGCAGTTTTGATGATTATGGCTTTGTAGTATAGTTTGAAGTCTGGGCGTGTGATGCCTCCATTTCCTTCTTTTTTTTTTCAGTAGAGCTTTGGCTATTCGGGGTTTTTGGTGATTCCATATGAATTTCATCAATAATTGTTCTATTTCTTTGAAGAATGCCATTGAGATTTTGATTAGAATAGCATTGAATCTGTATATTGCTTTTGGTAGGATGGCCATTTTAATAATGTTTATTCTTCCAATCCATGAGCAGGGGATGTCTTTCCATTTCTTTGTGTCTTCTTCTATTTCTTTTAACAGTGTTTTATAGTTTTCTTTGTATAGGTCCTTTACCTCTTTTGTTAGATTTATTCCCAAATATTTGATTTTTTTTGTTTCGATAATAAAAGGGGTGGTTTTTTTGATTTCTTCTTCTTCAGATTTATTGTTTGTGTATAGGAAGGCTACTGACTTTTGCGTGTTGATTTTGTATCCTGCCACTTTACTGAATTGATTGATGAGTTGAATTAGTTTTTCTGTGGAGTTTTTGGGGTTCTCTATGTATATTATCATATCATCTGCAAATAGTGATAGTTTGACTTCTTCTTTTCCTATTTGGATTCCTTGGATGTCTTTCTCTTGTCTTATTGCCCTGGCTAGGACTTCCAGTATTATATTGAAAAGCAGTGGTGAGAGTGGACATCCTTGTCTTGTTCCAGATCTTAATGGAATTGCTTTCAGCTTTTCACCATTGAGAATGATACTGGCTGTTGGCTTGTCATAGATGGCCTTTATGATGTTGAGGTATGTTCCTTGTATCCCAAGAATTTCAAGGGCTTTTATCTGAATGGGTGTTGCACTTTGTCGAAAGCTTTCTCAGCATCTATTGATATTATCATATGGTTTTTATATTTCTTTTTGTTGATGTGTTGGATAACGTTGATTGATTTTCGGATGTGAAACCATCCTTGTGTCCCTGGAATGAATCCAACTTGGTCGTGGTGAATTATCTTATGGATACATTGTTGGATTCTGATAGCTAAAATTTTATTGAGGATTTTTGCATCAGTGTTCATTAGGGAGATTGGCCTATAGTTTTCCTTTTTTGTGTTGTCCTTATTCGGTTTTGGTATTAGTGTAATATTGGCTTCATAGAACATGTTTGGTATTGTCCCTTCCTTCTCAATTTTTTGGAAGAGTTTGTGAAGGATAGGCACTAATTCGTCTCTGAATGTTTGGTAGAATTCATTTGTAAATCCATCAGGTCCTGGGCTTTTGTTTTTGGGGAGGTTTTTGATTACCATTTCAATTTCGCTAATTGTAATTGGTCTGTTTAGGTGTTCTATTTCTTCTTTATCTAGCTTTGGGTGATTGTAGAGTTGTAGGAATTTGTCCATCTCCTCTAGATTGTTGAACTTGTTTCCATATAACTGTTCATAGCAGTTACTGATTATTCTTTTGATTTCTGCTGTGTCCGTTGTGATTTCTCCTCTTTCATTGATGATCCTGTTTATTTGTGCTTTCTCCCTTTTTTCCTTTGTGAGCCTGGCTAGGGGTTTGTCTATTTTATTGATTTTTTTCAAAGAACCAGCTCTTGGTTTCATTGATCTTTTGGATTGTTTTTTTAGTTTCAATTTCATTTATTTCTGCTTTGGTTTTTATAATTTCTTTTCTTCTACTGGTTTTGGGGTTTATTTGTTGTTCTTTTTCTAGATCTTTGAGCTTTGAGATTAGGTTGTTTCTTTGAGTTCTTTCTTGTTTTTGATGTGAGCTTCTATTGCTATATATTTTCCTCTTATTACTGCTTTTGCTGCATCCCATACATTTAGGATATTGGTGTCCTCCTTGTCATTCAATTCAAAGAATTTTTTAATTTCTTCTTTGATCTCCTCGTTAGCCCAGTGGTCTTCCAGTAGTGTGGCTTTTAATCTCCATGAGGTAGGATAGTTCCTTGCCTTCTTTTTATGATTTATTTCTAGTTTGATGCCTTCGTGGTCAGAAAAGATGGTTGGTATGATTTCAATCTTGGTGTATCTGTTGATGTTTGTCTTGTGCCCCAGTATGTGATCGATCCTGGAGAATGATCTGTGTGCGCTTGAGAAAAATGTGTACTCCGTTTTTTTTGGGTTTAGTGTTCTATAGATGTCTGTTAAGCCCAAATGCTCTAGGTCCTTATTTAGAGCTTTAGTTTCTTTACTTATTTTTTGTCTTGTTGATCTATCCATTGTTGATAGTGGTGTGTTGAAGTCTCCCACTACGTATGTGTTTTCTCTGATGTCTGTTTTCAGAGAGGACAACAGTTGTCTGATATATTTTGGTGCTCTTTCGTTTGGTGAGTATATGTTAATGAGTGTTATTTCTTCTTGAAGTATTGTCCCCTTAATCATAATGTAGTGACCATTGGGGTCTCTTTTTATTTTTTTGAGTTTGAAGTCTGTTTTATCTGATATAAGTATAGCTGTTCCTGCTTTCTTTTTTGGCCCATTTGCTTGTAGGATTGTTTTCCATCCTTTGACTTTGAGCCTATTTTTATCTTTTGTAGCTAAATGTGTTTCCTGGAGACAGCAAAAGGTTGGGTTTTGTTTCTTAATCCAGGCTGCAACTCTGTGTCTTGTTATTGAAGAGTTTAGTCCATTTACATTTAGAGTTAATATTGATATGTTAGCATCTGTATTTGCCATTATGTTTGTCTTTCCTTTGATTTTATTTATTCTTTTAATAACTTTTTTTTTTTTTTTGGTCTTCTTTCGTTGTTATTCGTCCCTCTGAGCTTCTGGTTTTAGGATTCCTTGTAGTATTTTTTGGAGTGGGGGTTTATTCGTAATGAAATTCCAGAGTTTCTCTTTGTCTGGGAAGGTCCATATTCTTTCTTCATGGAGGAAAGAGAGCTTTGCGGGATAGAGTATTCTTGGTTGGTATCTGTTTTCTTGGAGTCTGTTGACTATGTCCCTCCACTCTCTCCTTGCCCGTAGTGTTTCTTCAGAGAAGTCTGATGTCAGCCTGATTGGTTTTCCTTTGAATGTTATCTGTTTCTTCCCTCTTGTCAGCTTCATTATTTTTTCCCTGTCCTGGATTCTTGGGAGCTTTACTATTATGTGTCTTGCTGTGTTTTTCCTTTCGTCGTGGAAGTTTGGTGTTCTTCTTGCTTCTTGTATATCAATTTTCAGCTCCTTCTTCGCATTTGGGAAGTTCTCTTCAATTATCTCCTGGAATATTTTCTCTGTTCCTACATCTCTCTCCTCTCCTTCTGGAATTCCTATATCTCTTATATTTCCTTTCCTCATGGAGTCAGATAGTTCCCGAAGTCTTTCTTCATTCTTGTTCCTTCGTACTTCTCTTTCCTTTTCTGTTTTGGTTCTTTTTATTTCTGTGTCTTCAAGAGAACTTATTCGTTGTTCCATTTCATCTATTCTGCTTTCCTTGCTTTTCCCGGAGTTCTTTAGTTCCTCCATTAATTCTTTGATCTCCTGCATTTCTTTTACTTCCCTCTTTAGGGGCTCAATTTCATTTTTCTGACCATTGTTTTCCCTCTTTAGGGACTCAATTTCCTTCTTCTGATCTATCACTTTTTTAATCATGGCAATTTTAAATTCTCTTTCTGGAAGGCTCAGAAGATCTTCCAAGTTGCTGTAGTTGCAGTCTGGGGAGTGGTTTTCTTTTTGTGGTGTGCTTCTTTCCTGAGGAGTTGTTAGGTTGCGTGTGGTTCTTCTACTCCCTACTGTCTGTTTTCTAATTTGTCGTATGCGTTGGGACACTGTGTTGCTCGGACTGACTGGCATCTTGGGTGAACTTCTCCGCTCCCCTCTGGCTCTTCCAGGAGCCATGTCTGTCTTCTGGGGGAGCTTTCTGCTGGTTTTAGGCAGTTTTTACTGAAGAAATGTCCCTGTTCTCAAATGGCGAAGCGGGATGCAGTCCCTGCGCCTCTGGTTTCAGGCACACTCTTCTGCGCACCCGGTCTGCCCCGGACGTGGGTGCCTGCTCCCTCTGTGGGCTCAGACTGCTGGACGGAAGGGGCCTGGCGTGGAATAACTTCCCGGCTGGCCACTGGGTCCTCCAGAAGCCTTCTGCCCTTTTCAAGCAGTCTTAAGAAATTTCCTGTTCTATGGGGTGTTAGTGACTTTTTTTTCCTGGTCGCTAGGTGGCGCCAGAGATCTCTCCTATTGTCCTTGGGGGGCTGTTTTTCGCCTCCCCCCACCCCGTGGGACAGGGAACAGAGCGGGAATGGTAGGGTACACCTCAACAGCTTTGGGGTGCTGTGTCTGCCTTGTGCCCCACCGTCGTGGTGAACCCACGCCCCGAATTTTCGTGCCCCGGGTCTCAGTTCAAAGCCCTCAGTTCCAGGATGTGGGCTGTAGCCCAGTTCAGTGGCGCGGGAATGGCGCCTTTTGCACCGCTCCCGTGCCTGGGCGCCTGGTTCCTGCTTACTCAGGGAGGGACCTTCACCTCAGTGAGGACCTCCGTGCGTCTCCCCGCAAGCCTAGGTAGTCTCCCCGCAAGCCTAGGTCGCAGGCGCGGGGACCTGGGCAGCCACAATCCCGGTCTGCACTTGCTTTTCAATCGCGCAAGCTTACAGGCAGCCCGGGCTGTGTGCGTGTCTCCCGGGGTCTTTGTTCTTCTCTAATGGCGCCCAGAGCAGTTCGCTCACCGCCGCGGCGAATCCTGCAGGGTTCGCCTCAGCTCCCATTCACGGGGTGTGGTGGCTGCAATAGTTCCTTTCCACTCACAGTCCCGCTTGCTGTGTCGTTTGTTCTTGTTGGCCATTTTGGTTTGTTGTTTTCCTCCTCTCTGCGGGTCGGAGAGTGCCGCCTCTGTGGGCGGGGGAGGGGAGCAGGGTTCTGCGCTTCCCTCCCTTCTAGTCCTCTTTTATGGCCACTTTCTTCTTCGGGTATTTTGCTGGCGTCACCCGTTTATCTTCTGTGTCCCAGTTCTCACTGGGACCTGCCACTTTTCCTCCCTATTAACTTTTTTTAATGGGAGATCTTACTCGCAGCATCTCCTCGCCGCCATGTTGCTCCGCCCCCCCCCATGACAATTTTTGGTGAAGAAAAAGTCTTAATCCATAGGGTTTATACTAGCAAGTGTAGATACACCTGAATGAGAATTTTTCTCTAAACTCATCCAAGGAGGTGAACTATTTAAGCAGAATAATGTTAAAAAATGCTTAAAGAAACCTTAAAACCAAAAGTATCTGTTCTTTGATCAGTTGTAAACCATTAATTAACTTTTGTTAAAAAAAATAATAGAGGAGTTTTGTAATCACATGGTCTGAATCTTGAGGTTTTGAGACTTAGCTATATAAGGCAACATCAGTCATATCATAGGTGGTAATTACGGTATCATGGTTATCTGAAGTAAAATACTAAGTGCCAAGTGTTTTACATATATATTATACAAATATTATATATGTACACACATGTATGCACATAAATTATGTACATATATATTGCATGTAATCCCCATAGCAACCATGCACATTGTAATATTGCTTCCATTTTGTTACATATGTGGAGCCTGTGATGCAAAGAAATGAAATGATAAAAAAATTGTAAACTGTCATCACAGTGTTGTATCCTTTGGCATGTATTGTAAATATAATTCTTTTGTCTCCATTCATACTCTAAAACGTGAACTAAAATAGCATATCTATAACACCACCCACCTAGGTCAGTGAGATAACCACATCAAAATTCTGATGAAATACTCTTTTTATTTTACTCTGTCCAGGTGGGAGAGGCTTAAAACTTGAGGTATGGAATAACAGCCAACCAGTACATCTTGAAGAGATACTTGACTACAATGAAAACACACCAGGGTACATGGGTGCCAGCTGGGTAGATTCAGCTTCCTATATTTGGCCCATGGAACAAGACAAATTTGCTGCACGCTTCAGTGGATTTTTGGTGGCTCCAGATTCTGATGTTTATAGATTCTACATCAAAGGTGATGACCGTTATGCTATTTATTTTAGTCACACTGGACTTCCAGAAGATAAGGTAGGGACGATCATGGTTTGATTTATAGAAGCAAAGTAATAATTTTATATGTATCTCATTTATTCTAAACCAACACCAATGAATATATTAAAGAAATTATGAGATACATTTACACATTATTGAATTCCTTGCTACTTTAACACATGTAATTTATGAACTATAAAGTAGTTATTGAAAACTTATGGACTAAAAGAAAATGTTTTTTCATATCTAGATTTTCTCTAGCAAGAAAAAAACACATGTATTTCTTTTTACTCCATTCTTTCACTATTACTTGGTTATGAGATTGAAGTCTACCATTTCCTTATGTCTCTGTTTTTCACATAAGTAGGATCATATTTCCATCCTCAGAGTCATTTTTGTCACACTAATGATTCCACGTGCTATTTATTTATATAACACAATTTTAATGACTTATAGTCAGTTAATGCATTTACTGAATATAGGTAACTTCATAGTGATTTTTTAACTTCTGATTTTTTGTGACCACAAATAATACTATATTGAACATTTTTGTTCATTGCATTATTCTGTATTTTGTACTATTTCTTTAGGACAGTTTCACAAATATGGAACTAATAAATCAAATCAAAAGACTCCTTTGTGACTAAATATAAATTGTAGAATTGCCTCTCAAACTGGATGAACTAATTTAAATTGCTTTCTATAATACATAAAGCAAATGTAAATTGCTTCCTATAATATGTAAATATCCAGTTTTACCATTGATTGTCAGCATGGTTCCTCCACAGATAGGGCAACTTCCTGATCTTTGACATATTTGAGAACTGCTTTTAATAATCTCATTTGGATTAAATCCTTCAAAGTTCTCTGCAGAGTAAAAGAATATTTTATTTAGCAATAAGAAACTTCCTCTTCCATAACAACTCTAATTGTAAAAAATGTATGGTCTTTGTTTATTCATGGTACAGTGGTGTTGATGTTAGTTAAGTGTAGAGAGAATAAAGTGAGTTTTGATGATTTTTAAAAATCATTTTATCATGAATAACAGATCTTAGAAGAAAATATATGAAGTGGTTTCACACTTTTCTACTGTAAAAATTCTAAGACTGTTTGAAACAATAAATGATAAAGAAATACATGCTGAGAATGTTTATTAATAAGTCATTAATAATTTCTGCCCTCTCTTCTGTCTGTATTTCTTTTTTGGGGAATAAGGTGAGGATTGCATATAATACTGCTAATGCCAACAGTTATTTTTCCAATCCAACACAAAAATCAGATGACATTTATCTTCAACAAGGAAAAGAGTAAGATTTTTTTCCTTTTCTTTGCATTGTAATGTGGTGGTTAAAAACTCTAAGTTTATATGTAAAAATCTTTCAGTTTGTTCTATGCAATGGGACAGGGAGAAAGAAGAGCGAGAGGGCTGGAAACATGGAGTGGAATTGCACAGGAGCTGTGGTGATGGACTGTGGGTGCTTTGGTGGTGGGGGAACTCCCCCCAACCACACTTGAGGGGCGAAATTCTATACTGTTCAAAAATTAACAAGGATATAAGAAAAAGATACTTTATTAGAAATAAATTAATAAAAACATTTTAGAAAAAGAAGTAATATGAGTTTGTTGGCTTAATTTATAATTGGTTATTCTCTATAATTTTATTAAATTTTATTTCTGTATTTTCAACAATACTAGCATTCATCTAACCAGGGAAATTTAAAATCTAAATTATCCCATTTCACAAATTTTAACTTTGTGTAATTTACTTAATTCTAATGTTAATTTCTTGTTAGGACCTTTCAATCAATCTAGCCATCTAATTTCTTTGCTCCTGCACATGAATTCTTAAACATTACCAGAGAAAAACATAAAACTACATGAATCAGTGCTATAGTTGATATGTTTTTAGACTCAGGGGTGAAGAAATAGACTTCATTTCTGATGAGCTTTTTATTTTCATTCTGCCATATCATCCTTTTGGATATCAAGGAGATTGAGCTCATAGGAAGCCCCATGAAGATCTGAAGGCACTGGGTCAGAGAAGGCTAAGATCAGTGGTACCTGGGTGTAATCAGTCTTAGTTTTCTCACTGAGGTCTTAATAATAGTGACATAGGGAAACATTTCATTCTTTTTCTCCTCTTCTTTCTACTACTATTTTTTAAAAAATATATTTAAACATTTTTTTTAACCAAGATCCCTGCACCTATCTAACCAAGATCCCTTACCATTCAGGGTAAGTAGAATGCCGAATTAATCCCTACTGCTATTAAGTGTCAATATACTTTAGGCTTTGTCTTAGTCTTGGAAAATGAGTTCAGTTTACCTCTTGACAGAAGCACAGAGCTGGCATGAAGGCAACTCCTAAAACAGCTGTTGCTTGGTATTTGTGCTCCTGAACCGTTATTTGGAATTTACACTCTGCACTTAGATGCTGTGAATTCTGAAATTGAGGTCACCTAGATGATGTGTTACCCAGTGGTCTGGTCCCTGGGCCTCCCCAGAGATAACTCATAATGCCAGTTCATTCTGCTCAGACAACACAGCCTATTGCTAAATGCATGTCCCTTTGATCACCCCATTCTCTTTGACTCCTACCTCTATTACTAATTTAAATAATCTTTCCTTTTTTAGAACTCTTTCAGTCTATTAGTCATAAGAATGTAAAGAATAATAATAATATATATGTATTTTATAGGAATTTGTGAAGATTAAATAAAATGTCTGCAAAGTGCTCAGTTTAGTGTCTAGCAAATAGAATATGCTTATAATAAATATCTTCCAACTGACAGATAAGACTACAGAATTTAATGGTTCTTTTTTGAGTCTTGTACCTTGAATAGTATTGCCTAACTCAAATGGCACAGTAAGCCCAGAGCCTAATGGCTTGATGTAACCCTTCAATATCATTTCTATGAGCGGGGTGACCCAGATCTGGACAGATAGCACATGATAAATTCAGCATCATTCATGAACTGTGGATACTTATTCTCCATATATAAGTGTATTTGTTGAATGATGTGAGGCAACTTAGAGCAACTCCCAGCTGGCCTCTCCAGAGAGAGGAGCAATGGCGGTATTGATAGAGATTAGGAGGGAAGCAGCAGCTTTGTACTCGCAGTACCGGCTGTTCAGCAGGGCTTATCCTGGGTAGGCATTTGGATGGTGGGCAGGGGATGTCAAGAGTCAAAAATTCTAAATATAAGTATGAATCCCATCTAGCTTGCTGAAGGTCCATAGTTAATCTGTCAGTAAAACTTTCTCCAGGCATTTTTTGTTCTTCAAGTCACAGGTATTCAGGGAATTCAAGAATAGTAACTTTGACACCTAACCACTCCGATAGAATATATATCATGTGTCATACAAAGAATCAGCTTGTCATTTTCAAATGCACATTAAGGTATTTAACCTCAATATGTTTGTGTTTGATGCCAGGGTGTTTGTATTATAATCTACAATGTAATTTTGTTTTAAATTCCTTGAGGATAAGGGATAGCATCATTTTCTTTTTTTTAAGATTTATTTATTTATGCATACAAGAGCTGGGGTGCAGGGCAGAGGTAGGGGGAAAGTGAGAAGATTCACCAGTGACAGAGTGGAGAGCAGAACAGACAAATCTACTGAAATACACTGCTGAGGGGAGTTGTGGGCGAGACAGGAGAGGTCTGCTGCATCATGTGTGTCAACCCCCTGGCCGGGGATCGAACTCCGTGCTCCAATGGCTGCAGATAGCTTCATAGTGCTGCTACTTAACCCCTTGTGCCACGAGGAGGCCCCAGGAATAGCATCTTTTTCAATAAATGTTTGTTGATAAAGCTGAATGAATTGGCATGAAGGGAAGCAGCTCACTGCTAATGCAGGTATTTTACCAAATTCATTTCAACAAAGCACTGTAAAACTTTTAATATTGTAGTGTTTAAAATCAGGGATATTACAATATAAATCATTTCACAGGCTGGTGTTTGATATAGTGTTGAAATTTATTCATTGAGAAAATGTTTCTGACCTCTGGAGAAAAAAGTAGTATTCATTATTCTATTTTCCAGATATTACATTGAAATCTTGCTGCAAGAATATAGACTAAGTGCTTTTGTGGATGTTGGGTTGTACCAGTATCGCAATGTCTACACTGAGGAACAAACAGAAGATGCAGTAAATGAAGAACAAGTTATCAAATCCCAGTCGACAATTATTCAGGAAGTACAGGTTCGCTATGATCATAGATCCACTTTATAGAAAGTACATGTTCAAAGGCAGGAGCTTTATTTGCTTATTGATTTTTCTAGGTAAGTTACTGTTTGGGGATAAAGAAGTTATGGGAAATTATTGAATTGTGACTTGGAATATCTGTATAATAAGAGGTTATTTGATAAAACAAATTTTAAAATGTAGTAAAATTGCGTAATGAAGAGGCATTGAGTAGCTAACTTATGATGATTTTAAAATGTGTTTTTCCACATAGTAAAGATTTCTTAAATTGGAAAATAGGTTATAACATTGGAAAACTGGGAAACAACTAATGCAGCTAACGAAGTTCAGAAGATCACAGTAACCAGCCCATGTGTGGAAGCTCTTTCTTGTTCTCTTTACCGGTACAGGTTAATCTATAACATGGAAAAGACTGGTAAGCTGTAAATAATAAGGGAAATGTTATTGCTTTTTATTAAATTATAAATATGCATTTGCTGTAGTCAAATTCTACCATCCAGAAGATATCGTTTTAATGGTATTCTAAAGAAATTTGTAAAAACACGCTGTGAAGATAAATCTTCAGATTGGAATAGAAAATGGCATCAATAAAAACAACATTCTAGAATATACTATCATTTTCTTCTATAAAGATGATGATAAATGTGTATTTCAGTGCACATAGGATTTTATAAAACTCTGTCACCCATAGGTATAAGTTATTTAATAGGAATTAATCATTACAGAGAAGTAAACTTTTTTTTAATATCTCAAATTAAATGGTAAACCTATGAGACTAATTTATCTGTTAATAAAGACATTGTATTACTGCATTTTATAATCTGAAATGATCATTTTGCTCATTTTTTTGTTCATTGTTTCAATAAGTAAATATGGTTGAGTGTTAACTTGTTTGTAAACACAGTGCTTATTACTATGGAATGTTCAAACAATAAAATATGAACCCTTTCTGCAAGTGATTGCAAATTAAGTAGTTAATATTATTTAACTTGACTCAATTTCAAAACACAGTTTCGCTATGTAATAATTTACATGGTTCAAACTATAGATACTTTAAAAAATAAATATGAGACATCAGTGCAGACTGTGGTAATGCAGAAAAATTTTAGCTCCTCTTCATTTTTTAAATTAAAATCCCTAATCATTTGACTTTAATTTTTTTACATCCAAAAGTCTTGCTGCCTGCTGATGCTTCTGACTTCATGCTGCAATCAGCCTTAAATGACCTCTGGTCTATAAAACCGGATACAGTTCAAGTAATAAGATCACAAACCCCCCAAAGCTATGTTTACATGGTAACCTTTATATCTACTAGAGGTAAGCATGTAATTCATTTGCCCTTCTGTACTGTTTTTCTAGGAAACAAATTTTATCCTATGCAATTCCACTGAAAAAGATAAAAGCGTCATAAAATGACAGAGGAAAAGAATTAGATTCATATCTTGATCAGTTTTTGAAGAATTAGAAATTAAATGGTTAATTTTTATTATTTAAATTTTAGTATTGTTTCAAGGAATATATAACTCCATTGCATAAGAAATATAGTACATATACCACAAATGCTCTTGATGGCTTATTTATATTTAGTGAAAATTTGTGAACATATTCTGGAAATGAAATTTAAGGAAATTACTATTGCTCACGATATGCTAGTCTGGTCAGCTCTTGCCTCATGAAAGACATCTGTGGTCAAGTTCATATGGGAAATATTATATATCATAGCTTCTCCTTGAAAATTGACATTAGAATATACAGAGATCATTAGAATATAAAATTCCTGAGGGGTCCTACAATGAGAAAAAAGCAAAAAAAATTCATCTGTGTTTAATACATTATCCCAACCCTTCTACCATTTTTTTCTGAGTAATAGGTATTTACTATCTGCTAATGTTTTATATTTTCAAGTTTTAAAGCCAGATATAACATCCAATTTAGGTATTTGTGATATCAAGCTCCAGAAATTGTACTTTTCTTTGAACAATTATTATTTTTCCCCTCATATGAGTAAGATATTTCATTATTTGTTTCTCATTTTATGTAGTTGCTAATTTGATTGCTGAGTGGTGGGTCAAGAATTGTGATTAAAATGAATTTAAGTTCTAAAAATTTCCCATAAGTTAGATTGTTAAAATGTTATATAAATGAAGATAGGACTAGACTTGTTTCCCAGAAATATGTTTATGGATCAGAGAAGAATCTTAAACCTTTGACAGAGACCTTAAGAAACATGGTATCAAAATCATAACTGGACAAATTCTAGAACTTTACCAAATAGCAAAGCTCACGGAGATGCCACTGGTAAAGCATCCTTCAAAGAAGAGAAACGTCTGAAGACAAGTCTTTATTTCTCTCAAAGTGAGGTTGTATGAACAGACTTGGGGCTGTGTCCTGGAGTTCAACTTTGTTATTTATTCACATCTAAAGAAGACATCAATATCTTAGCACTTTATACTAAGATACTTGTAGTGGCCTAAAACAAAAAGAATTTTTGGAATATAAACATTGATCTTTAATTAGTGGTCCCTGTTTCTCTTTTGGTCTATTTTATAAAACTTTAGAGTCAAAGAAACAAAACCTTTAAGGAATAACACTTTATGAGCATTTTGCTGTTTTCCCTGTGGATAATCGGTTTAAATTCAGAGATCTGTATTTTTCCCACTTATCCTTCCTTCATGATAAATAGAACTGAAAATAAAAAATGCTGTTAAGTTTCAGTGTCTATTATGAATATTTTTATATTTTATTAAGTTCGATTTTTGTTGTTACTTCATCTCAGGAGACTTTGAACTGCTCGGTTATGAAGTATTTGAAGGGAGCAATGTCACTCTGGATATTACAGAACAAACCAAAGGAAAACCCAGTTTGGACACATTCACACTGAACTGGGATGGGGTCACCTCTAAGCCTCTCACCCCATGGTCATCAGAAGCTGAAGTATGCTCTATGTTAATTTTTAAAATTTTTTAAAAACATTTATTTATTTAAACATACAAGATCTGGGGTACAGGCCAGAGGTATGGGGGCAGGGAGTGAGACAATTCACCAGAGACAGTGTGGGGAACAGAACAGGCAGATTGACAAAAGTATTCTGCTAAGGGGAGCCGCAGGCGAGTCAGGAGAGGTCTGCTGCGCCAGGTGGGCTGCTCTCTGGCCGGCTGGGGGATCGAACTCATGTTGCAGAGGCTGAGGATAGCTTCATAGGTTGTGTCTTAACCCATTGTGCCACCAGGGAGGCCCTATGTTGATTTTTTTAAGTGGAAAATCATGTATGCATCCCCGTCTATAAAAAAAAATTAATTGGAGGTGATTAAAAGGGGTCAATTGTATGGTGAAGGATTGGACTTTTTGTGATGAACTTAATGTTGTATATATGCATGTTAATGATGAAACCTCAGAAACTTAAATAATGTTATAATGTAACATTAATTTTTAAAAAATTAAAAAAGAACACTTCAAGGTGTAGTCATACAATCTGGTTGGAAAGGCAAGTTGAAGCTGATCCATGGTGAGCAGAGAAGGGAGGAAATATCACAAAGATGGAGGGAAAGAATAGGGGAGTTATTAAATTGGTATCAGTGGGATCCAGTATATCTTCCCATGGGGGCAACTGTTCAAAAAGAAAGAATGTCTGCTTGTGAGCTACTGAATTTTGACAATGACCTGTACAATAAGTTTAAGTTAATAGTTGTTTGATAATTAAAAATCATATATTATCTTGAGTCCTTCATTCTAAACACCAATTGTATTTGTGCTTTGCCAAAGAAGTAGATGTGGAAATTATAGGAGACTTTGTGAATGTTTACCAATTCCTATATAATGACAATTATTTATTACTTTTAGTGAATTATCAATACAGGCTTTTAGTACCTGTATATCTTCTTTTGAAAAAAATGACATGTATTCGTGTGTATGGTTTTTTGGTGGCTAATTTTGAGTTAATTTGGAAAGCTACACATTGAGAATGTGTTTGAGCATTGATTTATTTAAGAAAGCTAGTATTAGCCAGTTGTATATAATTATTGTCATTCTAAAATAAAGCTTTTGAAAAAGTCAATGGACACCAAAGTCTTTTGGGGTTTGGTCTCATCATGATGGCTAACTTGTGAATTAACTTACTAAAATGTTCTGTTAGAATTAATCAGTAGAATTAGTACTATAATAACTAGTATTCGAATTTCATGAAAGAAGACACTATTAAAGTTCATTTTGTTGCTTTAGTTTCAGGCAGCAGTGGAAGAAATGATCACTGCCAAATGTCCACCACAAATTGCAAATTTTGAAGAAGGATTTATTGTGAAATACTTCAGAGATTATGAAACTGATTTTGACTGGGTATGGCATGGAATGTTTAATGGACTGAGAAACTGACCAAATCAGAATTCATATAAATGTCTGAAATTTCTTCATTTCTTTTTTTGAACTAGCATTAATTCCTTTATCATTCAAAATCAAATTGCAAAAATTATTTTGTTATACATTTACTGGTAACATCTGTTGTAGTATTTCCATTCATTATAATGTGATTCATTTGTGAAAGCAGTATTCCTTTTACACCTGAATTTTCCTGATCAATACAAAGTAGATAAGGTAGGCAAATGTAACAGCATTTATTTGTTTGTTTTCTTCATTTGAATGTTGAATATCTCTTTTTCCTGCTCATTGGCTTAAAAGAATACAATTAGTATTTGGCGTTATGTAATAAATTGCTTTCCTTACTTGTTGAGATTACCTGCTGGTTAGTTAGTACAATGCCTAGTTAGTATTTCCTTTTTGGTAAGACATAGAGATCTTTCTTTGATGTACAGTAAATTTAAAAATACGCTTATAGTCTTAATTTTTATTTTGAAGATGTAAGGAAGCAACTGAAGGTCATAGAATATGAGAAGTATGGCCTACTTATTCAAATCAGAACAATACCCTAGAAATAAAAGGAATTCTTAAAAACATATGCCACATGATGCTTTATATGAGCAATTTTATTAGTGAAAAAAAGGGAAAATCTTTCCAGATAATGGGCTACCTTTTCAATCTAACTTAATAAACATGTCTTTGGATCCTGGGATCTGCACTATTACTTGCAGCCATGGGAACTGACAGCTAATTCACATTATACTTCTCTCCTGCTTAATCTCTCATCATCACACCATGCATTCCTACTTTACCTTACCTTGGCTATTTGCATTTCTCAGCACCACCCTCTCACTCCCTGCTTCTCCACACATAATTTACCCACTCTGAATCCCCTTGGTTCTCTTTTCCTTTTAAATAAGTCTTGTTCATGTTTAAAGATTACTGCTTTGTCACTTCCTCTGAGTTACCTTTCTTGATGCTTTTAGGTGAGTTACATGCCTCCCTTCAGTCTTGATTTTATAATCCATAGTTCCTTTGTCCCAAAGTACATGGGTTGCCATGTATGGGGACAGTATTATTCACCACTTGAACCCTGAAGATTAAACAAAAAATAAAGCCCTGACACACAGTGAAAAATGAGTTTGTGGATGGAATGAATAAACAGCCTTAAGGAATTCATAATATAAAGATAAAGATAGAATTTGGGAAATAGTCAAATATAGGAATTATGTATTATAGAAGCAAATGAGTGATATAGGATGAGAGCCTCAGAATTTCAAAGATGAGAGTGTACGTTTCAAGTTAAAGTAGTTTGGGAAGCAATAAGATCTAAACTAGTACTTAAACAACTTGGGTGGATATTGGGGAATCAAGAGGACAATTAATCATGTTTTCATTTGAAATATTACTGTTTCTTTAGGACCATATTAATAGAGGGCAGAAGACAGCTGAGACTGATGCTTATTGTGGTCGTTATTCCCTGAAAAACCCAGCTGTTCTTTTTGACTCAGCAGATGTTAAACCAAACAGACTACCATATGGAGACATTTCATTATTTCCTTATAATCAGGTAAGCTCCATAAAATGATATGCTAATTAAATCTGCAAAATACATTGGTAATAAAATTTCATGAAATTTTCAGACAAGGCAAAGTACTTGTCGTGTGAAATCATGTCACATTGGACAGGCACTGCAGTTCGCATGCTGGGTGTGTGTGATGTGTCCTCTTCTGTTGGGTCTCAAAATTTTTTTAAAAAAATTGTAGCACCCTACATGTATATACTGCTTTATCTCATACTTTTGGAGGAAAAGTATTTGCAAACAAATTTAAATACCAAAACAATTAAAATGTATAATCTGCAATTAAAATGTATAATTAACAATTAAAATGTATAATCTCCACAATATTCCTTTACATTTAATAAGAATAAACAAAAATGGGTAGCCATCACAGAGTGACCTTGGGCATCCAGTCTGGGAAAAGTGAGAGAAAATAGTGAGCAGTGGAGATGACAGTTTTGGTACAGCTAAAATTAGCCCTCATAAATTTAAGCTTTCTCTTATTTTAAAATTTTCAAGTTGTAGCACATGTTCAAAGTCCAAAGTTCTGACTATACTTGGCATTCTTAGGAATTGTAGAAAATTAAAATTGGTTATTTAATTACTGTTTTATAGTGACATTCATCTCTATTTTTCTATACACAGCTACATTCACATCCCAGTTAATCTACCTGAATATTTATCTCTCTTCTCTATATGCAATGAGCTGACGAGTTCAGTTAGAGCTGGCCTTAGTTCTTACATAATTCCTTGAGTATAGGGAGTGAATTATTTCTATTTCTTTAAGGACATTAAGAAAATAATTTTTTCTACATTTAAGAAAACAATAATTATTAATTATAAGGTCATTTCAACTCTATTTACTCTTTTACAAAATCTTCCCCAATATTTCTGCACCTAATTTTCTGAAACTACTCATTTTTTCTCTGTTTGGATATATTTTGTACAGAAAATGCTCTATTGATACCTACTAAATTGTATTGAGTCAACTTCCAACTTAAATTGCTACAAAACCATTTAGTTATAATATACTTTTACTGATTTTTAAAAACTATTTTCTTTGTAGTTATGTTTAGCATACAAAGGAACCCTGGAAAATCATATTGGATTGAAGTTCCAATACCAAGATAAAAACAAGATTATTAGAAACATAGATGAACAGTTTACATTTAATTTTGCTGATGGAAACAAGTAAGTTATGCAATGAATTTGAAAACTAAAGTTATTTCTTCTTTGTTTTGTTCCTTTGTTTTTGAGAAATCTTGTACACCCTGAATCTAAATGTAGTTTTCCTGCCCTTGACATAAACTTCCTAACATAATTGGTTATGCTAAAAATAAATCTATGGTTTATGAAATTAAAAGTTAGTGTAGCATGTCATCACTCATGACCATTTAGAAGGCAAAACTAGTAAACCCTAGAATTTAAATTATGCATCATTTTATTTAATAATGTTTCCAGCTGCTGAAGGAAGGTAGAAAGAGATTGTCAGTAGACTTTGATCACTAAAAAAATTAAGCGCTTGCTCTGTATGATTGGAAAAAACAAAATATTTCAATGAATATACCAAAATTAAGGTTGAAAAGACATTTTAAAATATTGATTTGCTAAAAGACACATGGAAATGCAAATAGAGAAGCATAGGGAGAGGAACTAAATAGCCCAGAGAAAGCTATTTAATGACCATTAATTGTCATACCCTCAAGCACAGTTTAGTCCTGCATAATTATGTTTTGGTTATTATTATTATATCTTCTGAAATGTATGTCAATCCTGACTTTGCATTTCCATGTACAACAGCTAAAAATTTCACTTACAATAGAAGTAATACTGAACAAACACACACATTCCCTTTTTTATTTTAAAAAGTATGTCCCATAATTTTAAAGTCATGCTTATTGAAGAGTAATTTACATAAAATCATAATTCACTCTTTTAAAGCTTTTGTTTAGTGAGATTGACAGACATGCAGTCATGTAATGATCACTGGAATCAAGATATAGAACAGTTCCTCTCCACAATTTTGGAAAGATTTTCTTTCATAAAAAGCTAATGTTAAAAATAACCATGGGTTGACTTCTGTCTTCAAACTATTTCTGATATATTTCTTTTGTGCCTTTTTCTATCATAGCTACATAAGAATCTTCTCTACTTTGCACAGATATGACATTTTGTGGCATACTTTTATATATCTCATTCAAGTTGTCATCACTGTGTCATTATGGAGAACATTATCTATTTGTATCATAGGGACTGGACTATGATCACTCAGAACTGTGATGTAGGGAGCAGGTGTGAGGCAGAATGAATGACTCTAATACTCAGACAGAAGGGTAGAGGAAAGGACCCTGAGTTAGAAATGGAACCAAATGCTAACTACAAGGAAAAAAAAAAGGCAAGAAATAAAATAAGCACACTATGAAAGATTTGAATAACCAGATGAGAAGAAAGAAGAGTCTTGATGGAGGAATCTAGTTCTGGATAAAGATTCTGGGTGAAAAAGTTGCTTCCAAAAGCTCTGCAACATCAAGCTTCCTGTTTTCTACTTTGTCTCAATACTGTTTTCAGAAATGCAGGAACCCATGTTCATTCCATACTTTTATATAGACGTATACCCCAAAATTCATGGAAAGTATTGGAAATGGAGCCTTGTTTAGTGAAGACTTCTGAAAAATTTGTGGAGGTGGCCAAACCACCAGGATGGGAGCCTGGAGTGCTCCAGCAGAACGGGTTCCAGCAGAGTTGGGTGCCTGGTTTCCATCAGAAGGAATTAAGATGTGCTCATTGGGGCACTGAGTTACAAGAGTAGTTACAAGCAACAGGACCAGACCTGGACAGTGCGTGGGAGCATATCAGAGCCAGTTGGAGCCATCAGATCTGGAAGGGCACCCTTAGATAATTCCCCATGTGGTCTAATCCAGGTTTTTAATCTGAAACTACTTTTGTGGGGTTTTTTTAATGGCATTTTTGAGGACACTTTGGTTTGCAGAAATGCATTTAATTTAGGGAATATAAGCTCACACCTCTTCAAATGTAAATTATGCCACACCTGCCACCAAAGCACCAATAGTTCTCCACTGTAGTCTGTCAGGTCCCCTTCCCTCTGCTCCCAGCTTCCCACCTCCCCCTTCTGGTATCCTCAACTCTAACCTCAGATTTCAAAGTAACCTGAAACTTTTAAAGAAGTCTTACCAGTGCTTTTAGCTTTCCTTCCTACAGAATTGGGATGACCTTTTGTTAAAGGAAAGTAAGTTAAGAGTCTTCAGTTTTTAAAATAAAATATCCTATTTGATAGCTATTTCTTTGCCTTCATATTTTAAGTTTATGAGCCTAATGCCCTTCAGCTCCTTTAATCAATAGATAAAGTGGAGGAAACATTTTTTTATTTTTAAGATTTATTTATTTATTTATATAAGCACTGGGTACAGTCAGAAGCCGGGAGGGTGAGAGAATTCACCAGAGCCAGAGGGGAGAGCAGAGCAGGCAGAGTGACAAAGTACACTGCTGAGGGGAGCAGCAAGTGGCAGGAGAGGTCTGCGTGCCATGTGGGACCCTCACCCAGTGCCCAGGGATAGAACTGGCACTGCAGAGGCTGCGGGCAGCTTCGCAACCCAGTGCTCAACTGCTGCGCCACCAGAGAGGCCCTAAAGTGGAGGAAACTTTGAGTTTAAATTTTTAATTTTAATAACAGCAAGTTCATATTTAATGTCATAGATAGGTTCTTGGAAACTGAAACTTAAGCAAATTATGTGTAAGACAAGAAGGTCTAACATTTTGTTCAACATTGGCCTGGATTCTTTTTTCTGATCAGCGTTACAAGAAATTGACATTATTCACATACCTGGTTTGCAGATGTCAGAATCTCTTTAACCCTGAGGGAGGAAGCCATAGTTAAAGTGTAGATATGCAGCAGATGTTTGTCAAAGAGAAAATCGTCAATAAGACCATTAAGCCTTCCAAAGAATTCTTTAGAAGACACACACACATTCTTTTTTTTTTTTTAAAGATTTATTTATTTATGCATACAAGAACTGGGGTACAGGCCAGAAGTGCAGAGGGTGAGAGGATTCACCAGAGACAGAGTGGGGAGCAGAACAGGCAGGCAGACTGAAATACACCGCTAAGGGGAGCAGTGGGCGAGTCAGGAGAGGTCTGCTGCACCATGTGGATTGCTCCCTGGCCAGGGATCGAACTTGTGCTGCAGAGGCTGCCGAACAGCTTCATAGGTTGTGTCTTAACCCCTTGCGCTACCAGGGAGGCCCAGAAGACGCACACATTCTGTGGCTGATGCTCCTTACATGTTAGAGTAAGCACTAGAAAAGGCACTCAGGTTTATCTGACCCCAGAAATAAGATATGTACAGCATTCCATAGTATGTAAAAAAAGAAAAACTCTTGTTATACAAAGGCAGGAAAGGAAGTTTATCAGATCCTTAAGTTTAGTAAAACTTAAAGTGGACCTCGGAGGTGAAAGGATCAATGTGGACAATGTTTGCACAGAATTATAGAAAGCTGCCCTCGAAGAAAGTTGTAGGACACTCTTGGGTTATGATTTCCCATGAAATGTAAAATTATCAAAACCAGTTTTATTCCCCAACAAATTAAAAATACATTTTCCTGAATTGATGCTTTAGGAATAATCTTTTTTGTGACAACTCAGATGTAGCCCTCAGTGGCGTTTGACTAACAGTCTATGGCTTCTGTGTGTGCACTTTTGACATAGTTTATACATTTGATCCATCTTTGGTTTCTACAGAAAAAGGAGGAGGGAGGGAGAGAGGGGGAAATAGAGGAGAGTATTGGAGAAGGTGTTGATTTCCTCCTCTCCAGGCACAAAAACATACTTTTGAGACTGTTGCACAGTAGATGTGTTATCATCAGCTTTGTTATTCTTCAGTGCAGTGTGAATATCAAAAGTGGCATTTCCCCCTAAGAAATGTTCTATAACCTTCCAAAAATAGTGATGTTTATAGTTGTAAATCAAGTTTCAAAGTCTGGGAAGTGAAATTGGATTTTCCTTTAGAAAATGAAGTTATCCAGCCATAAAGATACAATGTGCCATTCGCTCAAGTTTTGATATCATTTGTAGTCTCTCTCTCTCTCTCTCTCTTTTTTTTTTATTTAAAAAAACCCTATTTGGGCCTCCCTGGTGGCGCAGTGGTTGAGCGCTGGGTTGCAAAGCTGCCCGCGGCCTCTGTAGCACCGGTTTGATCCCTGGCTGCTGGAGGAGGGTCCCACGTGGCGTGCAGACCTCTCCTGCTGCGCCCACTGCTCCCCTCAGCAGTGTACTTCGTCACTCTGCCTGCTCTGCTCTCCCCTCTAGCTCTGGTGAATTCTCTCACTCTCCCGTGCTTCTGACTGTACCCAGTGCTTGTATAAATAAATAAATAAATCTTTAAAAAAAAAAAAAACACCCTATTTGGCATACCAGATTTTCTAAGCAGTAGTTTTTAAAAGCTCAGAATCATATCATTATCAGGAGAATTCTACTTAAATTTCTAAACAATCTTTTAAATTTAAAGAGCATTTTAACCTGATGGATTCTGCCTATAGTTTTCTAAGAATGATAAGCCAGTCTAAGCTTCGTGCTATAGAATTGGATCCCACAGTGAGCTTGCAAACCATGAAGGAAATGAGAATAAAATGCACTTAAGCAAACTCGTCAGTTAATAAATACAGCTGATTGTTGTTAAACTGTATGTCAGTATTTGGATGGCAGTCTTTACCTCTTTGCTGCTGTTTCTCACAGCAGAAATTGCCTAATTATAATTCATGGGATTCCAAGGAAATTAATATTTAATAGAAACTGAATATAAGTTAAATTTAGAAGGTGCTGAGCACCTTCTTAAAGTACCTTCTAAAAGAAGGTAAATTTTTAGAAGGTACCGTCCATAAATGTAGAAGGTACTGAGCAGCTGTTTGTATCTATACCTACCTTAGTACCTTTTGTCACTTAGAATAGTGGACAATACACCTCCTGTGACCTCTTTTGGAAGTAATATCAGTCTCCTGTTGTATTTCTTAGTACTGAACTGAATTTCTGTTCTATCCCGGACATTTTTTTTTTTTACTCAAATGGTTCATTCTTGTGTCTTTTTTGTTTGTTTATGTGCGCTACACTACAGTGCATGCTCCTTAGTTTACTTACCTATTGCTACAGAATGTTATTTTATATTCATAGGGCTATTTCCAAGGCTACAAATAAAAGAAAATCTACATTTGTTTGCAATATTAAATCTTTTACTACCAATGTAAAATGCTGCCTGCTGTCCTTTCTTATGGGGGAAAAAAAAAACCCTTTTACTCTAAGATTTTAATGCAGTTTACAATGTTTTGTTTACATTAAACAGTATAACTGATCACACAACTAATCAACATTCTTTCAGCTGGACTTACACTTGCATAGATCTTCTAGATCTCATACAAACCAACTATGCTGGGACAAATTTTTCTCTTCAAAGGATTAGTTTACAGAAAACATTAGACTCACGGTCCTTTTATGTGGATATAGTATACATTGGACAAACATCTACAACCTCAACCTGGGATGGTATGTTGTATCATTTCACTTCTATGTACACCTTTAAATCTATTTAGTACAAAAATCTTACTGTGGCAATAATTTATATTCTGTAGATTAGAGAGAAACATTAATCTCTAAATATTAGTGAGTTGTTCTTTCATCACAATGATGTTATGATTTAAATCATATTTTTTAAATGAATAAGGCCAAGTATTTTTTCTAAGGACAAATACATCTGTTGTGTAAGATTTCTCATTATAGCAAGAATTCCTTTATAGTTCTGTATTTGCTTACAGGTCAACAAGCTGGCAAACATTTTCAGTATGCCTTGTTTTCATTGAAAAATCAGCTACCAAGACAGAGATATATTCCTAGAAAAAAAAAAAAAAACAGCATCTAGTTAATTAACGTCTAGTAAGATTGAGTGAAACTTTCCATTGACTTCATAGTGATAATAATGCAATAAATGAAAACTTTATTCTTGATAGTTTTGGCATTGTTTTTCAAGTCATATTAGACATATATATGATGATAAAATAATAAAGTTAAACTGCAATCTTCTTTTAAAAAGCAACTGAAGATATGAAAACGAACGGTGTTGGTGTATTATGCTTTTTAAAGCTCTCAAACAATTATATGTGAAATACATTTTGTCTATCATAAAAGAAATATCAGCCTGACCTGAGAGTTAGTAAAAGTTTACCAAGCTTCCCAAATTACTGCCTTAAAGTCTTCTTTTTATAAGTTGAATTTAAACAGCTTATTCCATGATATGTGGTTATTATTTGATGATTTTTTTTTTTAGCGGTAGAAGCTATGCAATTTTACCTCCTATTTTTGTTTATCTCTATTCTTCAGAAATGCCACAGAGAAGACTTCCAGCATTAGCAAACAAAGGGATATTTTTAAAGCACTTTCAGGTGAATCAGACCAAAATTAATGGACCAAATGTGACTAGTCAATATTCTATCACCATGACTTCATATAATTGCGGTTATAATATACCCAGGATGGCTGTGAGCTTTGGGCAGGTAAGCCTTGAAATTTTACAAGTTACTACTTTCAACTTATGAAGCATTAGCTGTGATCTAGTAGATTTTCTTTTTAATTTTTACCAATAATTAACATACAAATTGAATATCTTTTATAAGACATTTATTTAAATGTAAATAAGTGAAGGTTCAGCGGCTTATAGAACTGGACCATGAAAATTCAATTTAAATATTAAAAAAATCTTCAAGAAATAAGTGTTTGGGGTGAAAAAACAGGGGAAATAGCCTTAATAAGTGGTCACATTTAAATCGTTTTCTCCGTTGATTTAAAAGGAGAAGTTGTGGGCTGTTCCAATGAAAATCCTTGAACAGAGATTATTGAAAGAATAACGAGATTCCACTTTATATTTTTATTTTGTTTGTCATAAATACCTTTTTTGGTCATGATTCCAAAAGGTTCTGAACAATTCTTTGTAATACATTGTTATTTATAAATGCAGTTAGTATTACAAATAGGAGTATATTTACATTAAGTTACCTACAAAATTATGCAATGAGTTATTTTCTGCAACAAACCCAAAACATTAAGTTCAAAAATAAAGGTTAAATACTAATTAAATAATATAAAGTCTCACAAAGATCTTTTTGCTAACCAGATGATTTTATGACTAAAAGTATAGGAAAACTTAAAATTGTCTCTAATCCAGCCTACCCCAATGTTTTAATCTTAATATCTTGAAGATGAAAATGTTTTGCAAGATTCCTCATTAAATGCTAATTAGCAGTTGCATCCTCTCTCTTTGATTATTTGCCCATGATAAACCTGGAGAATGTGGGACTTACATTTTTGTGACCTTTTAAAAAAAACTTGAAGTGAGAGATTCATGCAGCTTTGTGGCTATATTTAAATGTTCAGATAAATGAATTGTTTTAAAACTGTAGCTTTGAGATAAGTGTAGATTCATGTACAGTTATGAAACATAATGTAGAAATATTCCTATACCCTTCACCCATTCTTCCTCAATACATAACAGCACAAGAGCACAAGGAAACTGATACAATCTTGAGACCTTATTCAGATTTTGCCAATTCTACATGCTTTCCTGTGTGTGTCTATGTATCTATGTCTTTGTATGTAGGTGTAGTTGTAGTTGTAGTTGTAGTTCTGTATTAGATTTTCACTTGTGTCGATTCACCTGATTACCTCGCAACAATTCCATCACCAAGAGCCCTCACATTACCCTTGTTTTAGCACAGTTATCTTCCTCCACTTCCCAACTCCCCAACTCCTTTATACCTGCAATCACTAATCTGTCTTTGCAGTCTAGTATAATCATACCAGATTGTTGTCCTTTGAGATTATCTTTCTTCACTCAGCAAAGTTTCTTGGTTTCTGTCTATGTTATATCAATAGTTTGTTCATTCTGATTGCTGAGTAGTATTTAATGGTTTGGATAAACCACAGATTGTTTAAGCATATGCACATTGAAGGACATGTGAGTTGATAACGGTTTGGGGTTATTATGAATAAAGCCATGACCATTTATCTACTGGTTTTCATTTGACATAAGTTTTCATTTTCTGGGTTAACTGCCTAATAGTGCAAGTATGTGATAATATGGTAAGCGCATATATATATATATATATATATATGTATATGTGTGTGTGTGTGTGTGTGTAGTTATACTTATATAGTTTATATATATAGTTAGTGTGTGTGAGAGTGTGTGTGTATATATGTATATATGTATATTTTTCAGGTCAGATCCTGTACAGTTTTATTAGATGTAGTTATAAGTACTTCATTTTCTTTTAAGTAATTAAAGATGATCTTGTGTTAATTTCTATTTCTACATGTTCTTTATTTGTATATAAAAATGTTTTTGGTTTTTGTGTGTTGTTCTTTATACACTGAAACCTTGCTAAACTCTGAATTTCTGCAAAGTAAATGCACTCAAGAGCAAGATTTAAAAAAAAAAAGATTAGTCCCCCCGAAACAGAAGACCTTCTTGTGCCTTCCTGTCATTAGATCTCTCACCCTTTACCTCTAGATAGTCCTAGTTTGATTTCTACCATCATTTATTAGTTTTGCTTGTTTTTAGTTTTCATGTCGATGAATGTCAGCATGTATTCATTGCGTCAGTTTCTTTTATTTAATATTGTGAGACTCCTATTGTTCATGTAGGTGTAGTTTGTTCTTTTTCATTGATATACAGCATTTCCTAGTACGAACATTCATTCTACTTCTAATGAGCTTTTGCATTATTTCTGATTTAGGACTATTAGGAATGAAACTACGATGAACATTCTTAAATATGTTTTTTGACACTTTTTTATTTTCTCATTTCTGTGGATAACAATAATTTTATCATTATCAAGAGCTTAATTTTAAATTTCACAAGATTAACAAAAAATTGTGACAGAATAGAAGCTGATGAATATCATTTTTGCTATTGGAGTTGCAATCTATAATTTTCTTTTAATTTTAGGTAATGAAATGTTTATAAAGACAGTATCTCATACCCATGAGGTTTGTCGTTTTTTGATAACCAAGAGACCGTGTCGTTTCCTTGCCTCTCTACAGTGATTAGCACTGTACCTTGAACAGAATGCCTGCTCAATAAATATTTGCTCCTTGAGTGATGGAGGGTGCAGTCTGGATTAATGAGCTATTACTGTGGTTCCAGCTGATTGCTACACAGATGACTGAGTTGACTTTGGCCTCATTATTGCAGCTAGATAGGTATGGCCTGTGTTGATTTATGTGACTCTCCTTAATGTTCGGAAGAATCCTGGATACCTGAGGCTCAGTAAGTCATGTCACAGGCCCGTATGATGATAAATCGGGATCATGTTAACCATTGTTATCTTTAACCATTTTAATATTTATTTTTGAAATTAGGTGATCAGAAATGAGAAAGAGAATGAATCTGTTTACAGAGGAAATAATTGGCCGGGGGAGTCAAAGATTCGCATTCAAAGAATTCAAGCAGCATCTCCACCTATCGGTGGCAGCTTTGACATTCAGGCTTATGGTCATGTTCTCAAAGGTATATGAAAAAGATCAGAAATTGATATGTGTCGATTGGGTAGTCCTGGTTTAGACAACCAAATCGATATGTTGGTATCTATTTTTCTAATATTATTTCCCTACATAATGTACATACTTGAGATTATAAGAAGTGTAAAACTAAATTCTCCAGAACAAATAGCATGTTCATCATTGGCTTAGCAAGTCGCACTCTCGGAAATTTGTGTGTCTTATATCCATAGCTTATAAGTTATCGATAAAGTTCATTGATAATAAAACTAAAAATATTTGAGCTGGAAAAAAATATTTGAGCTGAGATTATACATGTAAGATTCTTTTTCATGTAATTTTTTTTCCTAGAAATATCTCAATTCTTGACATAAGTATGATGCAAATTTATTTTTTTTTACTATATTGGTGCTGGACAGTGGGTTTACAAGTGATGTATATAGCACACAATTTTATGAATGGCTTATGAATTTTGACTCCTGCTGTTTGCCGTCCCTTGTGAGTGCAGGCCTCCCTGCTGCTGTGTCGGCTACAGATTTACAGTTTGCTCTCCAGAGTCTAGAAGATGTGGGACAAGTCTCTGTTACACGAGAGGGAACGTGTGCTGGGTACTCCTGGAACATCAAATGGAGAAGCACATGTGGAAAGCAGAATCTTCTACAGGTTCCCCCATTTGACATATATTATTCCAAAAATTCAAGTTAATTTTAATCATTTAATTCAAGTTTTAATTGATGCATTTATGATAATGTAATGATCTTAGCATTTAATTCCTTGGGTGAATTGTGCTCATTTTTGAAGAGGCTTGTTTTTTCCAAAAATGTGACTTAACAAGTTTTGAACAGTTTTTTTTTCATCCTTTGACTTTCATTCACTTTCAGCTGTGCTTACATTTAAAGAGGAAAACTAGCGTAGTTATATCGTCACCACTTTTCTAAAAAAAAAATCTTTTTAAAAATAGGTTAATGATTCCAACATTATTGGAGAAAAGGCTAATATGACAGTTATGAAGATCAAGGAAGGAGGCCTATTCAGACAACACATACTTGGAGACCTGCTTCGTACACCGAACCAACAGCCACAGGTATTTATCAAACTTTCTTCATGACTTTTAATGTAATTTAAAATATATCACTAGTTTCTAATACACTAAAGAGCTGGGAAAAAAGGAGAGATGACATCTTTAATTTCTTGTGAATATTTGTTAACAGTTAACTCAATATTATTTTATGATTTCTTGAAAAATTCTTTTATGATAGAAGAATGGATTTTTGAGCTCTACTACTGCCTGTTAGAATTTGAAAATATACTTTTCATTTACCTTTTATACTAAGTCTGTGAAGTAATTATTGATATTGTCACTTTAATGATAAGAAAAGTAAAGTGTAACAAGTTTAGGTGACTTTACCAAGAGCCTTTATTTTCCTACATAGCACTTACCACCCCCAGGGTATAGTAAGCATCTACTTTTTCTTTTTAATTTACAATCTTATACAATTCTCTGTCCTACCGCCACTAGAATATAAATTGGGTGTCGGCAGAGTTACGTCTGTTTTGTTTAATGTTCTAGTCCTATAGTCTGACATTTACTACGTGTCTGACACATAGTTCACATATTTGTTGAATGAATCAATGAAGTATAAAAGCAGAAAAAGTATTAAATAGAATACACTAACCTTTATCTAAATTCTGTGCATGTTCTGTTGAATCATGCCAAACTCTGTTCTCTGTTTCTCATTCCTAATTTGTAGGTTGAAGTCTATGTCAATGGCATTCCTGCTAAATGTTCAGGTGACTGTGGTTTTACCTGGGATCCCAAGGCTACTCCCCTCATCTCTGCTATAAACCCTTCTCAAGGTAACCTTGTGCTTCATTACTCTGTGCAGAGGGTAGAAGACCATTAGCAAAAATGTAAACTTTGGGGCCTCCCTGGTGGCGGGGGGTTAAAGATAGTGCTATGAAGCTATCGTCAGACATTGCAGCACAAGTTCAATTCAATCCGACAGGCCAGGGAGCAATCCACATGGTGCACCAGACCTCTCTTGTCTCGCACGCTGCTCCCCTCAGCAGTGTATTTCAGTAGATCTGCCTGTTCTGCTCGCCACTCTATCTGGTGAATCTTCTCACCTCCTGCCGCCATCCCCACACCTCTGGCTTACACCCCAGTTTTTGTATGCATAAATAAATAAATCTTTTTAAAAAATGTAAACTTTGATTTTTTAAAGAGTCATCAAGTAAGGTGAGCAGGGATTTCTACACACTGAATAAAAAGTCTATCACATCAAAATAGTGATCAAAGGGAACACCAGTTATTTACTAACTCCTTTGAAAATGACTCATGAGTCTTCTCCAATGTCACCAACTTAGAATTATCTCTGAAATTTCACTTTGACACTGAGGCATTTTTGTTAAACTCTGCTAGGTAGGGGATTAATAGGAATAATTCATCATATGAGCTCTCTTCTAGGAGATTTAATACTAAAAGGCCGTAATAAGACAATTGCCATTTAGCAAAAGAACATAATTAGGTCCTAGAATTGAGAAAAAGATAGAAAAAATATTAAGAACTTAAACGAGGGGGACACATTCTTTTTTTTTAAGATTTATTTATTCATACAAGAACTGGGGTAAGGGCCTCCCCTGGTGGCGCAGCAGTTGAGCGCTGGGCTGCGAAGCTGCCCGCAGCCTCTGCAGCACCGCTTCCATCCCGGCCGCCGGTGAGGGTCCCACATGGTGCGCAGACCTCTCCTGTTGCGCCCGCTGCTCCCCCCGGCAGTGTATTTCATCAGTCTGCCTGTTCCGTTCCCCACTCTGGCTCTGGTGAATCCTCTCACTCTCCCGCACTTCTGACTGTACCCAGTGCTTGTATAAATAAATAAATAAATCTTTAAGAAAGAAAAAAAAAAGAACTGGGGTACAGGCCAGAGGTGCAAGGATTCACTAGAGACAACGTGGAGACCACAACTACTGAAATACACTGCTGAGGAGAACAGTGGGCGAGACAGGTGAGGTTTACTGTGCCATGTGGGTCAGCTCCCTGGCCGGGGATCAAACTCATGCTGCAGTGGCTATGGATAGCTTCATAGTGCTGTGTCTTAACCCCTTGTGCCACCAGGATGGCCCTGAGGGGGACATATTCTACCAGATCTACATAATATATAACTGCTTTAAAAAATATAACTCGACACCTTGTATCTGAACTCTCAAAAGGACTGAAAAAACGGGACTAAATACTGTAGGGAATGACTTTTTTCGTCAGAAAACTAAGCTCAGATACTATAATTACTTGCTTCATCTTGGTGAGTAGCAGGAAAATTCATCTGCTCATTATACATTAGCAAAAATTTTTTGAAATTTTTTTAAAAGTATGCTTTTGTATTGAAAGAATATATTCTTCAGACTTTCTTACTGTCATGCTATTACCTTTGGGATAATTCATTTTACATGGGAACAAAGCTATCAAAACTAAGCATTTGATTGACATTAATTTTGTTTTAGCCCTTTGATGTACTTATTTTTGTATCCATTCTTGTGTTTTGTAATGAATGTCCACTTTCACATGTATTTTCTGAAGAAAATATATTTCTTACTCAAAATAATTAACAACCTAAGTCTCCTTTTGGCACATTTTGCTAAATTTAAAAGTAATGAAAAGATAAATATGAATAATGCTATGAAGCATCCATGTTCTCTTCACTGGAAACTTAACAGCTGTTAATACTTTGTCATATTTAATTCCTATCATCAATTTAAGAAGTAAAATATTACAGGAACAGCTGAAATCCTTTTCTGAGCACCACCTCTCTTCCTAGACTCCTCTAAACCTCCCCTGAGCCAATTACAATAATTAATTTTGTGTGATTTCTTGCATGCCACTTGTGTATAATACACACATGGTAATTTTGCCAGATTTTTTATTTTACAAATGAGATATTGCAAAGTAAATATTATCTGCATCTTTTGCCATTCAGCATCATTTTGAGAAGCACATGGTTTTATGTACAACACTTTAAAATATTTCATCAGTGTATCAATTTATTTATTCTTCTATTGAAGACATTTAGATTGTTTACAATTTTTTTGTTTTTACATATAACATTGTATTAAGCTTTGTTATATAATTTTATGATTGTATACATACTAGAGCTTTTTTAGGGTAAATGCCCAGATGTGGCATTGCCGGATATAACTGAATACAAGGTATTCAGTTTATTAGGTGATCAGATTGCTATTCAGTGTAGCTTTATTTCCAGCAGATGTGAGAACACCATATTTCCCACATCTTACCAGCTCCCTAATTTTGGTCAATCTGGTAGATGAAAGAAATTATCAGTTGTCTTTTAGTGTCTTATTCATGGAAACATTTAAATCATTGATTTATTCTAATTTGTGTTATCTTTTCCTTTATGGCTACCCATGCCTTTTTGTTTCATATTTAAGAACTCTGTCTCCACATTAAACTGATTAAGATATTTGATTTTATTTACTTCTAAAACTTCAGGGATTTTTTTTTCATTTTTAGCTATTTAAATCCATGTGGGATCTATGTCCTATGTGAGGCTGTTCAAATGGGGAGGCTCTAGTATGTACTAATAAAATTTGAACACTTAATATTAAATGGTAAAACATTAGGTATAAAATACTGGACAGCATGTTAAAACTGGAAATAACCCAAATGCTTTCTAATGTGTACCACTTTAGATAGAGGAATCTTATTTCAACCGAAAGAGTCCACTATACTTATTGTACAGTTTCTCTTCTTTTCATGAATTTGTGATGGCAAGTCTATCATAATTCTGTCAAATAAAGATATTTATTTAATTGCTATGCTATGGGAGTAATTTTCGTTCTCTTATCTCATTCCATACTTCCAGTCAGATAATTTTTTCTCCTTATCTCTATCAACAGATTCAAATCATGAAGCAATGTTGAATAATTAAATGGAAAAATATTGTTTCTCAATAACTATCATTTTTTCCCACTTGCTTAGGGGATTATTGTACATAATTAAAAAAAATAAGCTTTTTCTGAGAAATATATAATTTCATAATAAGAGTCTATGTTTTCATTTTAATATTTTATACATATTTATCATTTGCAGGGTCCTATGAAGAAAACACAATTCTAACCATATTAGGCTCTGGATTCTCTCCTATTTCAGCTGTGTCAGTCTCAATTGGACCAGTGGATTGCCCTCTTATTTCTGTGAATGGTAGGTCCATTTTAAAATTATTATTGTTGAGTCTAATTGTTCTCTAAGAGAAAGTGGAATCAGACTATATTATCCTTTAGAGTTCCCTATAGAATCATGAAATGTTAGATTGCTCTGGATAAATCCATTATCTTTAAATATTTGGTTATGACCACAGACTAATTCTTTCATTGTCATACTGTGTCTACGTCCTCCAACAGTAGATTCATTTTTGCTCTTTTTTCCACCTTCTTTGGTGTATATCTGGGACACAAAATATATCAGCTGCTACTATGCCTTCTCTTCCCATACTTTGATCATGCCACATTAGTCTTGCAGCAAGAGGACATGGTCATCTTCCCTGGCTGCTCGTCCAATAGAACCTCTGTCCATTAACACAGAATTTCAAGGTCATTCATATCCTCTACTCTTGACAAAATGATGATCATCATAATTGCATTTTCCTTCCTTCATTTTAATAGGTTGAGAGTTCATAAGTAAATCCATCTTGCGTGTCTTTTAAATTAGATGTCATATGCATTCTTGGAAACCAGCAGTCAATGTTGCACTTCCATTATAAGTGTGCTTTTTCTGTTCTAAGTGAAGTGAAGAATGTTTTCATTTAGTTTAATCAGCTTTCTTGATGAGACCTAGTATTTTACTCAATTTGAGACCTAAACAACATGTTGCAACAAAATTGTTACAATAATTGTTTTTTAGAATTATTGTTATCAATAATACCACTGATTAGGATTTTAAAATTATTTAATACAGACGAGTAATCTCCTTTTTCCATGTTGCAATCAGGAGCAGATTGTTTAGTTTGATTTTACTATTGGGTTATCTAACTCTCTTTTAAGAGTTTGATTCATTATATCATGTAGTTCATAAAAATGTCCTTACGTTAATATAGTGGTCTTTCTTAGATGTATTTCTTGGGGATTGATAAAGAAGATCAGTATCTATATTTTCAAATATAAAATTTCAGTTATTTCTTCTCATGAAAACATTGCTTTATCATGTTCTTTTTTTGTCAAAAGAAAATGAGATCAAGTGCCAGATTATGAATGGGAGTGCGGGACAGTTCCCAATTGCTGTGTCCATTGCTGATGTTGGCCTAGCCCGAAATGTAGAGGGTGAAGCATTCCACTTCATCTATCAGAGTCAAATCTCACACATCTGGCCTGCATCTGGAAGTCTAGCAGGTAATAATTATTCTAAGAAAAGAAAACTGCATACATTTCTATCATTTCATTGTGCTTTTTCTAGAACAGGGTGAAAAGAAAGGTACCCCAAACTCCTTCGTATACAAAAAAAGGAGACTTCCCTTTTAGAAGACAAAATGATTCAGTGGCTGAGTAGTTCTTTTGTTTCTTATGAAGCACAAGTCAGGGTGACTGCTTATACTTACATCTTAGGTTATTGAATTAATATCATCAATTATTACATGTTTCTGTAACAAGCTCATCAATTATGTCAAGATAAGATTTATTAGTTATTATTCTGCTTACCAGCTGCTCCATTTGTAAGCACAGTCTCAATGGAGCTACTTGACCCAGAAAAAGTTCCGGGAGCAATTCAGAGAAAGGAAGGCTGATGCAGAAGATGGAAAGAAAATAACTTATTTTCCCTGCTCTGCTACATTTCCTTTGTAGTTGTTTGCTTTATCATGCTTGGTTTTGAATTTTGTTCTTTGGTCCTGATATTTTTGGTGTGTTTTTTTGATTTTGTTTTAATATATGTCATTGTATCTTTTCCCTTAATTTTCCTTTCATTTAGTTATTAAAATTTGGAGCTTGGTAAAAGACTTACTTTATTCTCATTGCTCCCAGTAGTTGCTAGTTGTGTACCAAAGCAAATGTTGGTTGCAAATCAGTGTTCTTTCATTGAGACACTTCACCAGCTACTTTATGGTCATCATAAAAATCTAGCTCTGAGTCTTCAGAGCTCAAGCTTTGGTGTGTGGTGGTGATTATATACATCCTAGGTCTGACCTTGATCTATTTGCCAACCCATCTCTTGAGTATTTAGACAATTCTTAAGTGATGAGTTCGATGATTGTCAACGTTTCTTTTTGTTGTAGTTTATCTATTGTTGACTTTTCCTTTTGAAGGTGGTACTCTCCTGACATTATCTGGATTTGGCTTTAATGAAAATTCAAAGGTGTTAGTTGGAAATGATACTTGCAATGTGATTGAAGGGGATGTGAATAAAATAACCTGCAGAACACCAAAAGTAAGTCATCTGATTACAAATCTTTTTTTTTTTCTAAATCCAATATTGAATGAATTAAGGAACACCTCATTGTAGGGTAAACACGGGGCATCTTATTTATTTATAAACTGCAGCATTTCAGTTTTTTTGGAAGATTTATTTATTTATGCATATAAGGCCAGAGGTGTGAGGGGGTGAGAGGATTCACCAGGGACAGAGTAGGGAACAGAACAGGCAGATTGAATGAAATACACTGCTTACGGGAGCAGCGAGCAAGTCAGGAGAGGTCTGCTGTGCCATGTGGGTATCTCCCTGGCTGGGGATCGAACTCGTTCATAGGTTGTGTCTTAACCCCTTCAGCAACCAGGAAGGCCCAGCATTTCAGATTTCCTCTTTAGAAATTTCTTTACCATCTTTCTGCTAAAATCTAACTATAAAACACTGTCTCCACATTTAAGATACTTAACAACATTAAGGAACAGAGACACATAAATCAGTATTAAACAATGTGTTTCGTTTCAAATAACTGAATGCGATACCAAGTAAAGATAAAATACAGTGGGGGGGAAAGTGTCTGAAAGAATTTCATGGGAGAGTTGATGTGCTGCCAGAACTTGAAGGATGAATGGGAGATGACCATATAAATCAAAAGTTGAAAACAATTCACTGCTAACAAATAATTAAAAAATTTCAAGGAAATAAATCTAGACTTTTAAAAAAAGAATATATATTTTAAATACACTGAAATTTCAGTTTGTTGACCAGAAACAAAGTTCCCCGTGAGGCATTGCATCTCAGGACCAATTACTGCTTTTATTTTAGAAAATTAGATTTAAGCTACGACTCTGATTTGCTTATTATGTGTGGACAAATAATGAATTAAGTCACTAACATTTAAAAAAAATGTAGTAGACTGGGGCCTCCCTGGTGGCGGAAGGGGTTAAGCACCACACTGTGAAGCAATCCACAGCCTCTACAGTGCAGAGTTTGATCCCTGGCCGACCAGGGAACAACCCACATCAGGGAACAACCCGCATCGTGCAGCAGACCTCTCCTGTCTTGCCCACGGCTCCCCTCAGCAGTGTATTTCAGTCAGTCTGCCTGTTCTGTTTCCCACTTTCTTTTTTAAGTTTTAAAGATTTATTTATTTATTTATACAAGCACTGTGTACAGTCAGAAGCACTGGAGGGTGAGAGAATTCACCAGAGCCAGAGTGGAGAACAGAACAGGCAGAAGGACCGAGGTACACTGCTGAGGGGAGCAGTGGGCAGCAGGAGAGGTCTGCGCGCCATGTGGGACCCTCGCCCAGTGGCTGGGGATCCAACTGGCACTGCAGAGGTTGCAGGCAGCTTCTCAGCCCAGTGCTCAACTGCTGCGCCATTGGGGAAGTCCCTGTTCCCCACTTTCTCTGGTGAATCCTCTTACCCCCTGCACCTCTGCCTGTATCTCAGCTCTTGTATTCATTGAGAAATAAATCTTTAAAAATAAACAAGTAAATAAATAAATAAATAAATAAATAAATGTAGTAGGCTAAAGTAGATATTATGTAGTTGTAATCAGTAGGAAAAGTAAATTTGAGCACATGTTGGATTGAATAATGAAGATGAAAATCTGGGGTATGCAGTAAATTAGAAATTATTTAATTTAATTTAAATTTGAATTATGTCATTCAGTTAAACAACAAGTGTGCAATAAGTAAGTAGTAGATTCCAGAACAAGTGGTTTTCCTAACTGGAAATTGTTTAGGTGCTTTACCAACGGAAGCACAAAATATTTCTCTTAGTGGTTCAAATGTTCATATTGGATTCTGAAACTAAGTCAGCAAAAGACACAATAATGTGAATTATCAGTGAAAAGGAATAAAAATTGTACTTGAGTCTACTTTAAGAGCAAGAAGCCAAAACTTGTGCTTTATAGATTAGAGAATCACTTGTCCTGAGTGTCTCAACTATATTGTAAAAACCCTTGGGAATCCAGTAATATAAATGCATTAAAACTGATCATAAACACCCACAAAACTGTTACATAATATCTCTTTATCTAAATAATTCAAATATACAACCTCCATTTGACACCACAACTTTTTAAATTTCTGAAAACTGGCTCTGATATATGGCTTTGAAACAAAACACTTCCAGAACTTTATTTTTGAATAACTCTATTTGGTTGTAACTATTCAATTTTTCTATCTTAACATTTAATATTTTTCTAATAATTTTCCCTATTATTTCAGAGAATTGAGGGTACAGTTGATATTTCAGTTATTACCAATGGATTTCAAGCCAAAACAAAGGATGCTTATAGTTACAATTGTTTACTGACTCCAGTTATAACTGATTTTAGTCCAAAAGTACGGACAATATTAGGTAAGACATTTTTCAATAAGATCAGTCATTTGATATGTATGTAGAAAGAGAAAGAAGCCATTTTTAGAAAGGTTTTTGAGGGATGGTTTTCCTGCAGTTCTGTTTCAGAAAGCAAAACCAGTCACAAATTTGTTTATCTTTAACCACAGATTAGTCTATTTACTTTGAACATGGAGAAAAATAGTGTTTCTTAATCTATACTTTGCCTTTTCTTTTAGTGAAACAACTGAACATGAATTTTTATCTCCATGTGGCAGCTATTGGTTCTTTCCTTGAGTTTTCTTTTCACCTTGAAGGTGTTAGGATTTCCTAAATTTGATGAAATATAAAAGATGAATTGGTTCTTTAAATATGCAAAGTTCATATTGTATAATAAGTTGAATTTTTTGTGAAACTCTTTTTCTTTTAAAATAATAGGAGAAGTTAATTTGACAGTTAAGGGTTATAACTTTGGAAATGAACTGACACAAAACATTAAAGTGCATGTTGGAGGAAAACCCTGCCAGATTCTTCACTGGAACCTCACAGATATTAGATGTCTTTTGCCCAATTTGTCTCCTGGAAAACATGACATCCATGTAGAAATCAGAAACTGGGGTTTTGCATCGACCAGGTATTGTAATGAACATGATGGAGTTCTGGAACACAAAAGAATAATAGTATTGGGATAGGAAAAGGAATAGTCATTAACATAATATTTTAACTGCTTTATTCACCTTTTTATATGTCCTTTTGCAAAGAGAATTCTTTGCAAAATTCTTTGCAAAACATTCTGAGACTATCTCCTAAAGTACAATTTGGTACTTAGTTTTGAGACCGTTACCCCTCAGATAGTCTGTAAAAACCTCTCTTCATATATAAAGATATATATCTCACGTGATATTCACTCATTCTGGAAATATTTATCAAGAAGTTTCTAGGAAACAGACAATTGCTCAGTGGTGGATTTATAGTGATGAATAAGGAGGAGGTGTCTCCACCATTAATGATGCCCACAGTTTTGTTGGGGAGACAGATTTCAAGCAAATAATTATGTCGATGGCTTCCCTGGGAAACAGGGAAGTTTTTTTAAAAGATGATAATTAAGTCAAAAAATTGAATAGGAACTAACCAACTGAAAGAGAGGATGAAGATAATCCTTCTCTAATTGGTAAAATTTCTGGCATAAAGAAGTTTCTGTTTTAGAATACTTAGAAAAAAGAGGAAACTAAAAATCAGAGTTGCCCTTTTGGTTTGTTTTGTTTCTGTGTAGATCTGAGGTATAGGCCAGAGGTGTGGGGGTGAGGGGATTCACCAGAGCGAGTGGGTAGCAGAACAGGCAGCTTTATTGAAATACACTGCTAAGGGGAGCTGCGGGGGAGACCGTAGGGGTCTGCTGGGCCATATGTGGCTTAGGTCACTGGCCAAGCATCTAACTCAGGTGATAGGGATGATAGCACTGAGACTAATCTCCTAGATTCACCAGGCAGAACACACATGGATTATAAAAGAGCTATTGGTTTGTGCTTGACATGATGATATCGTGGGTAGAATTGGCAGCGTAAAAAATTGAGTATTTCGGAGGTGGTTCAAGAATTACCAATTCAGTCATGCTGAGGAAGTTAAATAAAAACACAAAGACCCATTGAGTAAGCTGGGATCAAGGAAGGGGGCATGTGTTCTGTAAGTCAGGTCAGAAAAGCATTGCACCCTTCTATGGCCTCTTAGCAGACATGTTGTCTGTAACAAGGCAAAACAAATTTTAAAACCCCATCATTGACATAGTGGGTAGGAGGAGCGTGACAGGTTTCCAGTAAACAGAATGACAAATTCCAAAATAATTGCACAGAATGTTTATTAGTTATATAAAATGTATGGAATTCCATTGTTGTTCTTTTTATAGCTGAGTGCTGCCTTTATGTTTAACGCTAATGAATAAATAAAATACTTTTAGGGATTTCATGATATTTTCTCATGATTTCATTTCTCATAACCATATTTTTCCTTTAATATTGTAAAATCTTTTAAAAGCTTATATTTCAAATTATTCTACCATGGGATTTTCAAAAATCTAATTTACCTATTTTGGGAAAATTCAGTATGCATGTATTATAATATGAAATATATATGTTATATACATAAATATATGTGTCTATATGGGAAATATATATGTATATATATATGAAATATATAAATTGCATATATAATCCAACCAAATTAAGGTCATAATAATTACCAAAGTATCTAGTTTGAAAAAAGGATGTCTAAAGATTCAATTACTTTGTTTTAAATGAATTATATCCTAATAAAAGTTTAGCAGCATGATTCCATGAAAGGCTCATAGAAGAATTGACTAATTTTTCTTTTGCAGAAACAAGTTAAATGCTTCTATACAGTATGTTTTGGAAGTAACCAACATATTTCCACAGAGAGGCTCTTTATATGGTGGAACTGAAGTCACTATAATGGGTTTAGGATTTAGCACGATACCAACCGAGAACACTGTGCTCTTCGGTAAGAGTTTCATCTTCATAGAACTGTTAGTCATTTTTCTCACCTTACAGGATTTATTATAAGTGATGAGATAAATACTCTGCAATTACAGCAGCTTTATTTTTCTATTAGTCTATATAGGATTAGGTGTATTCAGTTAAGGTGTTAAAGAGAAACTGAAAAGGGCCTCCCGGTGGTGCAGCAGGTTAAGCGCAGCACTATGAAGGAGTCCGCAGCCTCTGCAGTGTGGGTTTGATTCCTGGCCGGCCTGGGAGATACACACATGGTGCTGCAGACTTCTCCTGTCACACCTGCTGCTCCCCTCAGCAGTGTTTTCGGTCCTTCTGCCTCTTCTGCTCCCTGCTCTGACTCTGTTGAATTCTCTCACCTTCCCGCACCTCTGGCCTGTACCCCAGTTCTTGTATAAATAAACAAATCTTTAAAAAAAAAAATAAAGGCATGGGACAGACACCATGTGTGGCTGCCCAGTATTTAAAAAAAGAGAGAGAAACTGAACAATTGCTTTTTATTTCAATGAATTATTATTGTATATTTAATGTCTACAGAACACTTAAAAGGAGGGCATTCTCTGTTCTAAAAATAATCAGTAGTCAAACATGATGATGAGAAAAAAAGAATAAAGATCCTATGGGATACTTGTACTTTTTTGATTATTAATTATAATAATTAATAATCAACGCAACATTTCACATAAAACATAAAACATTTGAAAACATTTTTGCCTTTTTATTTTTTCTAGGGTCCTTCCCTTGTAATGTGACATCATCATCAGAAAATGTCATAAAATGTATTCTTCAGTCTCCAGGGAATGTATTCAGGATTACCAATAGTGGGGAGGATTCAGGTATCAGCCAGTATTTATATATTATAAATAATGGAAGCACTTTACCCTGGAATTAATTTCATGTTTATTTATTTACTACTTCAAAAAGAGAATAAGGATTGTTATTTCTTTCTGTAAATTTGTCATTATTTGGTTTATAATTTATTTCATTGACATAGCAGGCTACAATCGGTGGTGAGTCTAAAAGACAATTTTAAAATTTCCAAGTTCAGAAGTTGACTTTTGATTTGCCTGCAGTACAAAACCTGCAGAATAACTATAGCTTGTTATTGGTCATGGCTTTCTAAATAAATGTTCAGATTGAAATTATATAAATTTTGTGCGCTTCTACACCTGAGAAAATTCTTACGCATAAAGAATTGTATATAGGGTAACAGACTATTCTGTATGGTGTTTCAGAGAATCCTGTTTATTGACTTTGTGATTTTTTTCTGTTGTCTCTTAACCATCTGCTTTGAAGTTTTATGGTTTATTTTTTCCCTTTGTTTCTCATCATCTTATTTTCCATTATTTTTCAGTTTAAATTATGCACCTGAAAGTTTTATAGTGTTAATCAAGAAATTTCTTAGTAATGACTGTATGAAAATGTAATACTTTGTCAAAGATAGTTACTAGGAATTTTTACTCCTTTTCCTTTTTTATTCTAACATATGACTCATTTCTTGTTCCCAGTACATGGAGTGGGCTATGCTTGGTCGCCATCAGTGTTAAATGTGTCTGTGGGAGACACAGTGATGTGGCAGTGGCAAACACATCCATTTCTTATGAGGATAGGATTTAGAGTTTTCTCTGTGTCCAGTCCCGGAAGTGTAGTTTATGATGGTAAAGGGTTTACAAATGGAAAAGAAAAATCTGCTTCAGGTATGCTTCAGTACTTTGTTGAGTATTGTATTATGCTTCTTTTTCCTAGATATAATGAAAAGACAGTTTAGATTTAAAGTGCTTTTATACAATGCACAGTACTAACTACTATATTAACTCAATAAAAATATTTAGAAATAATTGTCTCCCACAAAATAGTGTTTTTACATGATATATACAAATTTACAACATGTTTTAGTAGGCATTTTTATACTGTAGTAAAACATTACACATTTATAGAATATTATATATATTTGCAAGGTATCTCATACATTCAAGATGAATTCTGGTATCAGAAATGCTCTATTCATTTTGGAAGTGTCAATTAATTGAAAAATATATCAAAACTGGCAAAGTAGAAAGAAAAACTGGAATATGTGTTTTGATCATACCAACCTGGTAGCAAGTAAGGTACTCCTAGTGATTGTAATTAGCTTTAAAATCAATATTTCTCCCAGGACAGCTCAGTGGGGGTGCCTTTTAGACTGTGTTTTGTTCTAAATGTGTAGCAGTTTGAGCCTTTCACTGGTGAACACGAGCCACGATTTGTTTTTCTTTAATATTTTATAAGTTACGTCAGACTTGATATGGTTTCCTAGAAAAATGAATGCTAGATTTTGTCTTCCTGGGATGTAATTCCATTATACAAAATAGCTCTTTTACAGCCCATGAGTCATTTCCTTACCACTTCCTATTGAAATACCACACACATCAGAAATTAGAAACCTGTCAACCGCATCTGCTTTTGAATGATCACTTCAAATTTCTTTTCAAAGATGCATTAATTGCTTGTATTTATTATGTGCAATCTTATTTTATGGCAGGTTCATTTTCTTACCAATTTACTTCACCTGGAATCCATTATTATAGCAGCGGGTATGTTGATGAGGCTCAGTCTGTGTTTCTCCAAGGAGTCATTAATGTTGTGCCAGCTGAAACCAGGCATCTTCCCCTACATCTGTTTGTGGGTAGCACTGAATCCACATATGCTCAAGGTAAGAGGGTCAAAGACAAACCCTATAACTCAGGTGGCCAGGGTAATGTGACCTTTTTGAAATAGGAAGCATGTGACTGGTCTAATTCTGCCTCTGTCTCTTCCTGGCCTCATGACCTTGAGTAGATCTGGACTGCTCTGGGGCTGGGATGTATTCTATAAAATAAAGAACTTGTTAATATTTTCCTGCCAGTTTTCCAGAAACTTTGTAAGCTTCCATTGAGAGGTCATGTGATAAAGTTCTGATACAGTACATGCCCAAAATATGTTAAAATGTGCGATGATGTTATTATTTTCCTTTTGCCTGGGATCTGGCCTTAGGTAAATTGAAATATAATTAATTTTGTATTCATTCTCCTCTCTTTACTGTTCCATCTTTGTCCAGGTATTGCTTTTTAGCTTTGTATTAAAGCCTGTGCCACTCTTGTCATTCAATAAAAAGGAAATATTTTACCAAAATACAAACCACCATCATCAAATTAAAGAGTAATGAGTCTGAAAATAGTTCTTGCTTTAGAATATTATCCATGACTGACAGGTAGTTTTTTTGTCTAAAGGTGAACCTGTGAATTGGCACCTGGGAAGCTCCATGGCAGGTTGCTTAGCAACAGAACCACCATGTAGCCTGAACAATACTAGGGTTAAAGATTCAGATAGATTCTTCTTTCAACTCTCAAGTTGTTTTTCACCATCTATAAACAAAATTAGTCCTTCCACTGGAACAGTAAATGAAATGATAACAATTTCTGGACGTGGCTTCAGTAATATCACATGTGCTAATAAGGTAAGAATATAAAGATCTTATTCTATATCCTCAATTAAAGGAAAATATTTCATCCATAACCTTATAATTTAATTTCGGAGAGTTTCATTGTGATATAATTCACATACCACACAGCACATCCATTTAGGTTCCACAATTAGTAGCAGCTTTTAGAATATTCACAGAATTGTGTACTTTTCAACATACTCAATTTTAGAACATGGTCACTATCTCCAAAAGGAACCTTAGGCATTATTTCTACACCTTCCTCCTTCTTGGCCCTAGACAACCACTAATCAACTTTCTGTCTCTGTGGATTTCCCTATTCAGGACATTTCTTAAAACTAGAACCATATAATACATGGTCATTTGTGACTGATTTTATTCACCAATCATAATGTTTTCAAAGTTCATCTTTATTGCACTAAGTATCTATTTCATTTCTTCTTATGGTTGAATATGAATGGGTTGTTTTCATGTTTTTTCAGCTTGTGAGTAATATAGCTATGAACATTCAGTACAATAATAATGTAATTTTAAAATGATCCAAAATGTGCCTTAATCAGCCCCCAAAATTTAATTTAAAAATAAAAAATCTGCACATGATTAATTTTTAAGTTGTTGCTAATATAAAATTTATGTTCATTCTAGAGTAATGTAGTGATCTGATTTTATACTCGTTTTACTTTCAGGTGACAATTGGTGGCTACCCTTGTATTGTAGAAAAAAGTAATGACCATTCCATTATGTGTCATATTGACCCTCAAAACACAATGGATGTTGGCATCAGGGAAATTGTCACATTAACTGTCTCCAACCTGGGCACTGCAATCAACACCTTGTCCAATGAATTTGATAGGCGATTTGTACTTTTGCCAAATATTGACATCGTGGTGCCAAATGCAGGGTCAACCACAGGAATGACAAAAGTGATCATAAAAGGATCCGGATTTGCAGCTTCTTCTGCAGGTGTAGAAGTCCATCTGGGGCATTTTCTTTGTAAAGTTCTCTCAGTGAATTATACAGCCATTGAATGTGAAACATCTCCTGCTCCCCAACAGCTTGTGAAAATAGATCTTCTAATACATGGAGTACCTGCCCAGTGTCAGGGGAACTGCAGCTTTTCATATTTAGAAAGCATCACTCCTTTCATAACAAGAATATCCCCAAACTCTATCACAGGGTCTGGAAATGTTCTTATTGAAGGAGAAGGTTTTGGTACCATCTTGGAGGACATTGCTGTTTACATGGGAAACCAGCAGTTCAGAGTAATAGATGTTAATGAACATAACATCACTGTTCTTGTGACTCCTCTCCCAGCTGGACTCCATTCTCTTAGTGTTGTAGTGAGACCCAAAGGCTTAGCTCTGGGAAACCTTACTGTCATCAGCCCTGCAGTAGCATCTGTCACACCAACTTCAGGAAGCATTGGTGGTGGAACAACACTGGTGATCGTAGGAAATGGCTTCTATCCAGGCAACACCACAATAATTGTTGGGGATGACCCTTGTCAAATCATCTCTGTCAACTCCAGTGAAGTCCACTGCCACACTCCTACAGGGACAGCTGGAAGAGTTGGTGTGAAGATCTTTGTTAATGCAGTTGCTTATCAGCCTCTGTCATTTACCTATGCCTTGGAGAATACTCCGCTTCTCAGTGGAATTGTCCCGCGTACAGGTACTCCAATATCTGCCTTTGATTGTCTTGATATCATATTTTCAGTAATATTTATTTGTATATATTAGAATAATGTTTATACATGATTATTAAGATGTAATTTTAGACAATCACACTTGACCCAATTAATACATAGGATTCATGATATTATATGTGGTCTCTATTTTGTGTATTCTGCACATTCTTTTTTTATTTTTAAAGATTTATTTATCAATGCATATAAGAGCTGGGATACAGGACAGAGATGTGGGGTGTGAGAGGATTCACCAGAGACAGAGTGGGGAACAGAACAAGCAGATCGACTGAAGTATACTGCTGAGGGGAGCAGCAGGCAAGTTAGGAGAGGTCTGCTGCGCCATGTGGGTTGCTCTCTGGCTGACTGGAATTCGAACTCGTGCTGCAGAGGCTGCAAATTGCTTCACAGTGCAGTGCTTAACCCCTTGTGCCACCAGGGAGGCCCTATTTTGCACATTCTTGAGATAAAATATTTAGTCAAATTCCAACTTCTATTTTGGAACAAAATCCTTATTAACATGACTTAAATTTTAATGAGGAAGAAATAGATGAATATCCATGAATTAAAACTGGTAATCTATGCCATTAATATTGATATAGGCTAAGAAAACCTCTTCAAATTCACAAGCAATTGATTTTACCAAGAATGATAATTATTCAAATATCTTATTTCCATAAATATAAAAATAGATTATTAACTAGTTGATACAAGAGAATTCTTTTTAAGGAGGTATTTGGCCCATTCAAATGAAGAACATATTATAAAGATTTACTTATTTAGGGCCTCCCCAGTGGTGCAGCAGATTGCGCGCCATGCTGTGAATCTGTCCCCAGCCTCTGCAGCGCCGGTTCAATTCCTGGCTGGCCAGGGAGAAACTCACATGGTGCAGCAGACCTCTCCTGTCATGCCCACTGCTCCCCTCAGCAGTGTCTTCATCTGTCTGCCTGTTCTGCTCCCTGCTCTGTCTCTGGTGAATTCTCTCACCCTCCCATGCCTCTGACCTGTACCCTAGTTCTTGTATAATTAAATAAATCTTTAAAAATATATATGTATATGAAGCTTAACTTTAAAAATAAAGATTTACTTATTTAGATTGATTCATTTTTCTAAGCGAAGACTAGATCGTCCTTATGCTAGTTTGTTTGGTAATTTTCAGGCTTTTGAAAAGCTTATTTATGTAACATTCCTCTACAAGTCTAAATTATGTCCTCATTTTTTGTATTTACTATATGACAGATAATTTTATATCATAATTTTGTTTATCAAGTCATATATTTTGAAAATATTTTAATTAAGAAAAATAGTCCATCCTCAAAAGAATTGTGCAAATCGGGAAAATATCAAATATAAAAAATAGTCAACCCCATTCTTGTAATATACTCCAACATTCCTGCTCAACTTCTGTTTCCTAACTCTAGATCTTTCCTTTCTTCTCTCTTGTCTGCAAGGAGGAATTAGTAGCTTACAACTCACTAGAATGAACAGGTCTGGAAAATAATGAATGTTGAGGAAAATAACTAGCAACTATTACAATGTATATTACAATGCATATTATAGTGAAATGCATATATGTGTTTTAAACATTAGTTTTCAAATACCAGATCTTATTTTGCTTTTGGAATTAAATAGATCTATCTTTAAATGCATCTGCAAGTATTGGAATTACATTGTTTGATTTTTTTTTTTTTAAAGGTCCACCAGGAACTGAAATTCAGATCTCTGGATCTAATTTGGGTGTTGATGTCTTGGAAATTTCAGTGATGATAAATAATGTCCCATGTAATGTAACCATGGTCAACGATAGTGTGTTACAGTGCATCGTTGGAGATCACTCTGGTGGCACTTTTCCTGTTGTGTTGCATCATAAGACCAAAGGCTCTGCCGTGTCCACAGTTGCATTTGAGTACCCACTAGATATTCAAAATATTCATCCAAGCCAAGGTAGTCCTGAACATGTAGCACCCTAGAAATATTTTATGTTGTTTGAGGAAGCACTTAGGTTATCTTGGGAAAGGAAACATATTCTTTAAACAGGGTCAAAATTTGAATTCCTATGACATAAAAATCTTTCATTTGTGTATCGAATAGGGAAGCATTCAAGAGTATCAGTCATTTCAAAATATGAGTTTAATGCCTACATTTTACTTAATGTTATAATGTTAAAATTTAACCCTACTTAAAATGGCCAAGGTACATGTGAAAGTTCTTTTTTTTTTTTTTAGTAATGTTAAGACGTCACTGGCTTGTAATTATGTCTACATAAATAAGTACTGTTTTCTTTTTAAACAAAGTATAACCAGTGTAGTCTTAAGTATAATAGTAATTAAAAAAAATTTTTTTACTGCTCTGAAACTCTTTACCATCTCTTTAGAAGGAAATTTTAGTTCCAAAAGTTATTTAAATAAATGGTTAGATACACAATTACTCAGTGAAGGTTTTCATGAGACTGTTGCATTGTAAAGGTCTGATATGATATGATATCATATATGTGATATGATACATAATTTCAGTTAAGAATCTTTCATATACTCCAACTTCCATTTCAGGTTTTAAAAGAAAATTAAATATAGACAGAGCAGGTTTTCTTTTAATTATCTGTGTTTTGCTGTTTCTCTTTCCTACCTAGGGAGCTTTGGAGGAGGTCAAACCATGATCCTGACAGGCATAGGGTTTAATCCAGAAAATTCAGTTGTATTAATATGTGACTCAGAATGTGCAGTCGACAGGCTTATATCTGATGATAAAACATTATTATGTAAAATACCACCTAATAATGGTAAGTTGCCAGGAAAAAAAAATGGCAGTCTTTAAAAAATGGTTAATTTTATGAAGATTAGAGTCTGAATTTCTCTTTTCAAGTTTTTGTGTATTTTGGAGTAATTCAGCATCTTTATTACTGCTCTGATTTTAAGTATTCAGAACTTTGTTTTCTAGGTTTATCTGTCTTTAAAGATTTATAACTTTTAGGGTTGTTTGAAATGCAGTTTTTCAGTTTATCACATAAACAGTAGGCTCTTAGTTTATGAAGCATGCCTAATAGAGAACACATTTTAGTTCTCATTGAAGTGTTAGATTAGTTCCTATTTAGAGAGTTAGATAGGATGGTGTAATGGTTATGAGTGTGAACTCTGTTCGCCAAGGTTCAAACCCAAGCTCTTTTTGGGGTAAGATAGTCAACCTTCCTGGGCCTCAGTTTCCTCATCATGAAAGTGAAAATAATGACAATAACTATTTTATAAGATTACAGTGAGATTTAGTAAGTTAATATATAAAGTGAATGTTATATGAAAGATGTGCTAAATGATTTGATAATATCACTTATATTTATTTTTATTTAGTGATTAAGAGATGGACTCTGAGTAGCCTCTGCATCTGTTTTGCCACTACTGTTTCACCTTTAACTAGCTAACTTAAATCCCCTCTGCTTCAATTTTTCCATCTATTAAATACACATATAGTAACCCTCCTCCAGTGGGTTGTTATGTGTTTTAAATATCTGGTATTTTCAGATGGTGCCACTAATATGTAGAATACAAGTAACTAAGCTAAGAATAAGATAAAGACAAGCTTAAAAACTAACCCTTGAAAGCTTAACTACAGAACGGAAGTATCAGGGAGGTGGGGCTCCGGGAAGAGGGATAAAAACAAAGAAGGAAGTACAGTGAACATGGTGGTGGACTATGGGTGACTTCATGGTAGGTATATTATGGCGATAATACCAGATGGGGTATTCTAGTATTACCTCAATTGAAAATAAATAAATAAATAAATAAATAAATAAATAAATAAATAAATATCTGGTATTTTAAATTCACAATACATTTTAATTGTCTAACAGTTTAAGTAGAATCAAGGGGAATATCCCAGATGATATAGGACATATTTTACATACAAATGTTTTTTAAAAAAAACTTTAAAGAAATTTGGCTTCTTTCTCTGATTTATTAGACAAAGAATGTTGAAGAAATTGTAACTTTTTATGACCAGGCTTGTTTACCATTTCAACATCAGAGTTTGTATCCTGACTTTTTTTTTTTTAAATGCAGCAGTGCTGTCAAGATTTCTTGAGGTTTTTAGGTTGTCTGAAAACTAGCTCTGCTTCCTTTTTTGTTTTTACATGTTTTTATTGGTTTCTGTAGTTTTTCTGTCTCTTACCTTGCTTTCAGCTGTCACTCCTTCCTATTGTCTGTATGCCTGCCGTTAGCAGTTCCTCCTTCCTTCTTGATGTAATTTGCCATGTTGGATTGTCTAGGGCTGGAAGTCTAACAAGCAGGTTTGTAGAATCATCGGTGTAAGACACTCCAAAGGTGAAAGGATTTTTTTTTTGAACCTGTGATAATATGCATGAACCTGATGAATTGACAATGGCAGTAGATCGGTATGATTACACACATATACTGGAAAGTGATTTGGGAAAGGAAGATGTTATTGAGGATGTTGGAGGTTTTGTAAATGAATAAGAATGGTACTCAATTGACTCCTCTTATCATAGGCAGCGGACCTGAGCAAGCCTGTGAAGTGAGTGTGGTCAATGGAAAGGATCTGTCACAGTCCATGACTCCTTTTACATACACTATGTCACTGACTCCACTCATCACTGAAATATCTCCCAGGAGAGGCAGTACAGCTGGGGGCACCAGACTTACAGTCATGGGTTCAGGCTTCAGGTAACTGTCTACACGTGTACATACATTGGTGCTTATTTCCAAACTCAAGTCATCATGCCTGCTCTCTTGTATGTTAAGACGGAGCTTAAATATAGTCTGTAATGTGTAACCATGTGCTCAAAAGTCATGCAGGAGGCATGTAATCATACTATAGCTAACATATATGGACTACTTAATCTGTTACAGCACGTCCCTACCCCATTCCTACCTTCCCTTGTTAGATATTATATTTAGACCATTTTATAGTATGGAGATTGAGATTAGAGAGGTTAAATAATGTCACGAATCCTAGTAAGTGTCTTTAAAAACATAAGTCACCTTCTTGTTACACTTTCCTCAACATTTTAACAACAACAATGAACTTGCTTCATTGGGCTGACGAAGCACCTCTTCGTGCATCAGGAATATTTCATTGTCATGGCCAGATTCTTTTTCCCTAAATATATTCATTATTTGCCAAAAATTTTTGTACTTTACTGTCCTACTGTCATTCTTCAAATGGATAAGGTTGATTTCAAAATCAAAGAAGGCAATTTTAACTCCACAAATATTTATGACTTAATCTTGCATTTTCAGATGGAGATTAAAGTCTGTGAATTGAATGAAACGTCACATAGACAAAACAATCCTGAAAGTCTCTTGTGAAGTTGCCTGTTTGGAAACTGGCAAAGAATCTTTCAATAAATTGAACCCAAGGCAGTTTTTCCCCAATCCTGAAATGCCTATTAGTTTGTGCAATTTTTTTCTGCTGGTCTCTTGATCTCCTAGGTTACCTTTTTCTCAACAAATATTTTGAAACCTTACTACTGAAAAAAATATGTCAGTCTGCACTTTGATGAATGTAGAGTAAGATCTTTATTCAATAGTGCATATGGCCATTAGGGTTTGACCGTGTGACCTAGAAATTTAAAAAAAGCATCTAAGTTCTTTTTCTTTTTCAGTGAAAATATGCAGGATGTTTCAATCACCATAGCTGAAACCAAATGTGATGTTGAATATTCCAACCAGACACATATCATCTGCATAACAAATGCCCACACACCTTCAGGGTGGGCTTCGGTGCATGTCAGTATCAGAAATGTCGGCTTGGCCAAACAGGTAATAGCAATAGTTGGGAGGTGATGTAATTGGTAATGGAATTTTCACTGTTAAAGTCTCCAAAAACCAACTGAGACATGACTATATAATAAGATGAAAACAGTTTATGTTTTTATTGCTTATTACTAAAATTTTATTATTTCAGAGTTTTAATGAGTCTGGGTTGGGGGCTAACTGGCAATGGATGTTTTGCTTTATAACATACTTAGAATAGGTTATACTTTACTATGAATTAAAGTATCTATTGTTTTAGAGAGGGTTTTTTTGAGAAATTGAATGTAAAATTCTTATCATAGCCTCTAAATTTAAGCCTCTCATGTTCTATTACAGGGTAAAGCTGACTTCCTATATGTCGATGCTTGGTCCTCCAACTTCTCATGGGGAGGAAAGTCTCCCCCAGAGGAAGGGTCACTCGTTGTTATTACAAAAGGACAAACAATTCTGCTGGACCAAAGTACTCCTATTCTGAAAATGTTGCTTATTCAGGGTAAATGTCTGAAAATATGTTTATTAAATTCTGAATATGGAATATTTCTGTGCAGTTAATTTAATCTGAATTACTGATTATGAGCTTCAGTCATCATATCATGTGCTTAATACAGAGTATAGTTCAATTATATGGTTGTTCCAAGTAGATGCTTTTAATGAAATAAAATATCAAAGTTTGTATTGTATAGGCAATCATTTTTTACAGTTAAATGTTTCATAAAACCTTTGTTTCAATAGCAATGTGCATGTGTGTGAATGTGAGTGAATGTGCTTGCACTTGTGTAGTTGGCAGCATTAAAAGCTAGCTCCCACTTAGAAAAACACTGGGATAGTGGGTCCCCAGGGTTGTAAAATCTTAAAGAGGTGTTAAATTCTATACCAATGACACCCCTGACTCCTCTTGGATACTAGGCTGTGATTCTCTCCCTTGCCTGTTAACCTGCTGTCGATTGTTACCTGCAGTTCTCTCTGCTTCTTGATATTCTGTTTTTACTATAGAAAATAAATAACCTGAACCCTTGTAATTACATGTAAAAGAAAGAATAACTCGGAAGAGAAAGCACTTTGGGCTTTAGTGTATAAACTTTGTCATAATGCCTGCAGCTGTTTGAAGACCTTTGCGTTTTATTTTTGTCTTTTCTTCTGGGATTATAGTACTATTTCATTTTTGAATTTATTAACTGTTCGGGCTTTGGATAAGTAAAAATTGACTTTTTACAAATTTATGTCAGTTTCATAAAAAATGGATTGACATACATTCTTTACTGTTAATTAAGCTGTAGCTACGAATTAACAGATAAATGTTCAGAGGTAATGATATTATAATAGTTTCTAAAAAAGTGCTATTCTTTAACTTTGTTTTTGTTCTTACCTTATATTCTGAGGCCCTCTGTAGAACTATAATTCATGTAGCTGCACATTTTTAATAGCATTAAAACAGAAGATGGTCAAAGGGAAATAACCTGTCCTGGGATTTGTGTTTCTATAAACTTCCTCTGTCTTGTTTGAAGTTTTTATACTAAAATGAAGTGATATGCACAGTAATAGCAGGATAGGAGTAAGAAATTAATGTTATTCTATAATTTAACAAACAATTTTTAATAATAATTTTCCTCTGAAGTGCTTTTAAATTTTATGACTTATAGGTGGAACGCTAATATTTGATGAAACTGACATTGAGCTCCAGGCAGAAAATATTCTAATTACAGATGGAGGCCTTCTTCAGGTATATGGCAAATGTGGTAACATTTTCATTTTTACCTTTCTCCCTTTTCTTTTTAAAATACTGTCTGCAAAATGGAGCATTAATTATACTAACCTCTCATTAGTTTATCTTTGTGTAGGTCTCTGTTATTAATACAAAGTCCTTTTAGGAGAAAAGTTACCCTGAGTAGTCTTGTGCTTTTAATGGAAAGATAATAACATATTATAATGGGACAGAATTGAAAATAGAGCAGAAAAAGAATATAGCTCTGCAGTGTGGTTTAAGGTAATGTATACTTTCCAAAGTTCAGGCCTTGTTTATTTGGCACACTAGAATATTTGGGTGGTTTTTTTTTTGTGTGTGTGTGTGTGTGTATTTTTTTTTTTTCCTTTTTGAAGAAGGAGTCTGAACACTGAACAACTGCTATTCTCAAAATGGGGGGGGGGGCATGGCAAGAATTACTTTTCAGTGATTAGAATTATGGATCTGTGTTTAACTTTCAGAACAATGCCTGCCAAATCTCTTGCAGATTGGTACTGAAGCATCCCCATTTCAACACCAGGCTGTCATTACCTTGCATGGGCATCTGAGGTCTCCTGAGCTCCCAGTATACGGTGCCAAAACTCTGGCTGTGAGAGAGGGCATTCTGGATCTGCATGGTAAAGTAGGGGGGCTGTCCTATTATAATATGCCTAAATTAAAACATCCCTGATATTGCAATTTCCTTCTTAACCTTCTTTATCTCTGTCCTCCCCTTTTCCAGGGGCAGCCCCTATATATGATCAAGAATCAAGAAATAAAAACCAATATCACTCATGGGGAAGCTATTTAGACTTTTTGCTTCCACTTTATTCCTTTCCATTTGCTCCCATAATACCTTCTGCCTCATTTAATACTTACCACAATACCTACTGATTGTTTACTGCATTCATTTATCTATATGAGAAAGCATTAAAGTTTGGAGGTAGAAGATTGTAAATTCTTACCTTTGTATTTTTAAATGACTCTTTCTAAAATAAAACCGTAAATTTATGGTCATATTTTTCTCTAACTATATTTTGGAAGATTACCAGCAAGTAAAAATGATTCTGATCATGTTTGAATTATCATGGTAACTTAATAAAGGAAGCTTGGTGTGAATCCTTTGTATAATGATGTTTTCTACATTCTAACAATTTGTCTTTCGTAAATTTAGAATGTAAAAAAAATTAATTTATGATGTATAAACATCATGTTCTATTTTGAACATGAATGTTCTGCATTATGCTTAATTCACTTACTAGTATAATTTTCAGAAATTCACACATTTATTTTGTCTTTAAATTATAAGCAATTCCTGTCAACAGTGACAAAGATAATAGTTCTCTTCCCATTTTATCACAGACATCACACTGCATTTATATGTGTTCTTATAAAGGTTATCATAAACAGACTCTATCATTTGCAGAAGAATTTTTTATTTCATAAACACATATATATTATTATAAACTTTATTGCTAGTCTTATAAAGTATTTCTTTTATAGTTGTACTTCCTTTTTGAGAAAGGTACAAAGTGCTAAGGTAAAACAAACCTTCCAAAAATTGATTTGAATAAGAAAAAGGTTATAATACCCAAAGTTCTCAGTGAGAAAGCACATCTTAATGAGTCCTGGGTTTGTATGTTGATCCAGGTCTGCCAGTTCCTGTGATCTGGACATGTTTGGCTCATACTGCAAAGGCTGGGGAAAGGACTTTGATTTTACAAGAAGCAGTAACCTGGAAACCAGGAGATAAAATTGTAATTGCAAGCACAGGACACAGGTATGATGTTTTCTGGACCTGATAACTTTGATTTAGAGTAGAGGTTTGTTTTTGAATATGGAAAAGAGGGATGAATCAGAAGGACAATAACTATTTAATTTAAATTCAAATCCTCTAATAAAGAAATATGAACAGCCAAGTGTGTATTTACTAAATATTAACAGGTGGTTGATCACTGGTATGTTGTTTGCATTGATTGAATTTACAGTAAGAAAAAAAGTATAGGGCCTCCCCCGTGGCACAGCGGGTTGAGCGCCGCACTGTGAGGCTGTCCGTAGCCTCTGTAAGGCAGGTTCAATTCCCTGCTGGCCAGGGAGAAACCCACATGGTGCGGCAGACCTCTCCTACCTCGCCCGTTGCTCCACTCAGCAGTGTCTTTGGTCCGTCTGCCTATTCTGCTCCCTGCTTTATCTCTCACCCTCCCGCACCTTTGACCTGTACCCCAGTTCTTGTATAAATAAATAACTCTTAAAAAAAAAAGAAAAAATATCAATTTGAACCTATAAGGTAAATATATATCAATAAAATATCTTGCTTTTTTATGGTTATATTATATTCCTTTATAAGATTTTAATTGAAGGGAGCATTCTGCTATTGAAAGTTATTAGCAAGCATCTGACTTGGAGCTTTAGCTAATGATTTATGCAAAAAATGTATATGAACTTCCTTGTTTGCAGTCACCAAAAAACTTGATTCAAAGTAGCTAGTGAACTATTTTCTTACTCTATAGCATTGGCAATGGTTTCCATGGAGCAAAATTGTTAGTAAAGTTTGAATACAAGGGAAGAAGTCATTATAAAATGAATGATGATTAACATGACCTTTTATAAGTCTGACATTTTGCAGTTTAAACTGGTTATGACCCTTAATTTCTGTTTAATTATATATTTTAGTAAATAAGAAAGAAAAGGCTAATATAGTTATACCAACAATATTTTTGGGGAGAGGGTGCAAGAGGAGCTTTAATTTTGCTTAATTTTTCAAATTGCAGGTAATAGCAAAATTGCATATGTTTTTATGCTTATCAGGGAACACAGTATCTTATGACAAGACATAGCTGAATTATATTAAATCTGTGACTCAATTTAGAATTAAAATTCAAGATGGCCTTTTGAGTTTGCCATTTTTCAAGTTAAAAATAGACTTGCAGATGTCAGGAAGAGTAAAACGTATACTTAGCTTTATAAATGACCATTTTTTTCGCCCTTGGAAGAAAATTTAATTACATAATGGCAAAAATGAAATAGGAGCAAAATGATAGGGTTTACTAATAGAATGGAAAGTCCTCATTTACAGCTTTTCTCTGTGAAATTGAAGTGTAAGTTCAAAATTTACCACATAAAAAGTATACTTGAAGAAATAAAAATTAAGGAGTTCCCTACCAAATTTAAATCAGTGTTCATTATTTCATCAGTAAATGGTATTTGAGAGTTTGTAGAGCCTCTGGTTAACAACACTGCTAACCCATACTAAAGATTTATATTCTACCTGTGGAATTACGAAATCAATGACATTTGTAATTAGGGAAGTGGCATTGTTGGAAAGACACACCTATACATTCATAGTCATATATTTTTAAATAAATATCACTGACCCTAAAACATGTGCAGGTTATCCACCAATGTCACCACAATAAAAATTGATACTATTTTTTAAAAAATAAATATCATTGGGCCTCCCCGGTGGCACAGCGGTTGAGCGCTGGGTTGCGAAGCTGCCTGCAGCCTCTGCAGCGCCGGTTCGATCCCTGGCTGCTCCCCGGCCACTGGAGGAGGGTCCCACATGGCGCGCAGACCTCTCCTGCCGCCCGCTGCTCCCCTCAGCAGTGTACTTCGGTCCTTCTGCCTGCTCTGCTCCCTACTCTGGCTCTGGTGAATTCTCTCGCCCTCCCGCACTTCTGACTGTACCCAGTGCTTGTATAAATACATAAAATAAATAAATAAAGATAAATCTTAAAAAAAAAATAAATATCATTGTGATGGCTGGAAAATAAATAAGAATACTACTTTGTAAGTCAGCCTGCCCAGGTTCAACTCCCAGCATTACCACTTAGTAGGCATGCAGTCCTATTATTTCACTGTGCTTCAGTAAAATTGCAATTCCATTAACATCAATCTCAGAATGAATGCAAGAATTAAGTGGGATTATATGTGTAACACTTAAAGCAGAACTTGGCTCCAAGTAAGTACTATAGGGAGTCAAAAGGACAAATAAGCACATCTGTCATAAGACTGCAATGAGCTCTGATGGGGCATGAAACAGGGTGTACTGGGTATTTAGAAGAAGGACAGGGAAAGGTAAAAGAAGTGACCCTTAACCTATTTCTCAGATGATATTTGAATTGGTATATAGTGGAAATAAAAGATTTTCCAGGGGAGAGGAAAGTCAAAGGGAATGTCAGGAAAATACACATGTAACTCCCCTAAGCTTATCTGGGTAACAGCACCAATCACAAACCGATCACAATATGGTAGGCACAATACAATTAGGGTTGACAGATGTGTCTCCTTAAAGTCAGGGGCACTTTCTACTTGGTGCCCCCAGCACTAAGCCCTGAGTCTAGAAAATGGGGTAGGCCCTCAATAAATTTATTATTGAATGACTAAATACATGGATATGTGTAGTATAGATCAGTAACTCCTTTTGCTTGGCCAGAACTTAAGGTGTACTGAGGGAATGGTGGAAATGAGACCTCTGAAACATTGCCTCAGTCATTTCTTTGTCATGCTCACAAACCTCTAATGGTTTCCCTTTGTAATGGTTTCTCAGCCTTAGCACTTCTGACCTCTTGGACTGGATAATTCTTTATTGTATGTCATAGGATTTTGGAAACATCCTTGGCTACTACCCACTAGATGCCAGGATCACTCTCCAGTGTGACATCCAAAAATTGTCCATGTGTTGCCTTATATCCCCTTGGGGGACAAACTCATCCTCAATTGAGAAGCACTGAGTGTGATCCTCTAATTTATAGATGAAGTTCTTTTAAATACTTTATAGGATTAGTGCAGATCTATGGACAATGGATGTACCAGGAAAATACCTGATTGAAATGCATCTGTAAATGTATGTAGAAACCAGTAAAATGCTCTATTCAAATTACTTTTCAGAATGTTGTATGGCATTAAACATTTTCTGTTTTACAAAGTGTTCAGGATAGCATAAAGCAAATATACCAGAATACTATGTTGATTTATATTAAAGTGAATCTTAAAAAATTTTTACAGACACAGTCAACGAGAGAATGAGAAAATGACCATAGCATCTGTATCTGCTGATGGCAAACACATAACACTGACTAATACACTGAATCACACACACCTCGGGATCACTGTCACACTTCCTGATGGAACTCTGTTTGAAGCAAGGGCAGAAGTTGGAATTCTTACCAGGAATATTTTAATAAGGGGATCTCATAATATGGAGTGGAATAATAAAATCCCACCATGTCCTGATGGATTTAATGCAGGTAATTTTAGCAACTATAGTGTATTAACTCAAAATGCAGAAATGTTCCCTGGGGGCAAAGTCATCTCCCAGTTGAAAGCCCCCGAACAAGGTTATATTGTGGTGATCAGTATTCCAAACCACAGTGATATATAATGAGAAAGGTATGTTGTTCATATATGCAACATGTGTTCAATATGGGTTAACAGGGGTCTCTGTTCATTGTAATTATTCCAGAATCTAGGCTGATGGAGGCTCCATTGCAACCCGGCTCTCCATGGTCTCTGAGACAGGAGACAAGATGGCTGGAGACTCAAGCACCAGCATTAAACTTTAGTCCTGAAATGACACCTATCTCTTCCATTCAAGTGTCATTAATCAGAACTGATTCCATGACTGCTATGCTTAACTGGGTATAGCACAAACCCTTTTATACCCAGGAGTGAAAGAGAAGTGGATATTGGTGAAGCTTCATGTTTACCACAGTTGTTACATATGTGTGTGTGTGTGTGTGTGTGTGTATTTAAGAAGCAAAATATATTTTACTAGTCTCTTTTAAATATTTTACATAATCATTAATACCAGTACAATCCTATAAGCAGTTAAATAATAAGAGATACAGCACAGATACATGATTTTTTTCAATGGAAAGTATAGTATTAGACAGAGTTACCTGGATTTGATGTCATATGACCTCTATTCTGATTCTACATCATCTGCACCAAGTCTCATGATGCCCTTGAAAATCTAATTTCACCCTGTTTAAAGTAATAATACTTACTATTCAACCTACTGCTATAGTTGTATGAACTAAGCAAGATAATGCATATTCTATTTCTATACAAGTATAAGATTGCATGAATTATGTTAAGTCCCCAAATTTTGGGAGGAAGCTTCAGAGATAATAAAACAAATACCTTATCAGTATGCATTCAACCATTCAAATATTTAGTATCATTGAAAAATGCTTTAGTAAGTATTTAGAGAATGTGAAAGGTGAACGAGATGGGATATTACCATTATTATTATCTACAAAGAAGTGCAAATGGTTATGTTCCAGAATAAGATAAAAATTTCATGTGAATGAAAAGATATAATTAAGTATGAGGAGAAATACCTTCATATAGAGTATTTTGACATGGCTTTTCTCTATGATGTCTTCAAAACATTTTTTAAAGGTGAATTTGCTACCCAGACATGTTTCCAAGGAAAGTTTGGTGAAGAAATAGGAAGTGACCAGTTTGGAGGCTGCATAATGTTTCATGCTCCTGTACCTGGTGCTAACATGGTGACTGGAAGAATTGAGTATGTAGAGGTAAGGGTGATGTTATACCGAAGGTCATCCATTTCGCAAATGTATATTGAGTTCCTGCTGTTTGCCAGATGTTTATACTATGGTAAAGGAGAGAGATTAGTCAACAGACAATTCTATTAAACCTAGTTTTTCACTCCATTTTCTCACACTCCACATCAGTAATTTTTATCTACTCTGTGCACAAAATTTATAGCTTATATCCATTCTTTTTCTACTATCTTCATCTAATTCCTGGTCCACTCCACCATCAGCTCTCACTGGGATATCTAACTGGTCTCCCTGCTTCCATCTTACTCCAGTGGAATCCACAGCAGAGCCAAGGTAAAAATGTTTATGTATAAATCAGATTTTTAACAATCTGTTCAAAACCCATTATTAACTTTATATTATACTTAAAACAAGAATGTTTGGGTGCCTCCCTGGTGGCCTATGGGTTAAGTCTCAGCACTATCATTAACTATGGCCTGAGTTTGATCCCCAGCCACGTGGTGCCACAGACCTCTCCTGTCTGGCCTGCTACTCCCCTTAGCAGTGTATTTCAGTAAATCTTCCTGTTCTGCTCCCCACTCTATCTCTGGTGAATCCTCTCCCTTACACCTCTGTCCTGTACCCCCGTTCTTTTATGCAAAAATAATAATTGGTCAATCAATCAATAAAAACAAAGTTTGAGTCTTTCCCATAGGACCCACATGATCTGCCCCTGAGCTGGACTCTGACTGTACCTACTGTGATTGTCCAGTGGCTCACAGCATGCTCGCCACCTGACCCTTGACCGTGTCAAGCACATTCCTGCCTCAGCATCTTTTACACTTGCTCTTCATTCTGTTTAGAATGTTCCTCCACCAATATTTCCATGGCTCACATTCTCATTTAGTCAGGTCATTTCTCTAAAAAGATACAGCAGAATGGTTAATGAGAGCACCCACTATAGGATCAGCCCAACTTATTTTTAAATGAAGTTTTGTGACAATGAACAGACTTTCTACACTTCAATAAATGAAGTTAATGACAAGTGCCTGTTTTCATTGAATTGTGATGAAGTCTGTGATAATGTTTATAAGACATTTTGCACAGTGTCTGGTGCCTGGTAATCCTTCAAGAAAGGTTATTATTATGTAAGAATCAAAATGAAGGGGGAAAAGACATCTAAGAGGTTTTATTATTAGCCCAAAATGAAAAGCAGAAGAGTCAGAGATGGTTTTTGTTTGTTCACTCATTTAATATCAAGTATGGCTGTTACATAATGAATAAAATAAGGCAGAGTGGGAGCCAAATAATGTTTTCAAGGATAAACATGAATAATACTAACAGATTTATGTGTTAATAATAATGTGTCAATGATAATATAAAATTAAAGATAAGTATTTTGAAACAAAATATGTACCAGCAAATCTGAGTCCACATGTATCACTAAAGAGCTGTGATCTTGGCTTGACAGATATTCCACGCTGGCCAGGCTTTCCGGTTGGGGCGATATCCAATACATTGGCACCTGCTTGGAGACTTACAATTTAACTCTTATGTAAAAGGTTGTGCAATTCACCAGACCTATAACAGAGCTGTTACCATCCATAACACACATCACCTTCTGGTGGAGAGGAATATTATATATGATATCAGGGGAGGAGCATTTTTTATAGAAGATGGTATTGAACATGGTAATATCCTACAATATAACTTGGCAGTATTTGTACAGCAAAGTATGAGTCTTCTGAATGATGATGTGACCCCAGCTGCATTTTGGGTAACCAACCCAAACAACACTATAAGACACAATGCAGTTGCTGGTGGCACTCACTTTGGCTTTTGGTACCGAATGAACAACCACCCCGATGGTCCATCCTATGACCGAAACATTTGCCAAAAAAAAGTTCCTCTTGGAGAATTTTTTAACAACACTGTTCATTCTCAAGGTTGGTTCGGAATATGGATATTTGAAGAATATTTCCCCATGCAAACAGGATCTTGTACTTCTACAGTGCCAGTACCTGCAGTATTTAATTCACTCACTACTTGGAACTGTCAAAAAGGAGCAGAATGGGTCAATGGAGGTGCCCTTCAATTCCATAATTTTGTGATGGTAAATAATTATGAGGCTGGAATTGAAACTAAGAGGATCCTAGCCCCTTATGTTGGAGGATGGGGAGAAACCAATGGAGCAGTGGTTAAAAATGCCAAAATAGTTGGTCATCTTGATGAGCTGGGAATGGGGTCTGCATTTTGCACAATGAAAGGCCTGGTTCTCCCATTTAGTGAGGGCCTGACTGTATCTTCTGTGCACTTTATGAACTTTGACCGTCCCAACTGTGCAGCTCTGGGTGTGACATCCATCACTGGAGTCTGTAATGACAGATGTGGAGGCTGGAGCACAAAGTTTGTTGACATCCAGTATTTTAATACACCAAACAAGGCTGGCTTTCGATGGGAACACGAAATTGTACTGATTGATGTTGATGGTTCACTGACAGGTAATGTTATATTTTAAATTTTGATTAAAACACATTGGGAAATATGTTTGTACTAATACAGGGAGGTAAAATGTCAAACAATCATAGATCTTATCTAGCACCAAACTTTATCGATGTTTAAGGTATACACCAGCACTAGGCACAGATGAGATATTCTTTTCAGCAGGAACCACAAATGCAGTCTCTAATTTTTCCTTTTTCTCCTGCACTTGCATTTTGGTTTTTGAATTAGCAGCATATTTTGAATGATATTTATAGAAACATTGATCTCCTCCATTCATACTCAATTGCACAAATGAAAAATTGCTTATCTGACTACCCAAATTCTGCAGTCATATCCCACGAACTTGTAAATTCTAGGTTTATTTGAATAAGCCATGTGGACAAACTGGATATATTCTGTTAAAATACTTTAAATGGAAGAAGTGAATTACAGGCTTGCTGTGAACCTTTTTTTTCCAATCTAAATTCTAAATTTGGAATTAGTTCAAAGAATATGTTAACTCTAGCAAGAAATTCAACACACTTTGTGGGTTACATAATTTTCAATTTAAGTTCAGGGTATATCACATTTTCTGTAAATATTCAGAGATTCCAGAACTTAGTGTGCTTATAAGTTTTTAATGATAAGGATTTTTCTAAATAAGATAGCAAGGGTGTGTGTGTGTGTGTGTGTGTGTGTGTGTGTGTGATTTTGCATAATAATTTCAAAGAGAGACAATTGATAAGACTACAGATAACAATTTACTTTTGAAAGGTGAAGAGTCATCTCAACTTAGAAACAGACTGCGGTTTTTACAGACTGAATTTACAGACTATATTTACAACTATAGAAGTTGGCTTTGTCTCCTGTTCTAATTGTGACTTTGAAAGAAAGAACACTTGAATGATTCTAATATACAAACCTTTGTGTTAATCTTTATTATTTTATTTAATTCAGCTGAGATGTTTAATGTCAGTTGGCAGTCTGTTAGTTAAGAGTACAGATTCTTTGGTCAGACTGCCTGAACTTGAATCTTTCCACATGTCCTTGACTAAGTTACTAATCCCACTACCCATCCCCTACATTGGTTCTCATGGGCGCTTCAGATCCTGTGTTTCAGCTACATCCACAATAAACTTCCTGACTGGAGTCCACTGTGCTAGCTCTCCTCACCCCTGGCCAAAAATTACCGAGCCATTTAGATTTCATTAGTGGTCCTATGGGTCATCATGTCTGTACATTATAGACTAGTTGGTGTATTCGTTTTCTAACATGAAATAGAAAATATGCTGTTTGTGTTCATTTCCAAGGTCATGAAGGACATACTGTCCTTCCCCATAGCTCACTGCTGGACCCTTCTCACTGCACTCAAGACGCCCAGTGGAGCATTGGCTTCCCTGGGTCTGTCTGTGACGCTTCAGTCAGCTTCCACCGTTTAGCATTCAACAAGCCTTCTCCAGGATCACTGCTGGAAAAAGATGTGGTTCTCTCAGACTCCTTTGGTAAGTGAACTGTAATAATTTGAATTGCTAATTTAGGTGTATTTTTCTAAATTTCATGGTCTCGTATTTCTGAATTTTTGAGGTTGTAGCTTTCTTGTAGTGTCTCTGTGTGCTTGGATTTCTTTCACCCTTCAAAAGTTAAGTGTTCTGTTTAACTGCTAAACTGTGAATATATTGAGAGTAACATCAGTTAACTTATATTTCTGCCACACATAAGATATTATAACTAAAAGGGCTCAGTAAGTATTGAATGAGATGGAATTCATTGCAGCACTCAAGCAATATTGCAGAGTAAAGAGCCTCCCTGGGTGTGCAAGGGGTTAAGACACAACCTATGAAGCTATCCTCAGCCACTGCTGCACGAGTTGGATCCGAGGCCAGGGAGCTACCCACATGGTGCAACAGACCTCTCCTGACTCACCTGCTGCTTCCCTTAGCAGTGTATTTCAGTTGATTCACTTGTTCTGTTCCCCACTCTGTCTCTGGTGAATCCTTTCACCCCCCTCCACACACACATACCTCTGGCCTGTACCCCAGTTCTTGTATGTATTAATAAATAAATCTTTAAAAAAATATTGCAGAGTAAAGAATGCACCATAGCAGGCACTTTTTAACATGACGTGAAGACTTAATCAACTTTAATAATTAGGCAAGTTTGACTTTTTATTGTATTTCCATTGAAATTAAATAAATTAAGTTACTACTAAAAATTAAAAACAGAAAAAATAGTTCGTTTGCATTGACTTTATATGTATTTTAAATGAATCAAAAGTTCAATAAGTATACTAGATCAGAGGAGAAATTTAGTATAACTTTACATTTATCTTTATATGTCATTCTCAAAGCATGTCAGATATGATGTCCCATTATGTAAATATATATATGAAGTTAGAATAGATGGCAAATTAATTTGAGACATTTACCTTTAATGATACTATTTTTTTAAAGATTTATTTATTTATACAAGAACTGGGATACAGGCTAGATGCGCAGGAGGGTGAGAGGATTCACCAGAGACAAAGCAGGGAACAGAACAGGCAGACTGATGAAATACACTGTTGAGGGGAGCAGCGGGCAAAACAGGAAACATCTGCTTCGCCATGTGGGATTCTCGCTGGGCAGCTGGGATTGAACCCGTGCTGCAGAGGCTGCAGACACCTTCACAGTGCGGCGTTCAACTGCCTGCACCACCAGTGAGGCCCTAATGATATTATTTTTTTTTTTTATAGAGGCATATTTTTATTTATTTATTTGTTTTGTTTATACATGCACTGGGTACAGTCAGAAGAGCAGGAGGGTGAGAGAATTCACCAGAGTCAGAGTGGGGAGCAGAGCAGGCAGAAGGATGGAAACACACTGCTGAGGGGAGCAGCGGGCAGCAGGAGAGGTCTGCGCGCCATGTGGGACCCTCCTCTGGTGGCCGGGGAGCAGCCAGGGATCGAACTGGCGCCGCAGAGGTCGCGGGCAGCTTCGCAATCCAGCGCTCAACTGCTGCGCCACCGGGGAGGCCCCCTAATGATATTATTTTTTTAATATCAGCTTCAAGGAGTTTGTATTTAACTTCAGAATGCTTAAATTAACATGATGAGAATAGAATAAGTACAGCCAAGAAAAACACAAATAACTAGGAACCGTGAAAATGTTTTACTTATAAAACTGTACTGTCAAGGAATGTCAGTTTAAAATGTAATTCCATGCATTAGAAATCTTCAGTGGAGATTGGGCCTGCCAAATAAAGAAACAAATTCTAGAAGTTTTGTATAATTTTAATTGACTCTTATTTGGCAGCAATTGTTTTGTCACAGGCTCTCGAAATTCAGTAACTTAAACCTAAGTCATTTATTTTGATTGACATGTCTTGGTTGATCTATGCTGGGTTCAACTGGGTGGCTCTGCTTGATGGTGAGGATCCAGTGGACTTTCCTCCTTCCCAAGGTTGAATTGGGGCTGATCCATGTGTACATTATAGTTTTCAGAGTGAAGGGGGAACTGCTGGGGGAGGCGCTTCACTGTCATGTCAGAGGCTGGAAGGCAGAGGCCTTAGACAGCCAGCCTCATGTAGCAAGGACTTCTCAAACCTTTGCAAGTGTCATTCTGCAAGAAAGTCATCCAACACCCACAGGGTGAGGAACTGTCTGCAATGTCTTAAAAAGGAAGTGTGGATATTTACTGACAGTACCCACATTGTCAGAGTTCTCATATACTTGAATATTTTTGGAACCATAAATTTTTAGTGCCTGTGCTCATGACCCTTTCAAATCTAATCCTAATACTTAAGTCCAGTAATTAATGAATTTGGTTCCTTTTGATACTGGATTATTTTTTTGGCTTGATTCTGAATTATTATTTTTCTCTCCCTCCTCCAAAATAAAAAGGATGACAGTTTATTTTGTAATCTTGCTTCTAACTTTTCCTCTTTAAATTTGTAAATGAAGAGGTTGCCCGTTTAAAACAAAATTCCTTCAGAAATGGAAAGAATGACTAATTACCTATCTTTTCTTTAAATTATATGAGATCTTTTTGAATCTTCTACTGAAGTTTTCAAGCTCTATCTCATGATGAAATTATGTAATTTTCCCATAGTTTGGGTCCAAGTTTGGCATTCACAAAATTTAGGTATCATGGCCAGTGATAGGGTTAGGTCTGGATGTAACTTAGTTCCTTTTAAGATTTCAAATCAAAACTTTCCATTAGTAATTGTTAACTCATTAACTTAACAAGTAGAATAGAGTCTAGTAATGAATCCGAGTTTATGTCTGCATAGTCACAAGAATTCTGAAGAATATAGTTCTTAAAAAATGGAAATGAAATTATATTTTAGATCCGTGATAGTTGAAGAATCATTAATATATTTAATCAGTTTTGTCTTATAAATTGGTATCATGTTTCAATTTAACTGTCCCTAAATAAAGGTGTTGCCTCAGTTCAAAATTCCAAGTGAGGAAGCATTTTATGTTTCCATTAAGTGTGTCAACATTGGGGCTTTCAGTTAAAGATATTCAGAATATGAGAAACAAAATACTGTACTGAACTCTTAGAGACTTCCATAGACCAAACAGATATTTTACATTAACCTTCAGAAAATGAGACATTTCTGTGAGGTCGCAATTGCTGTTATTTATTTCATGTTTCCTTACAGGCACAAGCATTATTCCCTTTCAGAAGAAACGACTGACTCACATGTCAGGATGGATGGCTCTCATTCCAAACGCCAAGCATATTAACTGGTACTTTAAAGGTGTAGATCATGTAGCCAATATATCATATACATCTACCTTCTATGGCTTTAAGGTAAACAAGGGGCTATAAAATCCATCTTACAGTAATTATGACTGCATAGTACTCACACGTAGTCTACACTCTCATCCTTACCCCAGGTGTTGGGCTGAGAATGTCCTTGCCTCCAATATAGATTTGCCAAAGTCCTGCTCACTTTCCATGACCCATCTTAAATCTAAGAAAGCCAAAACATAGCAACCCAAAGCAACTTGTTTAAGAATCAGAAGTAAACAATTATTCTGCCATAAACCCACAGCACTAAGCTTCTGTCCTATAATTAGTATCATGATAATATCAATTTTTTACTGCCTATGATGTTTCAGGTAGCAGTTAATGGTTTCATTATCTTTATTGTGAAATATATAAACACAGAATATAACAAGCCATGTCCTGTATGCCCACCACCTTGCTCTGTCTGAGTCTCACATTTTATTTATATTTACTTTCAAGTTTTTAAGATATAAGCATTTTTGATGAAGTGTAAGTTGCCTTTAGATTTACTCTGATCATATTACCATCTTTAACAGTAGCCAGTTAAAGATGGCTTTAACCTGAACTGTCTTTTTATGTTCTCCTGCCTGTACTACATTTGAGTGCAGCCAAAATAAAAATGCCTAGCATTGTTTTAAATGTTATAGAAATGAAATATTGTTTAAATACACACATATGTTGGTAAGTATGTGTATATGTAGATAGAAAGAGAGGAAGGGAAGAGGGAGGGAGAGAGAGAGGAGAGATAGTGATATTAGAGTTACCATTATTGCCATAGAAATATTAAATGTTAATAAGAAAAAATATAAATGCATGATTAAAAACAAATAAGTGCTAATACAGGGGCTAATTAATTTCATCAAATTAATGTATCATGCAGGGTATAAACATTAAACTAGTCACACTTATTTTTACCAACTTACAGGAAGAAGACTATGTAATCATATCTCATAACTTCACACAAAACTCTGATATGTTTAATATTATTGATATGAGGAATGGCTCTTCAAATCCACTGAACTGGAATACTAGCAAAAATGGAGACTGGCACCTTGAAGCTAACACTAGTACTCTATATTACTTGGGTATGAATACATTGGGCAGAAGTGATTGTTTTGTCTAAAGCTTCATCTAAAGGAGGAGAAAAATTGCTTAATGGACAAATATATTATATAGTGCCCAGTATATAGCAGAATCCAGTAGATATTTGAGGAACAAAAGCACTGGAGACAAAATTTATGTTGGAAAAATCCTTGAATTAAGAACTTACAATTTATGTTTGGAGATGGCACCAATTCTCTTTATTTCACAAAGTTAGAGGAAATGAATACAATAAAGTGTCATATATATTGTTTCCATTTTTATCATTTAATTATTTTGGAAAGTAAAACTATTCAAGAATAAAGTTTAACTGAATTCTAAAGTTTGAGTGTTTTGTCAGGCTATTTTGACTTATGTGCTTTTCAGTAAGACGTGCATTTTGTGAGAATTTCTCCATAGCTATTTCATACATTTGAGTTATGCCAAGAAACCGTCTGAAGACTATTTTCAAATTGCTATGATTTTTTTAACATTCAAATATTTTGATCATTATGTTAACTAAAATTGCTTTTACTTCACTTTCAGTCTCAGGAAGAAATGACCTTCCTCGGAACCAATCCATTTCTGGGACCCTGGATCCTGATGTGAAAGATGTTGTTATTAACTTCCAGGCTTACTGCTGTGCTCTCCAAGATTGCTTTCCTATGCATCCCCCATCAAGAAAATCAACTCCCCGGAAGCGACCAGCCACATATAAGTATATAGGCCTTGTGATTACTAATACTCCAATAGCTGTGACATAATAATCACTTTCATTTGACTCCTAGGTGAGGAAGACATGTCCTTCTACACAATGTGTGTAGGTCACAAAAATGCTTTCCCACTTATTGCTTCACTTGACTCTTTTTTTTAACTTTTAAAAAATTTATTTATGCATACAAGAACTGGGGTGTAGGCCAGAGTGTGGAGGTAAGGGGTGAGAGGATTCACCAGAGTGGGCCGCAGAACAGGCAGATCGACTGATATACACTGCTGAGGGGAGCAGCCAGTGAGAAAGGAGAGGTCTGCCACGCCATGTGGGTGCTAACTGCACACCATGTGGGTGCTAACCCATGCCATGTGTGTGCTGGGGATTGAACTCATGCTGCAGTGGCTGGCGATAGCTTCATAGTGCTGTGATTTAACCCCTTGCACCACCAGGAGGTCCTCACTTGACTGTTTATTCCACCCTGATGAGAAAATGAAAAAAATCTCAGAAAAAATATGTGTGAAAGTTACTGGTGAGCTCAGACTTGCATATTAGATCTGACTTATTAGACCACCTCTCGTATTACCTATGTGAGCAAGCTGAAGTACAGTGACCCTGAATGAATTACCTGACATCAGAGAATTTCATGGCACACGCAGAACAGCACCAAAACCTCAATTTTTTCATGAATACATTGTTTTCTGAGTGAGAGCTCTTACTCATGGTTAAAACTTCTAATACAACTTATTTCATTATATTTTAAATTTTAGCTTCATCAATATAAGTTAATTCTTACAGGTAAAAATAAATGTGCTATCTTTTGATTTTGTACATTTTCCAGTGGAAAATATAGTCAACTTTATAATAAATATTATACCAATTTTTCACTGACGTAGTTTCTAGAAGGTACAGTGTTGAAAAGTGGAAACTATCACTCCCCCAATGTCCATTCATTTTCATTTAAAATAAGCTTTATTCTGGATACAGGCCTGCCATCCCCACCCCCAGACCAAAGGACTAACCTCATTGACTCATTCAGAAAACATTTTTCCTACCCGTCCCTTCACAGAATCTAGCCCACTACTCTCCTATCCATGTCCTGATGAATTAACACCATGCTTAAGGTGTTAATTAACAACATATGTAACAACTTTAAATGGACAAAGGTGGATATGGTTCTTTTCACTTTTCTACCACAGTAGGAAATTAAATAAATTACACATTAGAACAACTTAAAGGTATCACAATAAGGACTTAGTGGGAGAAAAAGTGATTCAAATTGTGGATGGAAACAAATGTTCTTCTGTGGAGCTAAAAACTAGGTAAGTAGTTTTTGCGTATTGAATGTTTTACTCACTGCACATATTAGCCTCTCTCATGAAGTTGTAAACTCTCTAACTTGCATTCTGACATCCTTAAAACATGTGATATAGGGCCTCCCTGGTGGCGCAGCGGTTGAGCGCTGGGTTGCGAAGCTGCCGCAGCCTCTGCAGCACCAGTTCGATCCCCGGCTGCTCCCCGGCCACCGGAGGAGGATCCCGCATGGCGCGCAGACCTCTCCTGCCGCCCGCTGCTCCCCTCAGCAGTGTACTTCGGTCCCTCTGCCTGCTCTGCTCCCCGCTCTGGCTCTGGTGAATTCTCTCACCCTCCCACGCTTCTGACTGTACCCAATGCTTGTATAAATAAATAAATAAATATTAAAAAAAAAAACATGTGATATAGTGCTACACCCTAAGGAGATGGTCATTAAATACAGAGCTGATATTTAATGGAAATACTTCTCTTTTCAGCTTATGGTCAAATAATTCTTTTTGGCAATCATCTCAAGAAAATAATTATACCATACCTCATCCAGGAGCAAATGTGGTTATTCCTGAAGGTAAATCCATGCACATAAAGAAATAAAATGCTTGAGTTTTTGAAACATTAAGTTAAAAGCTACAATATTTAGTGTTTCACCCTTATGCAGTTAAGGTGAAAGGAAAGGGTGGAGGTGAAGATGGAGTCTATCAGTATTATTGTGTCCTGCGTAATAGACTTAACCCTCTGGGTTTCATGTGGATTTAAACCTTAATACTGAGAATCCTAGATTTTCTGGGAGAGGCAAGAATCAGTCATTGTGTGGAAAATGGTGACAAACTCAAAACCAAGACTCACTGCTAATTTTGTCAATGTTTCATCTGCAGACTATAGCCTATGAATTGTTATTATTTTACATTAAAACATTGTTTTATAGGAACATGGATTGTGGCAGACACAGATATCCCACCAATGGAAAGACTTATTATTTGGGGGGTTCTAGAACTGGAAGACAAGCATTTGGGAGCTGCAGAAGTTTCTTACAGGAAAGTTGTTTTAAATGCTACATACATATTATTACAGGTAAGTGTGAGGCTCTTGTAATTTATACACTAATTAATCAAATTCTAAAATGTTAGAGATTTACCTGAGCAAGTTATAAGAAAGCATGTTCAATTGATGCAAATAAAATCACAACTGACTCTAGCCCATGAAATGCATGTAAGTTCATAAAGCCCATCTAAGTTCAATTAAGTCATCAAGGACATTTGGTCAATGACAGACCACACATAGGACATAGTCAATACATGGCCGCATATAGCCTAGGTGTGGTGGTACCTTATACAATGTGGGTCATTTAATTACCCTCTGGGATGTTTGCATCAAAAATCAGCCTAATGATGATATAGCTGTATTTTGTTAATGTATCCCCGTTATTATATGACTCATTTCTACTCTCCTTTAAATCGTAGACTAAATATTCTTTAAGGAGTAATTATCATGCTACTACTGTGAGTTTGCCCATTTTCATGTTTGTATTATCAGGTAAAAGTAAAAACCGGAAAAGAATTCTGAATTGTTCTGGAAAAAATTTAAATGAATTTAAGTCAATATTTCTAAAAATGAAGGTCCATAGATGGAACTATGAAAATTGGATCACACCAGTAAAAATATTTCAGTTGTTTGGAACAATCACCTCATTTTCTCATAATCCCTCATATGTTCTTGAACATGCAACAAATGAAATCAGCTTAGCGGTGCTAGCAGTCTTTTATTATTGCTCATTTAAAAGAATGGTCTTGTTGTATTTTGTATTGTTATTATTTTTTTTTTACGCTGATGTCTTATTTGGTTCCCCTGTATTCCTCCTAGAAGTTAAACTATCTGATATTTTTCTTTTTTCTTCTGACTTGTTTCATTGAGCATAATTCCTTCCAGCTCCATCCATGTTGCTGCGAATGGGAAAGGAATTAGAGGGAGGTAGAGAGGAGTACAGGAGACTGTGGTGATGGTGCACGGGTGCATTGGTAAAGGAAATTCTATGGGGACTACACCTTGATGGGGGAAGCAAATATTATTTAATAATGAACAGTGATGCAAAAATAATTTTAAAAATTTAAAAAGAAAAAAAGAAAAGAATGATCTAACCAAAAAGCTATTATTTACCATAAAAAATAAAAGTCTCTGTAGGTTTTTTAAAGAAAACTAGGTCTTCAGTGACTTAAAGATCTGTAGTATTTTAATTAGGTGCATAGCCTTTGAGGTCAATTAAAACTATGATTGAATCCTTACCTCACTGTTGGTGGGTGGGTAGCTATGGGTAAGTTATTTGACTTCTTTCTGCATCAATTTTTTCACCTATAAAATTAAAATAATAATAACATGTTCATGGATTTAATGTAAAATAAAGTGATATATAATCATAAATATTATACCCAACATAAAACTAGCAAGCATTTAATAATAGCTATTAACAATGATGTCTCATAAACAGCATAGCTTTGATCTAATTATGAAGAGTTTATTTTACATATGCCATATTATGCTAAAATACAATGTCCTCTGTTCAAACAGTAATAGCTTGTGACTTAGAAGTTCATCTAGATGCACTTCTGACATTATACAGATTATTGAATTTGTTAAATGGAAAAAGTCCTTCAGACTGCCTATTCTAAAGTGAGTGAGTGGGTTAAATTAAGGTCACTTTCAGTTACAATGCTGTTCTTTGTGCAGTGAAATTCATTCCTTTTTATTAGCAGAGAATGTCAGAAACTTCCTAATTCCTTCTTTATGGAAATTTTTTTTCTACTCAATTTTTAAGTGTTAACAATTTTCTGCTTCATTGCAGGGAGGTAGATTAATTGGTGGCTGGGAAGATAATCCTTTTAAAGGAGAATTGCAGATTGTTCTTAGAGGAAATCATTCTACTCCAGAGTGGGCTCTTCCAGAAGGACCAAATCAAGGATCAAAGGTCTTAGGTATGAGTTTCCAGTTACCAAAGTGTCAGATCGGTTTTGAAAATCTATCTTAAAACATACAGCACTAGAGTAATTGCTATCAGTTTATGATGTTATGGTATCAGAAGCTGTCACAGACATTTATATAATGTGTAGGAATATAAAAGTAGCAGAGACATTTAAAAATAAAATTATGTCCCATTAAAGTAGATGTAGATGTGGATACTTTAAACCAAAATGTAACTCATTACGAAACTAACATTAACAAATATCTGTATATATATATATATTATATATATATATTACTTCTCCAATCTAGTTTTCTTCATAATCTTTCCTTTATGTTAACAGTTGTACTTTTCATATTTTATTGCTTTTCCCTTAAAAGGTACGTTTTTTACATATTCCATTTACAGTATTAATAATCTGTGAAGTGGTAGACGCTGCTATCAGTTAGCCAATCACAACTATTAAACTTTAACAGTTGCATTTGTATGACCCTATGCATTCCTACTTGAGCCTAAAAGCAAAGGATCTGAGAAGGTCTAGTTTGGTCACAACTAATAGCTGCTTTTGTTAATACTAGCACTATTAATTTAAAAGACATATACAAGGATATGCTGCATTTGTTCCACTGTACAATTTCTAAAACAGTGACAATCAGTAAATAGGTGGATAAGAAATGGTGTGAGATTGAATTAGTCATCTATCCACTGGCAAATGTCTCCAGGCAGTCAAATTACTTTTATGTGTTTATTTTTTATTTCAAAAGTAACATTTTGAACAACAAAGAATATCATGAAAAAATATATATCTTTCTGATTATAACGCCTCTTTAGGAAACTACCATTAGTTAACAATTTTTGTTTTGCATTGTTTTTATCTATACCTATATTCATATTCCATATATTGATTTGTTGTGATGGTGGTATTATGCCTTATATAAAAAGTTGATTAAACTGAATATATTACTCAATTTTATTTTTTCAGTTAACATATTATAGACAGCTTTCTAGATCAATACTTATAGATAAAATTCTTTATTTCTATAGCTTTTTAATGCAACTGTGTCAGTTTCATTTTTTTCACCATTCTCTTATCAACATATATGTGGATTAATTGTAGTTTTCTAGTATTTCCAACATTGTTGTATAAACATCCTTATTCATGTATCCTTGTGCACTGGCTTTAATCTCTATGGACTGGATTCCATAAAAGGTGGTTCAAATGGCCAAAGCCATTGACAGCTCTGAGCAGATTGCCCATATTCTTTTCATTCATTCTAAAATGTTCAATTATCTGTTAAAATTAATCAATAAGCGGTTTCATTTTATATTGGCACCTAACTCATAGAGTGTATATTTTTCCCCCCAGGGGTATTTGGTGAGCTGGATCTTCATGGAATTCCAAGATCAGTATATAAAACTAAGCTCTCAGAAACCTCGGAGGCAGGTTCCAAAGTCCTATCTCTGGTGGATGCTGTCGATTGGCAGGTAGAGAAAATGTACTTCTTGGGAAGTGAACCTTTAGAAGTTTTCTTCTTTATTCTCATGGATATTTACTTTCTTCTGTGATTAACCAAATGAGAAATGTATATTTTGCAATTAACTAGAACTCAAAAAGCTGACCTGCTGGTAGAGATTTTAAAATTGTGGTCTCCAGGTCCTTGGGTAAAAAATATTTGCTCATTATATTTCTTACAAAACAGAAAATGGAATTATTTTAGGTACATTTTATTGTTATGTTGGTTAGCTCATTTTTAATTTATAGCTTCCTATGTTAAACCTTTGGAAAGAAAAAAAATCTGATGCTAAGTGATATTCACATAATACATGTGTTAAATGAGGGATTTTTGTAAAATGTGAACAATGGCAATTTCTACCTTCATTGTACTTCGAGGTGTGCATAAATCAGGGACTGACATGATAAGCAAATACTATTTTGAATCCTGAAGGGTCAGAGAAATGGAGAGCCCTTTCCGAGCTCTCAGATCTCAGCCAGTTCTCTTTTGCTAAGAATGAGCTTTAAAGTCACACAAACAAAGAAGTTTAGTTTAGTAAATCAGTAAAAATCATAAAATTATATGGGTTGACTTTCTAAACAGTTTAAAATCAGTAAACAGAAGGAGAATTTATTGGGACATATTGTAATCTACTTGCAATATATTCTTGTTTGTGATTAACAATAATCAAATGATTACAATATCCCTATTATTTATCCAATTAATATTTTTGTTTGTATGATTAATATTTTCAACATAATTATTTTTTCAATAAGTAATTAACCAAGGACCAGTTGTTTTCCTAGCTATTGAGGATGCATACTGAAGAAATTGGTCAAACTGGAGTGGAGTTTGCAGTAGGGTACAAGAAGCAGACACTAAATGAGCAAATAAATATGTATTGATTTCACTTGTAATCTGGGTGATAATGGAAATAAACAGGTAGTGTGATAGAGATTGCCATGGTATGGGTAGCAGGTAATTTACATAGGGACAAAAATGGCCTTCTCAAGGATTCTAGGCATGCATAGCAATAGTTTGTTCTTTCTGATAAAACCATAATTGCTAATCAGATACAAATTAGAGTTGTTTAATAGTTCTTAAGAAATATAAACATATTTTTAAAATTGTTTCCAGCTAAAATTGCTAACTTGAATTTTTCTAAGGAGGGAGAAGAGATTGTAATAACAACCACAAGCTATGATGTCCACCAGACAGAAACTAGAAGTATTGTTAAAATCCTGCATGATCACAAAATTCTTATTCTCAATGAGACTCTTTCCTATACTCACCTTGGTAAGTGGCTGTTCTTTCACCAAGTAAATGTGTAATAACCAAGTGTGAATTACTCACATTTTTAATGTTCTCCTTTGTAATTACATTTATTTGATAAAAAACACCTCCCAAATATATTTGAGGAGCATTTCACTCAGATTTGATACCCAAGGGTGCTACTATTTATGTGTTGGCTACCAATAGTTTCATCTGCATTCATTCATTTATTCATTCATTCAGCAAATATGAGAGAAGACTACTGTATCACAATGTATCAGGTAAGAATGTCACTTTTTTAGGCAAGCTTCTAGGTGATTCTTATGTACACGGAAATTTGAGAACCTCTGATCCAGAAGCATATTTGTCCTAATTTGTTTCATTAAAACATTCCTCAACTATAACTACATACAGGCAAGGTATAATGAAATAGCAAAACTGTTCTTCTCAAGGAGAGAGGAAGGCCAGGGCTTTCCCAGCATCCCAGCCTCTTCCTATTTTATATGCTACCATCATCTGAATCCCAGAAAGTGAAAGCAGAAGCAGACAAGAGTGTAATGTTAGAAAGCCATTCAGATACCTCTGATTCTCATGAGAAATCTGCTCTAAGACAGCATGGTAGGAAGGTAAATATACCATCCCCACAAAAAAAGAACCTTAAAGAATTTTTGAAAGCAGCATTTTTATAGAAGCTCATGTGTCTATAATGCTGTCACCTTTCTTTAAATAGAAAGAAAAGATTTCATTGAAGATTTAATCATAAAGCAAATGATTTTTCAAGTTTGATAATATAGATTCTTTTATTTACACCATTCAAACATTTCCCTTTATTTGAAATGCACCTGCTTGTTGAGGTTTTGAATAAGATTTCTAGAAAAGTAGAATATAGATTTTTTCCAATTATTAAGGTGTAAATATACAGATGGTGTTTGATATATTGCTACATATTTATAAAGAATTATGATATAAAATATGCCTCAGGAAAAGAAAGAAAAGCCTAGACTGAGGCCCCAGGAGAGATAATATCTATGTGTTACTGATTCTCTGCGTGGCCTCAGGCAAATTCTAGTCTTTTCCTCATTACTTTTCTATTAAAATTACAGTCAACTTCTCACCATGCCTTATATCTTTGTTTTAATATGTAATTTGACTTGAATCCAAACTACTAATCATGCAATAACTTTATTTTTTCAATCATCTTTTTGGTGTAAACAAAATAAATGCTTTTTATTATATTTCATTTCTAAATAAAGTATAATTTTAATCTGCCATCTATGTACATTTCAGCATACAAAACTAATAAATTTACATTTATTTGTGTTGACTTCTGGCATATTAGAAAGTTATGTGGCCTGTGAACTACAAAGTAACTAATCAAAACAGGTATTTCACAGAACTGCTAATAATCTAGCTGTCTTTTGTTACAGGTGAAAGGTACCATGTTCCTGAAACAGATCAGAGCTACACATTAGCAGCTGATGTTGGGATACTGAGTCGAAACATCAAAATAGTTGGTGAAGATTATCCAGGTTGGTTGGAGGAATCTTTTGGTGCACACATCCTGGTCAGCTCATTCACTGAAAATATGACGACATTTAAAGGTTGGTACAATTTTAATTTATTTTTCTAAATTCAATGTAACATGATACCTTCTATGCTTAGTACTTAAATAATTCTCACTTTTTTATAGGATCATGTGGACAAATAAAGCTTTGGGAGGGTTTGTGTAACTCAGGTACTACTTTCCAAAACCAGATCCCTAACATTATTCTATGTATGAAGATATACAATAAGAGTGATCAAACTAGGGCCTCCCCAGTGGCGCAGCGGTTGAGCGCTGGGTTGCGAAGCCGCCCACAGCCTCTGCAGTGCCAGTTCGATCCCCGGCTGCTCCTCGGCCACCGGAGGAGGGTCCCACATGGCGCACAGACCTCTCCTGCCACCCGCTGCCCCCCTCAGCAGTGTACTTTGGTCCTTCTGCCTGCTCTGTTCCCTGCTCTGGCTCTGGTGAATTCTCTCACCCTCCCGCGCTTCTGACTGTACCCAGTGCTTGTATAAACAAATAAATCTTCAAACAAACAAACAAACAAAAAAACCTTTACTAAACAATGATGTGTGCTCTTCCAAAGGAGTCACCATACACTAAGAGACAGATAGTATTTCTGTGGTACTAAAATTTCATGGCCAGTGGAGGCTAATAGGGAAAAAAGGTCTAAATCTAAGAAGTTTCTAGGGGAGGGAAGTTAAAAAGCTCAGAAATACTTCCTATTTGGATTAAAGTAGCAAGGATTTCCATGAAAATGTTGAAAACAAATTGGAATTTGGAAAGTTGAATTATCCTTTATAGTTTTACACAAATATTCTCATTGACTCTTCCTCTCCTTATCCACGACCCCTGCAGGAAATGCAAGAATAAGTAATGTGGAATTTTATCACAGTGGACAGGAAGGCTTCAGGGATGGCACAGATCCAAGATACGCTGTAACATTTCTTAATCTAGGACAGGTTTGTACATTATTTTTCATTTTTGCATAATTCAAAAATAAAATATTTTTATTTTATTTCTATTTAATGTTACTAAACAAAATCTTAGAATTGCTAAGACTATAATCTAGGATAATAAAACTTTGTGAGGTTTATTTCTTATAAGTTTTCTTAGATTCTTGTAGCATTTTATTCCACTCATTTTTCCACTCATTTTGTGCATATAAGATTAGTTAAAAAATCAGAAAAAGAGCACAAAAACAAAATAAATGAAGAGCTATAATAGTATTTCACATCTCCATTTATATTACAATAACTGTCAAAAGTGGGAAGAGGGCCTTTTATTTTCTTTTGAAAATAAAAAAATAATCATGTTGGTTTAAAATTGAGTCCCCTAATCTACCCATTGATAGGTTCTTATGGACTTTTGGATTGTAACCTCTTGCTCAGAGTATCATTTTTCGTAATGAACATGGGTGGTTTGGTAGAGGTGAAAAAATTTACATTGTTTTCAAGGTTTTCTAGAGCATATATCTGAAGGTTAAGAAATACTTTTTGCACCTAATCAGACCATACCAAGAGTGTTATAATAAAAATGAGTTCACTCACTGAGAAAAAAATCTGTTTATTCCAAAGTAAACTATTCTAAAAAATAGTTTTTAGTACCTTAGCATTTTATAGGTAATGAGAGTCATATACATGCATAGAAAAGTACTTAATTTTTCAAACTGCATTTAAAATAAGGAGATATTTTTGTTTTCTGTAATCATAATGCATTCAAGTTAATATGGAAATTTCCTAGGATCTACTGGGAAATCATCTCCTTTAGTGAATTATAGATTGGGAATTTTGTTTATTAAGATTTCTTTCCTGACAATCATCTACTTCAAATTTTTTTAATCTTTTTTTTTAATTTGTTTGGAAAATGTTCACTGAATCCTAATGTTTCATAGAGTCAAGAACATGGTTCCTCTTATATTCGAGGCTGTGCTTTCCACAATAGTTTTTCTCCAGCAATTGGTGTGTTTGGGACAGATGGATTGGACATAGATGATAACATCATTCACTTTACAGTGGGAGAAGGTAATATAATAATATTTTGTTCCAATCATATATCTTTCTGAGTCAGTCTTGTATATATACTCGTACCAACTTGCTGTCTGATGGTTCACTCTGAATAACGGAAAAGGCTGTGTCTGCGTACATATGGTGGTTACTAAACCACCAATGGTCATTGAGCCCTTGACATATGGCTACTGTGACTGAGGAGCTGGATTTCTTATTTTAATTGTACTCAGCTTAAATGTACTTACTTTACATTTAAGTACTCATATGTGACTGTGGCTTCCCTATTGGACAGGACAGCTCTGGAATTACATAGCAGATTGTCATCTTATGTGAGGTATCCAGTCAACCATAGTTTAAATTACTATGACTTTTGAATGCTGCTCACATATCAACCAAAAGATTATTTACAAATAAAGGTTATTATCTTATGAAATTATTATTTTATTTTAGATGGTTATCCTTTCTTGAATGTCATTTGTAACATAATACAAACATTTAATATGTATAATATTTGTGTGTATTTATTTAAAGCTGAAGTGGAGCTTGTGAATCCATTTTTTTTTTATAAATTTTATTGTTATATTCCCCATACAATTGCAGCCCCACCATTCTGACCCCAATCCCTCCCCTCCCGCCACCGCCCCCCTAAACGTGTCTCTGGTTCATAGTTTTTTGTTGATTTTGATTTTCACTTTCTTATAGTTATTCATTTTCCTGGTCCCTTATTTAAGTTTTCTAGATTCCTGCTATGAGTGAGACCATCCGGTATTTTTCTTTTTCTTTTTGGCTTATTTCGCTGAGCATGATCCCTTCCAGCGCCATCCATGTTGCTGCAAATTGCATGTGTTTATCTTTTTTGAATGCTGAGTAATATTCCATGGTATATATGTACCACATCTTCTTGATCCAGTCATCTATTTTTGGGCATTTGGGTTGTTTCCAAAGCTTAGCTATTGTAAACAGTGCTGCTATAAACATAGGGGTGCAGGTGCTCTTTGGAATTGATGTTTCTGTGTCCTTTGGGTAAATACCTAGGAGTGGAATTGCTGGATCATATGGAAGCTCTATGTTTAGTAGGTCCAGAAATCTCCACACAGCTTTCCACAGTGGTTGGACCAGTTTGCACTCCCACCAACAGTGCAGGAGAGTTCCTTTTTCTTCACACCCTCGCCAACATTTGTTGTTGCTAGTTTTTTTAATATGTGCCATTCTCACTGGTGTAAGATGGTATCTCATGGTAGTTTTGATTTGCATTTCCCTGATTACAAGTGATGTTGAACATTTTTTCATATGCCTGTTGGCCATTTGCATTTCCTCTTCAGAGAAGTTTCTTTTTAGCTCTTCTGCCCATTTTTTGACTGGATTATTTTCTTTGTTGTTGTTGAGTCTCATCAGCTCTTTGCAGATTTTTGTGATCAGTCCTTTATCATTAGTGTTGGGTGCAAAAATGTTCTCCCAGTTGGTGGGGTTTCTCTTTGTTTTTGTTATTGTCTCTTTTGCTGTGCAGAAGCTCTTTAATTTGATGTAGTCCCAGCTGTTTATCTTTGCCTTCACTATCACTGCTTTGGGTGATGTGTCTGTAAAGATGTCTTTGATGTGCAAATCACGTAGTGTTTCGCCTATATTTCCTTCTATATATTTTATGGTTTCAGGTCTTATGTCTAGTTCTTTAATCCATTTTGAGTTGATTTTTGTGTATGGTGTGAGGTAGTGGTCAAGCTTCATTCTTTTGCATGTAGCGACCCAGTTTTCCCAGCACCATTTATTGAACAAACTTTCTTTGCTCCAATGCATATTCTTTGCTCCTTTGTCAAAGATTAGTTGACCATAAATCTGTGGGTTTATTTCTGGATTTTCTATTCGATTCCTTTGGTCTGTATGTCTGTTCTTGTTCCAATACCATGCAGTTTTGATGATTATGGCTTTGTAGTATAGTTTGAAGTCTGGGAGTGTGATGCCTCCAATCCCTTCTTTTTTTTTTCAGGAGAGCTTTGGCTATTCGGGGTTTTTTGTGATTCCATATGAATTTCATCAATAATTGTTCTATTTCTTTGAAGAATGACATTGAAATTTTGATTGGAATAGCATTGAATCTGTATATTGCTTTTGGAAGGATGGCCATTTTAATAATGTTTATTCTTCCAATCCATGAGCAGGGGATGTCTCTCCATTTCTTTGTGTCTTCTTCTATTTCTTTTAACAGTGTTTTATAGTTTTCTGTGTATAGGTCCTTTACCTCTTTTGTTAGATTTATTCCCAAATATTTGTTTTTTTTTTTCAATAACAAAAGGGATGTTTTTTTTGATTTCTTCTTCTTCAGATTTATTGTTTGTGTATAGGAAGGCTACTGACTTTTGCGTGTTGATTTTGTATCCTGCCACTTTACTGAACTGATTGATGAGTTGAATTAGCTTTTCTGTGGAGTTTTTGGGGTTCTTTATGTATAATATCATATCGTCTGCAAATAGTGATAATTTGACTTCTTCTTTTCCTATTTGGATTCCTTGGATGTCTTTCTCTTGTCTTATTGCCCTGGCTAGGACTTCCAGTATTATATTGAAAAGCAGTGGTGAGAGTGGACATCCTTGTCTTGTTCCAGATCTTAATGGAATTGCTTTCAGCTTTTCACCATTGAGAATGATACTGGCTGTTGGCTTGTCATAGATGGCCTTTATGATGTTGAGGTATGTTCCTTGTATCCCAAGAATTTCAAGGTCTTTTATCATGAATGGGTGTTGCACTTTGTCGAAAGCTTTCTCAGCATCTATTGATATTATCATATGGTTTTTATATTTCTTTTTGTTGATGTGTTGGATAACGTTGATTGATTTTCGGATGTGAAACCATCCTTGTGTCCCTGGAATGAATCCTACTTGGTCGTGGTGAATTATCTTGTGGATACATTGTTGGATTCTGATAGCTAAAATTTTATTGAGGATTTTTGCATCAGTGTTCATTAGGGAGATTGGCCTGTAGTTTTCCTTTTTTGTGTTGTCCTTGTTCGGTTTTGGTATTAGTGTAATGTTGGCTTCATAAAACGTGTTTGGTATTGTCCCTTCCTTCTCAATTTTTTGGAAGAGTTTGTGAAGGATAGGCACTAATTCGTCTCTGAATGTTTGGTAGAATTCATTTGTAAATCCATCAGGTCCTGGGCTTTTGTTTTTGGGGAGGTTTTTGATTACCATTTCAATTTCGCTAATTTTAATTGGTCTGTTTAGGTGTTCTATTTCTTCTTTATCTAGCTTTCGGTGATTGTAGACTGGTAGGAATTTGTCCATCTCCTCTAGATTGTTAAACTTGTTTCCATATAACTGTTCATAGTAGTTACTGATTATTCTTTTGATTTCTGCTGTGTCCGTTGTGATTTCTCCTCTTTCATTGATGATCCTGTTTATTTGTGCTTTCTCCCTTTTTTCCTTTGTGAGCCTGGCTAGGGGTTTGTCTGTTTTATTGATTTTTTCAAAGAACCAGTTCTTGGTTTCATTGATCTTTTGGATTGTTTTTTTAGTTTCAATTTCATTTATTTCTGCTTTGGTTTTTATTATTTCTTTTCTTCTACTGGTTTTGGGGTTTTTTTGTTGTTCTTTTTCTAGATCTTTGAGCTTCGAGATTAGGTTGTTTCTTTGCGTTCTTTCTTGTTTCTTGATGTGAGCTTCTATTGCTATATATTTTCCTCTTATTACTGCTTTTGCTGCATCCCATACATTTAGGATATTGGTGTCCTCCTTGTCGTTCAATTCAAAAAATTTTTTAATATCTTCTTTGATCTCCTCATTAGTCCAATGGTCTTCCAGTAGTGTGGTTTTTAATCTCCATGAGGTAGGAAAGTTCCTTGCCTTCTTTTTATGGTTTATTTCTAGTTTGATGCCTTCATGGTCAGAAAAGATGGTTGATATGATTTCAATCTTGGTGTATCTGTTGATGTTTGTCTTGTGCCCCAGTATGTGATCGATCCTGGAGAATGATCCGTGTGCGCTTGAGAAAAATGTGTACTCCGTTTTTTGGGGGTTTAGTGTTCTATAGATGTCTGTTAAGCCCAATTGCTCTAGGTCCTTATTTAGAGCTTTGGTTTCTTTACTTATTTTTTGTCTTGTTGATCTATCCATTGTTGATAGTGGTGTGTTGAAGTCTCCCACTACGTATGTGTTTTCTCTGATGTCTGTTTTCAGAGAGGACAACAGTTGTCTGATATATTTTGGTGCTCCTTCGTTTGGTGAGTATATGTTAATGAGTGTTATTTCTTCTTGAAGTATTGTCCCCTTGATCATAATGTAGTGACCATTGGGGTCTCTTTTTATCTTTTTGAGTTTGAAATCTGTTTTATCTGATATAAGTATAGCTGTTCCTGCTTTCTTTTTTGGTCCATTTGCTTGTAGGATTGTTTTCCATCCTTTAACTTTGAGCCTATTTTTATCTTTTGTAGCTAAATGTGTTTCCTGGAGACAGCAAAAGGTTGGGTTTTGTTTCTTAATCCAGGCTGCAACTCTGTGTCTTTTTATTGAAGAGTTTAGTCCATTTACATTTAGAGTTAATATTGATATGTTAACATCTGTATTTGCCATTGTGTTTGTCTTTCCTTTGATTTTATTTATTTATTATTTTAATAACTTTTTTTTTTTTGGCCTTCTTTCATTGTTATTCGTCCCTCTGAGGTTCTGGCTTTAGGACTCCTTGTAGTATTTTTTGGAGTGGGGGTTTAGTTGCAATGAAATTCCGGAGTTTCTGTTTGTCTGGGAAGGTCCATATTCTTTCTTCAAAGAGGAAGGAGAGCTTTGCGGGATAGAGTATTCTTGGTTGGCATCTGTTTTCTTGGAGTCTGTTGACTATGTCCCTCCACTCTCTCCTTGCCCGTAGTGTTTCTTTGGAGAAGTCTGATGTCAGCCTGATTGGTTTTCCTTTGAATGTTATCTGTTTCTTCCCTCTTGCCAGCTTCATTATTTTTTCCTTGTCCTGGATTCTTGGGAGCTTTACTATTATGTGTCTTGCTGTATTTTTCCTTTCGTCGTGGAAGTTTGGTGTTCTTCTTGCTTCTTGTATATCAATTTTCAGCTCCTTCTTCACATTTGGGAAGTTCTCTTCATTTATCTCTTTGAATATTTTCTCTGTTCCTACATCTCTCTCCTCTCCTTCTGGTATTCCTATAACTCTTATATTTCCTTTCCTCATGGAGTCAGATAGTTCCCGAAGTCTTTCTTCGTTCTTTTTCCTTCGTACTTCTCTTTCCTTTTCTGTTTTGGTTCTTTTTATTTCTGTGTCTTCAAGATTACTTATTCGTTCTTCCATTTCATCTATTCTGCTTTCATTGCTTTTCCCAGAATTCTTTAGTTCTTCCATTAATTCTTTGATCTCCTGCATTTCTTTTACTTCCCTCTTTAGGGACTCAATTACTTTCTTCTGACCATTGTTTTCCCTCTCTAGGGACTCAATTGCATTCTTCTGATCGTTGATTATTTTTCCCTTATCATTGTTTTCCTTTATGACTTCTGTCAGTTTTTTAATCACGGCAATTTTGAATTCTCTTTCTGGAAGGCTCAGAAATTCTTCCAAGTTATTGTCGTTGCAATCTGGGGGCTGGTTTTCTTTTTGTGGTGTGCTTTTTCTCTGGAGAGTTGCTAGGTTGCGTGTGGTTCTTCTCCTCCCTACTGTCTGTTTTCTAATTTGCCGTATGCGTTGGGACACTGTGTTGTTGGGACTGGCCGGCATCTTGGGTGGGCTTCTCTGTTCCCCTTTGGTTCCTCCAGGAGTCATCTGTCAGTTTCAAGCAGTCTTTACTGGAGAAAGGTCCCTGTTCTAAAATGCCGATGTGGGGACACACTCCCCTGTGCGCCTGGTCTGCCCCGGCGGTGGGTTCCTGCTCCCCTCTGGGCTTGGAATGCAGGCCAGAGGGGGTCTGGTGTGGGCGAACTTCCCCCGCTCACCTCTGGCTCCTGAGGAAGCCTTCTGCAGGTAGTCTTTACTGAAGAAATGTCCCTGTTCTAAAATGGTGATGTGGGACACACTCCCTGCGTGTCTGGTCTTAGGCACACTCTTCTGCGCGCCTGGTCTGCCCCGGCTGTGGGTGCTCGCTCTCCCTGTGGGCTCAGACTACTTGTTCAGAAGGGGCCCGGTGTGGGCTAACTCCCCAGCTGGCCACTAGCTCCTTCAGGAGCCTCTGCTGGCTTCAAGTTGCTAGGTGGCGCCAGAGATCTCTCCTAGAGCCCTTGGGGAGCTGATTTTCCACCCCGTGGGACAGGGAGCAGAGCGGGGATGGTAGGGTACACCTCAACGGCTTTGGGGTGCTGTGTCTGCCTTGTGCCCCACCATCGTGGGGAACCCACGCCCCTAATTTCGTGCCCCGGGTCTCAGTTCCAAAGCCCTCAGTTCCAGGACGCGGGCTGTAGCCCAGATCAGTGGTCTGGGAATGGCGCCTTTTGAATCCCGCTCCCCTGCCTGGGCGCCTTGTTCCTGCTCACTCAGGGAGGGCCTCCGCGCGTCTCCCCGCAAGCCTAGGTCACAGGCGCGGCGACCTGGGCAGCTGCGATCCGATCCGTATCCGCGTCTGCTTTTTCAGCGCGCCGCTTTCCTCGCAAGCTTACTGGGCGGCCGGGGCTGTGTGCTGGTGCTGGTCTCCTCCTGGGGGGTGGGCTCTCTTTAATGGCGCCTGGAGCTCACCTCTGCGGCGGATCCTGCAGGGTTCTCCACAGCTCCAGTTCACGGGGTGTGGTGGCTGCAATAGTTCCTTTCCACTCACAGTCCCGCTTGCTGCATCGTTTGTTCTTGTTGGCCGTTTTGGTTTGTTGTTTCCCTCCTCTCTGCCGGTCGGAAAGTGCCGACTTTGTGGGCTGGGGAGGGGAGCAGGGTTCTGCGCTTCCCTCCCTTCTGGTCCTCTTTTATGGCAACTTTCTTCTTCGGGCAGTTTGCTGGAGTCGTCCGTTTATCTTCCGTGTCCCAGTTCTCACTGGGACCTGCCGCTTTTCCTCCCTATTAACTTTTTTTAATGGGAGATCCTACTCTCAACGTCTCCTCGCCGCCATGTTGCTCCGCCCCCTGAAATGATCTCTGAATCCATTTATTTAACAAGCACCTTCAGAAGATTCTAACTCAAGGAATTTATTAAAGAAGTAGAGTTTCACTATCTAAGGGTTTAGAGGACTCACTCTATAATGTAAGAGGTTTGTTTGTCAGATTCAAATTAGAAAATTTATTCTGTGGGAAAAATGAATGGTATCTCCCATAGTGGACAAATGTACATGTATTTTGAAGGATTTAATTTTTTTTACAGGCATTAGAATATGGGGGGATGCCAACAAAGTCCGAGGAAATTTGGTTACACTTTCAGTTTGGCCAGGAACCTATCAGAACAGAAAAGATCTAAGTTCAACTCTCTGGCATGCAGCAATTGAGGTAATGTAAACAAATTTATAATTATCCAAATTATCGAGTATAGTTTTCTTATTCTGTAGAAATTGTGAATCTTAAAATGTTATTGAATTCTGTTTCTTCCTTAGATAAAAACTTGTGAACTCCTAAACTGAGTAATTAAAGAGTGATTAACTTTCTTAAAAGATTTTGCAAGCTCCAATTGCCATTGGGTTTTACTTTGTGTTTTTCTCCATTGGTTTAAATAGTTCTTATGTCCTTGCTTTTCCAACATTAATTATTGCTTTCAGGAATGTTGGATATGGGGGTGGTATGATCCTATACCTCTGAATCTTATACAGTATTGTAAACCAATGTTACCTAAATAGAAAAAAAAAATGTTTTTTAAGTAATTATCACTTTCAGGTTCTTGCCTCGTAATGCTAGCTGACTTCCAATGGTTATTTTGCTGACACCAAAGGCAAGAACTAAATCTTCTGTGCTGTATGCTTTTCATTTTCTGATTCTTTAACTTCACTCATAAAATAATTTTTTTTAGTAATGGTTTAACAATTTTGCTAGCCTAGTGTTTTATTACAGTGGATTCTACTTAAACTAGTGAACATCTCTGTTGAATGTTGTGGTCCACTATAACCAGTTTAGTTATCTTTTTTCTAAATAAATCAAATTGGCAATAGAATTTTACCAGCAAGAGTAATAAAATCCGGTAACCTTGTTATAATACTAGAATGTGGTCAGTGACTAATAAATACTGAAGTACATCCAGTGGATTTTGTGACTGGTATAAAAAAAATCTCTTTAATGCAGTTGTGTAATGAATGAAGTCTAAGGTATCATATGTAGTGCTGGTCTTACCCCAATAAACCACGGTAACTGCAGGGCTTCATTTTTAATATAAACTTGAATAGAGGGGCCTCTCTGGTGGCACAGCGGATTGAACACAGTGCTGTGAAGCTGTCCGCAGGCTCTGCAGAGCGGGTTCGATTCCTGGCCGGCCAGGGAGATTCCCACTTGGCACGGCAGAACTCTCCTGTCCCACCTGCTGCTCCCCTCGGCAGTGTATTTTGGTCCTTCTGCCTGTTCTGCTCCCTGCTCTGTCTCTGGTGAATTCTCTCACCCTCCCACGCCTCTGGCCTATATCCCAGTGCTGCTATAAATAAATAAATCTTAAAAAAAAAGTTGAATAGGATGAACAATGAATTAAATTTTTCCTCCTGAAAGTGTAGGCGTGATTAGTTTTCCTGTATTTGTTGCATGCTTGCTCCCATTATATAATCTTACAGGAGTCTGACTCAAAGCATTTTATCATTGCCCTAGATAAATAGAGGAACCAATACAGTCTTACAAAATAATGTAGTAGCTGGCTTTGGAAGGGCTGGATACCGCATTGATGGTGAACCTTGCTCAAGTAAGTTTTCTTGGCATAGAGTCATTAAATGTAGTCACTAAATAAAACTAAATAAAATGTGTTAGAAATAATTATTGTTTGTCAATTCAGTGTGTAATTATCTCTTCCTCGTGGGCACTGGCAGACCTCAACAAGCTAATTTACTTCAAGATACTGAGGTGCTAAAGCAAAAATGGATGAGCATTTAAGAATAACTGCTTGTATGTTAATGATCCAAAAACTCTAACAGCAACTTAAGTTCTTGATGTGACTGGTATTGGTATCATCCCACCACCTCTTTTGCAAAAGCATAGAAATAACTGTGACTATGGGGATATGACACTATTTTATGCTTCCAATTTAAGGAAATATAGCCTCACCATTCATGTTAAAACCTGCAAGCATGCAAAAGTCAAAGGGCTTGAGCAGTTAACCAGTACTATTTATAAAGCTATAGGGCATGACTCGTAATGTTAATTCTCTGGTTCTATATTTCCTTTCAAGGTCAATCTAATCCCAGGGAAAAGTGGTTTAACAATGAAGCCCATGGAGGTTTATATGGTATCTACATGAATCAAGATGGCCTTCCTGGATGCTCTCTTATACAGGGATTTACCATTTGGACATGTTGGGATTATGGAATTTATTTTCAGGTAAATGTGATCCAAATGATAGTTGTTAATTTTCTTTCATGATTGCATTTTGTGCTATGTAACCTTCAAATTGTGTTACAGACCACAGAGAGTGTGTATATCTACAATGTGACCCTGGTTGACAATGGAATGGCCATTTTTTCAATGATTTACATGCCAGCTGCTGTATCTCACAAAATTTCCAGTAAAATAGTTCAAATTAAGGTAAGAAGTGCATACAACCACACAAGGAAAAAGAAGCAACTCTGAGAAGGATAAAATTATTGAAGGCCTAAGATTGATTTCCTTAACTTCAGGCCTGGTAGTCCAAACCTCTTGATTTTGCACTCATTGCCTTCTGCCAGGAAGCTCTCTAACCATCACACCTTTCCTCTCCTTTTCTTGCTTATGACCTACTAATTTTGCCATTAGTTAACTTTTTACTTCCTTTATGAAGTCTTTCCTGAACCAACCTAAGTGGCCATTGACATTCCCTCTTCTTGTTCCTGCTGTTCCCTGGACATGTTTCCACTAGAGCAGCATTACATGGCATCATGGATATGCCTGTCTTCCCTCCCACTTTTGAGTGTCATTCTACTCATGACAGAAATCATCTCTTTTTCATGTTGGCTTAATAAATGATCTGCTTCTCAAATTCAGAGGTTTTGATTTACTACAGTAGCATTAAGTATTATTCCTTATTATGTTTACTTTTAGAAAAATCTATTATTAAAGATTTGCTGTTTGAATTTTTTAATAGAATTCATTGATTGTTGGAAGTAGCCCTGAATTTAATTGCTCTGATATCCTTACTAATGATGACCCCAATATTGAACTTTCTGCTGCCCATAGAAGTTCTAGACCTCCATCAGGTAAACATTTTGGGACTTTAATGTTTGTATTCATATGAGTGCATATTCAAATTTCACTAACTTTTTCCTTTTTATAAAAGGTGGGAGAAGTGCGATTTGTTGGCCTACCTTCGCTTCTGCCCATAACATGGCACCTCGGAAACCCCATGCGGGGATCATGAGTTACAATGCCATCAGTGGCCTTTTGGACATCTCAGGCAAGTTTAAACATAGCCTTTAACAATTAAGTTCTATAGAGAATTTGTAGCTCTCAATGTCATTTAATGTTGTTTTTTAAAGATTGATTTATTTATGCCTACAAGAGCTGGGGTATAGACCAGAGATGCGGGGGGTGAGAGGAATCACTAGAGACAGAGGGGGAACAGAACAGGCAGACCGACCAAAATACACTGCTGAGGAGAGCAGCGGGCAAGAAAGGAGAGGTCTGCTTCGCCATATGGGTTGCTTCCTGGCTGGCTGAGGATTGAACTCTCGCTGCAGAGGCTGCAGATTGCTTCACAGTGTGGTGCTCAACCCCTTGCACCACCAGGGAGGCCCAGTGTCATTTAATGTTTAATATTATTTAATTATTAATATTTCATTAAAAATAATGATCTAAATTAATCTGTGCAGCAAGACAAAGAGATCAGACATCAAAATTAATTTCAAGAATGGCTCCCTGGCAAAATTATTTACATATTAAAGAATTGACAATTAATTGTCCCTCTGAAATAACTGGAAAAAGCTAGATTGTAAAAATTGTAAATTATAAATTGTAAAAATCTTGTCATATAATTAGGATTATATTGTTATCCCTTGATAGTTGAATAAACTTTAGTTCATAGAACTTAAGTGTCTTGCCAAACTCTCACACCTTTTGACAAAGTTATGATTCTAATCAAGGTCTTACTTGAGATCCACTGCTCTGTCACTGAACCAATTTGCCTCTTTAAAATGGTTATTTATGAATTAATGTGGTGTGCATAACCGTTTTCATTTTGCCTATTTAAAACTGTCATTCTGTATTTCAGTTTGGTAAATCTCCCTTTCATGAAAAGTTTATTTTTTGCCTCCCCCTTCCCACATGAAAAGTTTAACCAGTCTTCTCAAATCAGTTCTTTAAACTAGACGTCTAAGTTGTGAATATCATTTCTCAAAACTCTAAGTCCCAAAGATGCAAAATAGTAATTATCATCATGATAAGAATGTCAGTGTTACTTACAGTGATGCCCCTGCCAAAAGTGGTTTAGCATGTCACATAGGTTTTAGTTCCACATCTATTGCTTTAAATAAAAAATATGCTCTTTACTATTATAGCTATGATATGGAAATAAAAATATCCTTATGAAATGAAACCTATGGACAGAAATTCTCAAAGGAATACAATTAACTTTTTTCTTTTATATGATACAGTCTTAGCAGGCAACATATGAATGCTGTTAGTCTTAGGTTAGTTTCCCTAGTAGAAGACCCTTAGAGGAAGATTTTTGTGCTAGTGTTTTCTTGAGAAATGCTTGCAGAAGGAAGCATGGAAGCAGAACAGGACAAGGGAAGCTGTTAAACAAGGACATGGTGAAAACTGGAGAACAGCTGCCCTTGATCCCACTAGGGCCCCAGAATGAAAATCAGTCACATTTGAGGTGGAATTGGTCATTCATACCCTGATACTAGTCAGTTATTGATTACAGCTGCTATGGTAGGAAGGGCCTTATTTCCTGGGTAATGTGACTCCTATATGGCCAAAACTAATTTTTGGAAAAGAGGGCCGCTTTGGGATGTTAGCAATCAATACTCAGAGAGATGGTTGTGCTAACTTGTTTCTACTTCAGTGCATTCCTTGAACCACCCCATCTACCTGCATGACCTCCAGACACACAGACCCTAAAATTGGGCTTCCAGGAGTGATGGTGAATAGCTTTTCCTACTAATACCCCTATTTTCTATGATTTGGGAATTCAGCAGCACATAATAACTTTCTTTCAGGTGAATGGCATCTTCTTGCAGGTTGTCACCTCCAGAGCTGGCATTGCACCTGTGCCTTCAAGAAACTATTCCAGCAGCCTGTTTGGCTGACGGTTCCTAAATACCACAACATGTATTAGTCTGGCCGACTACTATACCTCTTGGATAATGTCATGCAGTTACATCACTCAGTGAATCCTAGCATGGTGGTGGCAACTGAGTGTGTATAAAATGGAAAGGAAAACCCATAGTAGGAATGCAAATTAATCCCAGTCAAGAAAAAAGTGTTATACTATTCAGGGCAGAAGATATCTGATGTAATCAACTTTAATTCAACTGACTGGATCCTTGAGGATTGGTATATACAGGAGACACAGCTCTGGTTCTGTGACTGTCAGGTAGCTTCATGAAACTCGCAGAGGCCCATCTCCTTGGGCCTGTGTATATACTCCATTTCCACTACAAGACTGCTCAGTTCATATAAGAATTTAGGTATCTAAGGGCAGGGATTAGCTGGCCATGTCTTTGTGTACCTCGTTTCTTTTATGCTTCTTCTATAGTGGAAACTCCTTGATAATCTGTAACCTGCCCTTTGTGTTCACAGAACCATCCATAGGCCTTTCTGCCAGGCTTTCCTTTACCTAAATATCCAGTTCTGTTCATTCCAGGCCCCTGACCAGACATCCAGCTGTCGTTTATCACTGTCTATAGTCCAGGAGTATCCTGACCTCAGACCACATCTCTCTCCACATAAAGTAGATGATCCTTTACGCTGCCCAGACTTCTACCCAGTGGTAATGTCTCCCCATACCACATTCTTTCAAGACCACTCCTGCTTCAGGCTGAAATTCATTGACCTCACATAATGGATTCATCCCAATATGCCTATTTGTCAGAGCTCTTTAATCACTTCATAGTCAGTCATGAAAAATCTCACAACTCTGCTTCATTTATCATGAACAATCATTTTTTTTTCAAGTTTACAATAAACCCTGATGGCAAGATAGAGAATACCCCCATCCATATTGGCATACTGCCCCTTATCCAGCTTTATATTCTATCCTCCTTGAAATCTGCTATCACAATTAACTCCTAGACACATCCTCCTGATTCCTGATTCCTGCCATTATTTCTGCTTTATGCATGCCTGACTAGGGAAGTTCTAGGTCTGCTTTGGGTTGAAATGGGCTATACACCAAAGAAGCTAAAGGCCATAGCTCTACAGGACAAATAGTGCTAGACTTTTCTCCCACCTAGGGTTGGAACTCCATTTTCAAGGTAGTGTTAAATGATGTTTTTGGTGGAATATACATGAAATGAAACAGGTTTTAACACTTCGTTTAGAGAAGATAATTATTTTTCTATTATTTATATTATAGGTTCAACATTTGTCGGCTTTAAGAGTGTTTGTTCGGGTGAAACTAATGTGGTGTTTATTACTAACCCATTAAATGAGGATTTACAGCATCCAATTCATGTGATGAACATACAGCTGGTTGACACTACTGAACAATCAAAAATATTTATACATAGACCTGATATAAGGTAAAAATAATGAAAACTCAGTTTTTTCTTTCCTGTCTTTGTAGTTTTCATTGTCCTCTTTCCTTGCCATACTGAAGGAATTGTTCATTGCTGTAAAAATTTAACCAGCATTATGGAAATTGAGAATGATTTTAACTTGAAGTAACTAAGCCTTAATATGTTTATTTTACTCATACTGTTTGTTCCTTGCATCATAATTACCACCACCATTAAGTAGAAACACAGAGATAGCATCAGAAGTATGTTTTGTATTAGTAATCTCCATTAATTATCGCTGGGAATAAGAGAAATTTCTGTCATTTCTTCCCTTTTGTTTTTCTTTTTTGTTTCCTATTTCTTTCCAAATATCTTACCACATGTACTGCAACATATACTTGGAAATTAAATGTTGGTCATTATAATCACTGTGATGAAGAATATACAAAAACTTAGAACAGTGACTTTTCAACCAGAGAAGTCAGTTGGTATCAGAATATTTCTAGAAACTGAAATACTTAAAGCTTAAGTCTTTAAGGACTATAACTGTTACTCATTTTAAAAGGAGGAGACCAGGAATTCAGATATAAGATAGTATTGGAGACAAAAAAATTTCATTAGAGATCTTTGATCATGTTGATATTGGGAGATATCTAGGAATAATGCCATCTAACTAAACATCACTTCAGAGAAATGTATTGTTTCATAAATAGTTTGATTTCATCTGATTTTGATTTAATGACAATACCATATCTTGTCATTTAATAGTTGTTGAAATGCAGTGATTTTTGGTTCTCTATAGAAGCCTCTGCCCACCAAAAAGTTATTAGTTCCTATTTAGTTATCAATCCATCTGTCAGATTTAATATTACTTTAATATCTAGGTCATGAAGAAAATATCACATTTTGAAAGTTAAGGTCTTTGAATTCTGTGATTTTGTTAGGCTACAATTGACACTATCCCAGTTCTCTTTTATAAGCAGTTTACCCAGTCCCTAAATGCTCTGAATGTTGCCAACAAGAATTCACATTTGCCCTCTTTTCCAGAAAATTGTTCTTAGCCAACTAGGAATAACCGTAGGATGTTAAAGAGTTTAAACTTTCTGTACCATCATCTCCTTGTAGCCTACAGAAAATGTTTAATGTATAATTGAGTAGAAGAAACTCAATGTGGAAACAACTTTGGACACAATGCATGATCCAAAGGTTCCCATTGGAGCTGGTCTTCGGACCATCATCGTGTCTCTCTCGTTTCCTTCCCGTGTGTAGCTTCTCTCCTTTTTTAGGGACTCTCTTGATTAACACACTTAAACACAAATCCGCATCTGTTCTTTTGGAACCCGAAGTAAGACATACCCTTAAACTCTTAAAGTAAGAGCACTGGACAGTCTACCCACAGATTATTCACAAAAGCAGTCTGCACATACTTGAATACAAAGGACAGTCAACAAAAGAAATATGTCCGAGTCACCTCAAAAACTAATGCAGCATAGGGCCTCCCTGGTGGCACAGCATTTGAGCGCTAGGCTGTGAAGCTGCCCGTAGTCTCTGCAGTGCTGGTTTGATCCCTGGCCACTGGCGAGGGTCCCACATGGTGCGCAGACCTCTCCTGCCGCGCCCACTACTCCCCTCAGCAGTGTACTTCATCGATTTGTGTGTTCTGCTCCCCGCTCTGGCCCTGGTGAATTCTCTCACCCACCCATGCTTCTGACTATACCCAGTGCTTGTATATATAAATAAAAAAATAAATCTTTAAAAAATAAAAAACTGAGGCAGCATAGTCGGGGATAACTTACAGCTTCCTGTCTCAGTTACAGCAAAAAGGAGAAATATGCTAAATTTTCTCTAATAGATCAGAACTTTCCACTATTATGTTGTTGCTTTAAATCTGGAATAAATTATATTTCCCTATTGATAGAATATATAATGGGATAGTATAAGTGCACTTATGTATACTATAAAATGTATAGTACATCAAATTAAGCAGCTACTTTATTTTTATAATCAGTTAGCATTCACCAGTCCACGTAGCTCAAGATCAAGGCAGAATACTATCTTTAGTTGAACTAAATGATGAGTTTATAGTATCTCATCTCTCACAGTTCGGGTAATCTACAGAATGGTCACTAGAATATATAGCATGATTTTCATAATCCATGTGTACCTGTTTATATAGACACAGACAAAAGTCTACAAGAATACTAATCCGCAATTGATGATAAACCTAAGAAATTAAGGTAGGAGGGTGAAGGGGTCTGAGCTTTTATTATTAATATTTAGGTTATTTTATAGAAAACATACAACATTTTGTAATTTTTTAAAAACCTGTTAAAAAAAGAAAGAAGGGAAAAATAATAAAGACTTTCCTGCTAACAGAAGATTTTATATAACCTGCACAATATAGTTAACTGTTCACCAAATGTGTGGGGCAATAATATATTTGAGCAATGTAAAAATATGAACTCCATCACTCAACAAAATATGGAACATAAAATAGAATTCTAATTTTATATCCCACGTGTATAACTTATCCTTTTGAAATGTTAATGAATTCATAATAATAGGCCAAGTCAACACAATGGAAAAACATGCCTCATTACAATGCTAATTACATATGCTGTTTGGTCCCACTTTGAATCCTTTCTGAATTAAGATTCAATCAATCAATTTTTGGATACCTCTTATCAAATACTCCGGTGTCTTCAAATGCTATCTAGAAACTGGGGAGGGATACTGTATCAATGTACACATACATTTCTCCTTCTCTCCATAGTAAGGTGAATCCATCTGATTGTGTAGACATGGTTTGTGACGCCAAAAGAAAATCTTTTCTCAGAGACATGGATGGATCCTTTCTGGGGAATTCTGGTTCAGTGATACCTCAAGCAGAATATGAATGGAATGGAAATAGCCAATTTGGAATTGGAGACTACAGAATCCCTAAAGTGATGCTCACATTCCCAAATGGCAGTAGAATTCCCGTCACTGAAAAAGCACCTTATAAAGGTTCCTTAGATCTTATTCTATTAGTCCTCATGTTCATGAAAACAAAATGTCTCTTTTATTTTTACTGGTTGATGTGCGTCAAGAATATATTTTTCATAATCTTAATATAACAAAGAAAAGATTAACTGTGAATGCTTTTGCAAAGAGACTCCTTTTAATTGCATATATATGCATGTTTCTAGGAATTATTAGAGATTCAACCTGTACATACATCCCAGAATGGCAGAGCTATCGGTGCTTTGGGATGGAATATGCAATGATGGTGATTGAAAGCCTGGATTCTGACACAGAAATTCGGAGACTTTCACCAGTGGCTATTGTGAGCAATGGTTATGTTGATCTCATTAATGGTAGGTGTTTGGTGTATACAGACCGTAGCCCCTCAAAGCATTCACTGTTCATTACAGGCACAGAGACATCTCATGAATTATGTATCACATCAAACTCACAAGCATCAGAATGCCCTTGCTTTCCATTTGTAACAAAGATCTATGTGCAGGAGAGATACTTGACTCTTAGAAGCTCCATGTATTAGTAAGCCAGGACTGTATTCCAAATTGGCCATTAGAAGAAGAAAGAGATACCTTGAGTGATTTTCATATCTGTATTGCTAGGTATTGTTGGCATAGATATTGTTATGAATCCTTGGAAGTCTTAATCTTGAAACTTTTTTTTTCCTGATACTTTTGACTGTCAGGGCATCTTATCAAGCTCGAAAGTCTAGGTTCCTTCCATTGGACCATGTGTGGTTCTAATATAGAGATCTGAGTACAATGTTCTACATAAGAACTTAGATTGACTACAAGTCCAGAGTTTTTTTTTAATAAATCAAATGAATTTCTAAACATTTCTAAAAACAGAGAGCAAGGAATCTGTGTATGTGCCTAAAGTGTCATTGGGGGCTCAAAGATTAGTCCTTAATTAGGTTTAAAGTCTTTCAGATGTGATGACACATAACCTAGAACAGAAAGATTTCTGTGATTGACATTGTCATCAGATGTACTAGTACATTCTAATTTTTCAACAATAGGCAGCACCCAACAAGTTCACTGTTTAAAACTGGTTAAAGAGTAGAATGAACTGAATCAGGGGTGTCTCAGAGTTAAATGAGATTAATTAAATCTTTCCCCTCTTCTCCTGCCCCAACATGCAATCTGCCTGGTTTCTATCACCTGCAGTCAACACAGTTAATGAACCCATGGTTCAGACATACAGGTGGCCATGTTTTCCAGATGCAGGCTCTACTTTTAATAAATTAACTCTTTTTAAATATGTATCTCAGCATAGAGCTAAGAAAGTGGATTTCCATCCCAGTCTCATTGCTGATAGGTAGGAGAAATGATCAAGCATTTTCTTCCTCACCATGTGGCCTAGATTTTAATCTGATTTTTAAAATAGAGATCCATGTAAATCTACTATTTTCTTCAGTGATCTTATTGTACAAATTCTCAGCACTCTAGTTTACCCTGCTTAACATGGCCAGTGTGGGAGTAAGGATAGTAGAGAGGACTTGCTTCCCTGCTTTCCTTTTTAAGCCAAGGTTTGAGAAATAGATGAATGCATCATTGGATGGATGGAAATGGATCTAAATGCTCAACTTAATCATTGAAATTTATTTTCACTATTATCATGGAGATGTTGTACTATCTCTGTTCCTAGTGCAGAAGGTGAACTTTCATTTTATATGGATTTAGGCCCACAGGATCATGGCTGGTGTTCTGGATATACTTGCCAGAAAAGGCTCTCTCTGTTTCATAGCATTGTGGCACTTAACAAGTCTTATGAAGTTTACTTCACTGGCACCAGTCCTCAGAATCTTCGACTGATACTGCTTAATGTTGACCAGAACAAGGTAAGGGACAATAAGAATAATTTCTTAGGAGTTATTGGTATTGATTCTTTGCATGTAGTTCCAGGTGCAAGGGGCTTTCCCCCCTCCCCGCCCCCATTCTCTGAAACATCAGTCTTATAGATGACTTGCAAGGATCATCAGTGTACTACTAATAAAGGAACATTAGTTCAGAAGGATTTTTTTTTAAAGATTTATTTATTTATTTTTACAAGCACTGGGTACAGTCAGAAGTGCGGGAGGGTGACAGAATTCACCAGAGACAGAGCGGGGAGCAGAACAGGCAGACTGACGGAAATATACTGCTGAGGGGAGCAGCAGGCGTGGCAGGAGAAGTCTGCATGCCATGTGGGACCCTTGCCGGCAGCTGGGGATTGAACCAGTGCTGCAGAGGCTGCGGGCAGCTTTGCAGCCCAGCGCTCGACCACTGCGCCACCGGGGCGGCCCAGAAGTTTTCATCAGTTTAAAACTTGTATGACTTCTCCCAGTATACAGTGCTCCATACATGAAATGTGACAGTGAGGCCCATGATTTGTGTGATTAGCAAGCAAATCTGCATTTTTATATAAAAACAGTATATATCCAAAATATAGTTCAGTGGTCTACCCTGCCTGCCCCTCCCTGCTAGGCTTTTCTAGTTAGTCATATTCTGAGCTACCTTTTCTTTTTATTTATAGTCCTTATATGCTGATTTTTATTAGTCTTACTACCAAAATTTTTGAGAAAGAAGCGAAGCATTGTTTCAACATTAAGTCTCTGATCTTTACCTGACTTATACAGAATACTACTAAATTTCCTATTCCCCCCTCTACCCCTAGAGTTAAACTTTTTTCTCTTAAAGAAAGTCTTACCTTAATTTAGAAAAATTTCCCCAATAATTTCTTTCTTACATTGCACATTTCTACCAAAAATCATTGAGTTAAGTTATAACACCTGTATGAATGGTTGAATCTCCATTTAAAAGTCCATTTAAAAATCTCCAGTATTTATCTGAAATCCACAAAACTTTGGTTTCAATATTTTACAGGAGGCATATGTTGTTGAAGGACATTTTTAAATGCAAAATTCTAAATACTCTGTTTTATGGTTCTCATAAGATACAAAATGTTGTTTATTTTTAACAGGCTGTTCTGGTAGGAATTTTTTTCCCAACACTTCAGCGTCTGGATGTCTATGTGAACAATGTTTTGGTCTGTCCCAAAAATACAGTATGGAACTCCCAACAGAAATACTGTGAGCTTACTAGACATCTTCCTACAGGTATTTCCTTAGAAAAACATAGTACATATCATATGCATACCTCATTATACATGAAACTCTTTGTACTGTTTCAACATTACTATTTTTAGCTCCACAGTCATTGACAAATGCATGAGAAAATAAATTTTCATTCATGACCCATCAAGTACTAAGATGTGTTCATTTATAATGGGTGTGTCCTGAAAAACCACTCCTGATAGAACTCTTCTCTGCACAAATGCAGATAAAGTTTTTTCTTGTGTATATGTGGGAAAGCCTTTGCCTCCTGGGATCATTTATATTCTACATATTTAATTTAGTTATTCATATGTATACAGAAGATTTTGCTTAAGATTTTTACCCTAATTTTGGTTTACTTCTATTTCACAGAGATCAGAGTCTAAATAAATTGGCAGATACCAAAAGTATTGCCAAGAAGAGTAGTTTAACTACTATAACTAGTTATACTAACTAGTATAACTAGTTATATAACTAACTAGTTATATAACTAACTAGTATAACTAGTATATACTAGTTTAACTAGTATGAACATTATGAAGTAAAGTAAACTCTGGGTTTAAATGAAATAAAAGGCTAATGTCCTTATGAGGCTAAATTTACTCATTTATCAATATTTGCTTTAGGATTTATCTGTGCTCATTGAAATATTTTTGTTAATAGAACACTAATAAGGCCAATCCATTCCATTCCAAATGTGATTCTTATGATTTTTAGATATTCCCCACATCTTTGCTAACAATCATATAAATGTGTCATCAGTCATAATATAAGGTAGACGTGAAAATATGGATAACCCATCTATAGACAGGTACTATTTCTACTAATTATATGAATAGCTAATGTTTACATTTCTGTGTAGGCATTGTTCTAAATGCTTTGTGTATAATAATTCATTGTTCTATATTTTCATAATAACCCTATGAAGTACAGATGAGAAAACTAAGACACAAGGAGGTTATTTGCCAAGGTTACTGCCCTAGCTTGGGCTGCCATAACAAAATGTCATACATAGGGTGGCTTCAAAACAAATTTATTTTTCTCACAGTTTCTACAGGCTGCAAGATCGCGGTGCTGTTATGGTCAGGTTCTAGTGAGAGCCTGGCTCGCACATGGCCACCCTGTCAGTGTCTTCACGTGGTAGAGAGGGAGCGAGAGCCAGTTGTCTGGTGTCTCTTCTTATATCCATCATGAAATCCCCACCTTTGTGACCTCATGCAATCCTAATTTTCTCTTAAAGACCCCATTCTCAGATACCCTACATTTTGAGGATCAGTGCTCCAACACATGAATTTGAAGAGAACAGATCCAGTCCTTAGCAATGTGAACTCAGGTGGGGCCATGCAAAGACTTGAACACAGAGTCTGGCTCAAGAATCCATGCACTTAACTGTTATGCTATATTGGCTTCCATAAAAGTTGAAAGGGTCAATATTACCATTTTATATATAATTGATTGCGTATATTTACAACTTAATTTTCTTATTTAAAAAAATAATACCTTTGATACTGAATACTCTGTCATTCAAGGTCTGGAAAATAGAAACTATCTCAACAGGCAGAATTTCATATAGGAAATTGGCTACACAAGTGTTGAAGGGCTGAAAAACAAATACTACCACTGTCCTCTTATAGATTGTGTTTATTTGAAATAGCATTGCTTTAAAAATGAACATTTTTCTTTAGCACTTAGAATGTAAATAATGTTCCCATATTATTAACCTATACATATTTTTTTAGACTACCCAAATGTTTTATTATTATCTGTGTCTCTGTTTCCTTCCATTACTGTGACGACATGAGAAGGTGACAAAGGATGAATGGTTTATGCACCTCTAACTGTAGCTTGAAAGCAGCTTCAATTTATAACACAAAACACACTCTTCAAATATACAGAATGGATAAACCAAACAGCATCTAGAACTTACACTAATAGATATTGAAGAAATATATAGTAAAAATGAAATGATTTCTTAACATCATTGCTATGAATATCTGTTATATTAACAAGAATAACCATCTTTCTGAACTTTTAATTTCCTTTTCTTAGTGTCACTATGAAATGTTATAAGAAGCTATAAGGTCTCATTCTGGTACAATTATATCATTCAGCCTTTGGCTGAATACGCATTAATGGATTTATTACCTCTCAGACATTTTTGATACTCTACCATAAAATTGTGTATATATGCGTTCATTTTAAATGTATAATAATCTCAATCACTTTCAGAATATGAAGTTCCCTAATAGAATTTGTTTTGTATTAACCAAAGATTTTTAAGACTGAAATGTAAACCTGTTTCATTGGTGTAAGATCTTTCAGAGACACATTAGCTTATACTTCATTTGTATTACATACGTTTGTCATTGGTAAACATAGAATCACTGAATTTTAAATGTTCTTTAAGAGTTGTTACTGAGTACTACATAAAACCCATGGCTAGTAAAGTGAAATTTACATTTTTAAATTATCAAATGCCTTTGGCCAAGGCTTTAAAATCCTGAGCATTTAAATAGTATTACAACAGGGGCTCCTGGCTTCATATTAAATTTTAATTCTCATTTGTACTACATTGTTAGCAGGTTATTTTTAAAAGTAAGTGTATTGTATAATTATTATGAATGGTATCATTTAAATTATTGGCTTTAATTCTGAATGTCCATTCTGTAAGTGTTTTGTTTTCAGGATATAAACTTTCTTATGAAGGAATGACAATGTTGAACTTTTTTAGAATTTCCTAAATTTTAACATATATTGAATACTCATGGTGATGGTGTTACTTTAAATGTTTTTAACTGTTCTTTTTGGGCTCTTTTTCCTTCCTAGAACAATTCCTTCCTAACCTGAGTTCTACTGTTCTTGGTGAAAACTACTTTGATCCAATTTACCAGATGCTTTACCTTTTGGTTAAAGGAACTATACCTGTTGAAATCCACACCACTGCAGTCATATTTGTTTCCTTCCAGTTACCTACTGTAACAGAAGATGACTTCTATAGCTCTCACAATTTGGTTAGAAATCTTGCTTTGTTCCTGAAGATACCAAGTGACAAAATTCGTATCAGCAAAATAATACGAGGGGAGAGTCTGCGGAAAAAGAGATCTGTGGGAGTCACAGTTGAATTAGAGATTGGTGATCCGCCCCCTCAGTTCCTAAGCAATGGCACCACAGGTATGAATAGTAGATGGTTGAGATCAAGAAATGTAATGACCAAATTCATGTCAAAGGTAACCCTAGTATGGCCTTGTAAGCCAAGCCTCAGGATTTCCCACCAATTTAACATCCAAAACCCAGTAAGAGTCTAGAGACCATGTTCCCTGCCCTACTCCTACAATGCCTGACTATTTTGGGATTATGAAGAAATTCCCACATTTATTTTGTTTTTGTAGTGATTAATAAATTCAACAAAAGGATTTGTTTTAATATAAAGGATCTGAGAGGTAGCCTTATAGTTGAGAGATTAAGGATGAAAAATAGATAATTAAAAGAAGAAATAAGAATGTTCAAGTCTGAAGAAATTGTTAGTTATACTTTGGTTCATTTGGAAAAACTGAAAAATGTCTGATAGGTCTGCAGGGAAAGAGCCAGGAAGGGCAAATGCTGGAGATGATTTTGAGAGGTAGACAGGTGCAAGGTCATGGGAATCCAAAAATATTGCTCCTCTTTGCAAGCCAAATGGCTGTGGACTTTTTCCTAAGGAAAAGAGTAGACCCTTGTTGACTCTGAGCAGTGGAGTTGTAGATTAAATTTCTGTATTTTTTTTAAAGATTTATTTATTTATTTATACAAGCACTGGAGTATAGTCAGAGGCACGGGAGGGTGAGAGAATTCACCAGAGCCAGAGTGGAGAGCAGAACAGGCAGACTGATGAGGTACACTGCTGAGGGGAGCAGCGGGCAGCAGGAGAGGTCTGCGCGCCATGTGGGACCCTCGCCCAGCAGCCGGGGATCGAACCGGCGTTGCAGAGGCTGCGGGCAGCTTCGCAACCCAGCACTCAACTGCTGCGCCACCGGGGAGGCCCCTTAAATTTCTAAAGTCACAGAATGATTCTAAAAAATGCAAATGTGCAAGAATATATTCTGTCTTTAATTCCTGTGATCACCCCTTTCTTTGTCCCTTACTTCCTCGACCCCCACTTTCTAGCTATCAGATGAGAACTCAACTATCCTATCAGAGTTATCTTTGCTGGTTTAAATTATTTCCTTATGGCGACTCAGTTTGGGAATTTGGGTAAATGGTTAGTCCTTCATATTTTCTTCCTCTCCATCTTTTCCTTCTAACTTGGTATCTAAATACCGAGGGACTTTCCTGACCTTGGACTCTTATGTTGCCCTCTTACCATCACAGTATCTATTGCAGGGTGGGTGGTCATTTCTTCTCTGTGCAGTTGTACTTTTCTCAATGTGCAACTGTATTTTCGGGCCTCCTGATGTGCAGTTGCATCTCCAGCCACTCATTCCCTACCATGCTGTGTAGCACAAGTACCCTCACGTAGGCTTTTCCCTCCTCTAAATGAGGCTTTGGTCTCTGTCAAGAAGGTTAGTTTTAAGACCCTTCACTTGTACAAGTCCTCGAACAGGCTTTAATTTTTAAGGCCCTGTGAGAAGTCCATTTAATAACATGGTCAAATCATTGAATGTTATAATAAAAATGCAAAAGTAAAAATTTTGCACATTCACTTTTTAAAGAGTGCCTTCAAATTGCATACATTTCATACCCAGACATCTGCATCAGCCCTCTGTCTGTCCAGCATGCTTTCCATACAACTCCCAGGCTCTCTTTTGTATAAACCTGGATTCTGGGTGAAGTTCTCATCTTCTGTCACTAGGGGACGTCTCTCATTTCCCCAGGAGATTTGCTTCTCTGTGTTGCCCTATGCACTGCTACACGGTCATTCTGGAATTCTACCAGTTTGACAGGCACACAGTTATTCCCATGTGGGATTAACCTGTGGAAAAAATTGCAAGAATGGAGGGAAGTATTGATCAGCAGTCTTTGTTGAAGGAAGCGGGAAGCATGGGCTTGTGTTGTAACCAGATCTCTCCTGTGTTCTCTGCCTAGTTACAGGATACTTTCCTCTATCAGTTCTGTACTTCTTTGTATCTACAGGATGAAGACTTTGAACTCAACTTAGTCTGTTAACTTACTCTAGGAGTTGTAGTGATACACACGGATATTGCTCACCAACTCTTCAAACTCCCTAGTAAGACTTTACTTGCAGTGGGGGCCAATATTTATCATACTAGCCACTCAAATATCAAAAAAAAAATCCCAGTGGTTTATCATCTATAGTATGTGATCTAAATTTCCACAAACACCACTCCTCTTACACCCCCATCCCCTTAAAAGCATTTTCATCTTGTTAGTCATATTTTTCCAATCTAAAATGGAAAACAGGGTGGGGGAGGGACAGATCAATGGTATGCTCACCAGACATGGCTGGCATAGAAATTCAAGTCTTTTTTTTTTTTAAAGATTTATTTATTTATGCATACAAGAACTGGGGTACAGGCCAGAGGTGTGGGGGATGAGAGGATTCACCTGAGACAGAGTGGGGAACAGAACAGGCAGTCTGACTAAAATACATTGCTGAGGGGAGCAGCGGGCGAGTCAAGAGAGGTCTGCTGCACCATGTGGGTAGCTCCCTGGCCGGGGATTGAACTTGTGCTGCAGTGGCTGTGGATAGCTTCGTAGGTTGTGTCTTACCTCTTGCATTACCAGGGAGGCCCTCATGATTTAGCCTTAATGGAACAAACTCAATATCCAGAGTCTTCAGTACAGGAATCTGGTCATGGAAGGTGTTGATACCTAAAAACAAGGCCTCAGTAAGGTCTACTGTATACCAAAACATTATTCTGGGAAAGTTATTTTAAAAAAGGTCACTGACTCCAGTGTTTAGAATGAAGTGAAAGGCAGAGAGAACAGATCTGGAAAGCCAGTAACGTCCCAGATGATGACTGACTGGGATTTCAATGGCAGAGGAGACATAGATATTAGTAATTATAGAGTGGGGGATGAAGAGGTGAAGTCAAGAATGGGATCAAGCAAAACTACCAGACTTTGATAAAAGGAATATATTGAATAGAGGTGCTGTTTCCTAAGGTAAGGAGCAATATGGGGACAATGGGTGTAAGGGAACCTGACAAGGTAGAAGAGAACAAAACTACCTACAATGTGAAAACTAATCTTGAAAATAGTAACAATTTGTTAGTAATTTAATAATAACATTGACTACTTCTTAATATGCTTATTATAAATTTCACAGTGCTAATGATTTTTCTACTCCAGAATTGATGTTTTTTATTGATATGTGATGATAGGCACTCATGATAGTGTTTCACTTCTAAACAAAGAATGACACAGGATATGTTCAAATATATTTTCATTATGCTTTCATTCATTTATTTGTACTTGTTTTCTCTATCTTTCTCTCTTAATTTGGCTTAAAAGCATACAAAAAAATTGTTATTTTCCTAACCTCATGAATATGTCTATCATGTTTAGCTTATGTACAGTCAGAAAACTGTAGAATTCTCTTTGCGTATAACAATGCAAAACTTGTGAAAAACTCTCATGTATTCCCCAAATCATAAATTCTTGTAACCTGTATAAATATCATACTACTTTCACCATAGGTCAGATGCAACTATCTGAACTGCAAGAAATTGCTGATTCTCTTGGACAAGCTGTAATTTTAGGAAAAACCGGTAGTATCCTTGGATTTAATATATCTTCCATGTATATTACCAATCCTATCCCCAACCCAGGTGATTCTGGCTGGATTAAGGTAAGAAAATGCATCAACTAAAATGCATCTTAACTATCTAAAATATTATTGCTTATTTCTAATTTTAACTCCCAATTTCAAGGCAGTAGAGAGTATGTCTTTGTAACTTATTGTTGGCTCATTTTTATGGTATCATTAAAATGAAAAACTAATTGGAAATGAGCATATCTTCTAAAAAGTATTTACTGGTATAAAATGTGCTCTGCTTTAATAATTTTTCTTAAATATGACCTAGAGGGAATATTGTAATCATATAACTCACATATGGAGCATATTTTTAAACATGAATATTACCCTTAGCTGGGCTAAGATGAATTTTGTTACTGAATGTAGAAGATCATGTGATTATATCACCACTCATGACCATTCCAGATGACCACCCAGCCAGTCGAGAGGTCTGCATTTCCTGTTCATCATGTGGCCTTTGTGTCCTCACTCTCTTTGATCACTCAGCCCGTGGCAGCCCAGCCAGGGCAGCCATTTTCTCAGCAGCCTTCAGTAAAGGCAGTAGATTCTGATGTAAGTTACAACTCAAACCTTTATTTAAGTGAAGGTAATAAAGTGTATATTGTAAAAGGCAACCAATGTCATTAACCTGGAATACTGGCAGCTTTAGGTTAGCACTTCCCCTAGGGAACTGGAATAATGCCTGTAGGTACCATCTTTTACTGTTGTAAAAACATTTGTTTTCAAATGAATTTTGTCTGCTTGTGTAGGAAAGGGACCTACATTTAAAATTTGTAATAAGGCATTTTTAAAAAGCAAAGTTTTTTAAAAAGATTTATTTATTTATTTATGCATAGAAGAACTGGGATACAGGCCAGAGGTGCAGGGGGTGAGAGGGTTCACTAGAGACAGAGAGGGGAGCAAAAAAGATGGATCTACTGAAATACACTGCTGAGGAGAGCAATGGGCAAGACAGGAGAGGTCTCCTGCGCCATGTGGGTTAGCTCCCTGGCCGGGGATCGAACTCCACCCCTGCACCACCAGGGAGACCCCCTCTAAAGAAATAAAGTTTTACAGATCTTAAAAAGAAAAAGCATGGGAAACAGGATAGTTATGTTTCTCCACTATTTTTTTCTTTAGGGTAATTGTGTATCCGTTGGGATCACTTCACTAACATTAAAGGCCATACTAAAGGATGCCAATAATAACCAAATCAGTGGTCTTAGTGGAAATACAACAATTCCATTTAGCAGCTGTTGGGCCAACTACACAGATCTTACTCTTCTTAGAACAGGTGAGTTTTGGATCTTCAGGCACATACCCATGAAATAAGGACAATTATAATTGAACAAAACATTCCATAATCTGGCCAATAAATTACAGAAATCAGAACATTATACTTCATTTCAGAAAACATTTATTCTAGCTTACAAAAATATATTTAATATGCAAGGTAAGATAAATGAAAATAAGCAATTAAGGAAAATAGAACATAGAATTTGAAGCTAAATATCAAAATGATGTCATGAGTCCTCTCTCTCTCCCCTTTCTTCCTTGCTATCTTGTTTGCATTTGTTCATCAAATGTGGTCTCAGTCCCCTGATTATACACAGTAAGGATGGCCAAATAAAGTGGTCTCTTCATTATTGTTAGATTAGTTAGCCGATTTGTAGATGAACCACTGTAAAACTGGAATAACTACAAAGCATGTGGGAGAAAATTAACAAAGCATCTTTTTGAACACTTCTGGTAGGTCCTACCCACAAATCCTGCCCTGTGGGAAATCACCTCGCAGATTAGATTAGCTTGACAGTGTCTACTTAAAGCTCCATAAAGAGCAAAGCAGGGGCCACCAGAGTAGAAGAGATATGGGCTGTGGTTTCTAACACAGAAAATGGGGATGTGAGAATTAGCTGAGAAAAGGGTAGAAGAAGAAAGTAAACAGCTCAGATTTAATCTTTGATCAACATGGATAGTATTACTAATGGATAATCACCTTTGGGACATTATATCTAGCTACTTATGTCATATTTAGTGCTTGTTTCAGTTGCTATTGCTACATAACGAATCAAATGTAATGGCTTAAAACAATGACCATTTCATTTGCTCATAATAGCGTGGGTTAGAATTTGGGGAGGGATTGCTCATATGTCCTCCATGATGTCTGGGATTTCTGCTGAGGATCTTTTATAGTTGGGCATGCAGGGGGTGGTTGGCTAGAAGGGATTGATGGGACTCACATCCCTAAGGTCTTCACTGTGGATTTTTGCTGGGTGCTTTACTTCTCCATGGAGTGGTCCTTGCACCAGTCTAGTGTGGACTTTCTTTTTTTTTGTTTTTTAAGATGTATTTATGCATACAAGTACTAGGGTACAGACCAGAGATGTGGGGGGTGAGAGGATCCACCAGAGATAGAGTGGGGAACAGAACAGACAGACTGACTGAAATACACTGCTGCGGGGAGCAGCGGGTGAGACAGGAGAGGTCTGCCTCACCATATGGGTTTCTCCCTCGCTGGGGATCAAACTCGTGCTGCAGAGGCTGCGAATTGCTTCATAGTGCAGTGCTTAACCCCTTGCACCACCAGGGAGGCCCTAGTATGGACTTTCTTAAATACTGAAGAAAAAAAACCTAAACTTAATACACATCAAGTCGATATGAAAAAATGAAGCCATTCAATGTTTTTCTTTTTCCTCCTGACTTATTTCACTTAACATAATCTCTTCCAGCTTTCTCCATATTGCTGCAAATGACATGAATTTATCTTTTATGATCTCTGAGTAACTGGAATTATTCCATGTTTTTCAGTCAATGAAAATCCAATTGGAATTGTATGAAAACAGAAAAAAAAGAAAAACAGAAATCACATATTAGGATTTTTTTCTAGGAAAAAATTATAAGATTGAATTTATACTGGATGATGTTGTCCGGGTGGAGTCCAGGACTCTCAACCTGCCAGCACAGTCTGTCTCCAGTGGTGGGGGCAGCGGTGGCAGTGGTGGCAGCAGCAACAGCAACAAAGCATCAACTGTGGGCACAGCTGCCCAAATAATGACCATAGTAATTAGCTGTCTGGTGGGAAGAATGTTGCTCTTGGAAATATTTATGGCTGCAGTTTTGATTTTGAGCATAACTCTAGGTAAGTCCAGTTCATTTCTTGTAAAACGTACATTTCCACATACAGCATGAGATACCAGTGAATATTTACAAAATAAAGATTGAGTCAACAGCCCTTGTGCTTGGCAGCACTGCAGACACAAAGACACAGTGTCAGCCATTGAGAAAGTAATAGCCTCCATCTGGTAGCATGTAAGTGGCATATAGCCTCAGTCGTGGTTTATAAGAATGTGTGGAATGAGAAGTGCAGATAATGTCAGGACTCTTTCTGCTGCAAGAGGCAGAATCTCAGCTTGAACTAGTGTAGGTAGTAAAGTTAACTCACTTAACCAAGAAGTCCAGAAGTAGTCTGCCACAGCCAGAACCACAGGATTCAACACGGTTATCCAGAAGCTGGTTCTCTCCATCACTTGCCTCCATTTTCCTCAGTGGTAGATTCACAACCTGGCAGACTCTTCACCATCATCCCCAACTCTATGGCAAAGATACCCTAGGATATTCATGGCTACATTCTTCCAGCCCAGCACCTGATACAGAAAGAACAAACCACTTTCCCAACACTTCCAGCAAGAGTCCCAAAGAATGTCATTGCCAGGACATAGCCACACCGCCATTCCTCAACCAATCAATGTGGCCACAGATGCTGTGTTCAAATTAGCCTGGCCTGGGTCACATGGAGTGAGGCACTGAGGGTGGTAGGACTATTGGTTTTTACAAAAGGAAATCAAAGTACTGGCACCAGCAGTGGCAGGCAGACAGAGATCATGACTATTCAGGAGATTAATAGGAGGGAGAAGTCCTGGAATAGTTAAAGATGGTTGCTGATGTCACTCCATCAGAGTACTTTATCAAGAGGCTACACAGAATGAGTAAGATAAGGAAATGGAGGGAAAGTTTGGAGGGAAATGTACTGCAGAACAGGGACATGATAAATTCAAAGTGAAAAATAAGACATCTTCAGTTTTACATGTTCATTTCAGATTCCTCATCTTCCCCTTCCCAACATGCTTCTCTTCCTGCTACCCCATCCCAGTTAACTCCAGTGCCATCTTTCTGCTCTCTCAGGCTGGTACTTCTTAGATATCTTCAAGTTCTACATTTCTTCAATGTTCTGGGTCATCTGTGTCCAACCACAATGTCTCCCATCTGTCCTTCCTTTAAAGTCTTCCTGCACTGCTTACACCTTTATTACTTCCCACTTGACCTACTACAATACAATAGTGTCCTGCTTCCAAATGCCTCACTTTCAGCCTGTCCTCCATACTGCTGTCAGATTTGTCTTCCTGAAACCATGTAGTGATAAGGTCACCACAAACCCTTAATGGTTCCTTTCTACATGCTAATTATATTCTACACCAAGGGCCCTGAAACCAGTCTTAAAGATTGCCTCCTTGTACTCAAACCATTCTTTGAAAAGACTCTTCTATTTTCATATATTTGTGTATATATATGTATATCTTATATATATATTTATATATATATGCATATGTAGGGATTTATAACTCTGTGTAAAAATCAATCTCTCTCAATATATATCTCCAAATAGCAAAAGATGATAAATATTGTCAGTAATAAGGCACGTAAGTATTGATAGATTCTTATATTTGAGTCAAAATGAAAATTAAGAGAAACACTTAGGAAGAACTTGAGGTGGGGTAAGAATTTCAGAAGGATACTGAGGTATCTCTAGTAGTAAAAGACAAGGCTATTTTTTAAATTTAAATATAAATATGGTCAGGATGAAGGCACATAATAAGGCTGTTTCTGGGAGTAGCAGAACAACCAGCGGCTGGGGCTCCAAGAATAATCCTTTCTTCCCTCCTAAGGGCAGAAACTAATTAGGAGCCAGCTGTCAAGGGGGAGAGGGGCCTGGTGTGAAGAGCCTTGGCCCTGCCTCTGCTCACTGAACAGAGCAGGAAAGGTTTGGAGCTGAGGGACTGGAGGCAAATGCCCAGCACACATGCTGTTGTATTATATGCAGTTTTCTTGTCTCCAGAATTCTAATAAGAGTAAAACCAGTTTTTTCTTTTATAATAGCACAACGGGTATTTCTTAGGGTAGTTTTTTCTTCCTAGAAGCATTAAAAAAGGTATACGTATTGCTTACAATGGATACATTTTGCATTTCCTTATTAAATACATCATTTGCTAATTATTTTCAATCGCTTTTATCCTGCTTGTTCCTGACAGCTTCAGAATTTTACAAAATTCAGAACATTTTATTTTCAATCAATAGTGAATCATGTTGTTCCTGGTGTGTTTTTATTAGCAGGTTGTTTACAGATTTAAAAAGTTAATCAAGTACTTCTTTGCTACTAAACAATCTGTCATTCTTCAGTTAAAACGTAAGATTATTTAAACGCTATTGTCTTAGACCTTTGGGGCTGGTGTAACAATATGCACATACTGAATGACTTGTAAACAACAGAAATTTATTTCTCCCAACTCTGAGGACTGCAAGTCCCAGATGAGGGTGCCAGCGTGGTCAGGTGCAAGCCCACCATGCAGGTTGCAGACCATGGTAACCATTAATAAAATGAGGTGCTGGGTTGGTTTCTTTTAATATCCCTTTGTATGCTGAATTAACAATATTTTAATATTAAAAACATCATGAAGTTTCACTAAATGGCATAACTGGAATGTGAAAAATGCAGTCTATAATAGCCACTATTCTCTTTTCACAATTCCATAACAAAGAGCACACAATTGATTCTAGCATTAAATTGCTAAACTTTGAAATACTAATGTTTAAAACTCTTGCCCTATTTCTTATACCATGAAATAATAGAAAAGCTAAAATTAATAAAACATTTTAAATCATGTTATATGTTACTTCTACTTAAAAAATGTTTGCCTTATTTTCACTTTTCAGGAAGCAACTGAAGTGCTGTCCTGAAGAAAGCTGAAAACAAAAATTTGAGAACTACTTACTTATGAGCTATTTTGTTGCACAACAAGAAAAAAGTCTATAGCATCTTTATGGAATATGCTAAAATATTTTTATAATATATAAGATGTACTCATTAGCATTAATCATAGAAATTGAATTTCTTCAAAATACAAATTTCTTTTGATTCCTTATATTTGTTTTTTTTTTTTTTTAATGCTCGCCATCTCTTTTTTTTCCTTTAATATTTATTTATTTATTTATTTATTTATTTATACAAGCACCGGGTACAGTCAGAAGCGCGGGAGGGTGAGAGAATTCACCAGAGCCAGAGTGGGAAGCAGAGCAGGCAGAAGGACCGAAGTACACTGCTGAGGGGAGCAGCGGGCAGCAGGAGAGGTCTGTGCGCCATGTGGGACACTCCTCCGGTGGCCGGGGAGCAGCCGGGGATCGAACTGGCGCTGCAGAAGCTGCGGGCAGCTTCGGAACCCAGCGCTCAACCGCTGCGCCACCGGGGAGGCCCCGATTCCTTATATTTGTATGTTATTTCACTTCAAAAAAACACTCCCCTTTCCCTACAGGGGAGCTCATATAATTTCCAAGAGTCATCAATATTCTGCCCCTTCATTTATTCATATATTCAATGAACAATTTTTTGTTACTTATCTATGGTGTGTCAAGCACTGTTATAAAAGTATTAGGAATGTACAGTGGCCAAAGCAGTAAAATCACAGTAACAGTAATAATAATATTCTGAGTCTATAAAATTTAATTTCTAATGGGTAGAGAAAGACAGTAAAATAATTTAAGTAAGTAAAATATGTAGTATATCAGATACAGGTTTAGAAATAAAATACTGGAAGGGTGGAGCAAGAGGTGTTGCTGTTTTGAAAAGTTTGGTCAAGGAAGCTCTCTGTGATAAGCTGATGTTTGGGCAGAGATCTGGAGGCGGCAGGGCAGAGAGACTTAGATGTGTGTGGGAAGAGATTCTAGGCAGAGGAAAGAGCCAGTATAAATACCCTGAGAGGAGAGCATAAAGCCTGAGTTAATGCTTAGTAAGAAAGTAATGTTATTTAATTTCTAACGATTTTGGAGAAAGTGGATTGTTTTAGTCCTTTTTCAGAATAAGTTGCTCTTTTTCATATCTAGGAATTCTAGATTACTTTGGATTTCTGGGCCTGCCAAACTCTGGCCAGTATCCTAAGAAGAGGTTTCTTGGAATCTGTAGGACAGGCTTTTGGAATCAGTGCAAAGTCATCTGCTTATCCTTTCTTCCCACTCAAAACTGCCACTACTCAGGCTGATATCCCCAACAGCATCAAAGGAGACATTTTACATTGTTAAAATCATGGACACTGAGAAGATCAGTTTCCTTGAAAAAATTTGGCAACAGACATGTTATGAGAAAAATGTTCTGTGAGTTGTGAGATAAAGCAGGAGCTAGGGGAAGAGTCATAGGGGCTGTGCTTCTAACTGGTGCTCTTTAAAGCAAATGGGGCAAAGGTAGTGGAGGCTAAACTCAGAACTGTAGCTTCAAAGCTAATGAACTCTTTTTTCTCTTTAATGTGTTTTTAACATTTTTATTTATGGTGGTTGCTGATGACAGAAAATTTACATCTGTTTTCCTTGGAAACACTACTCCTTGCTAACTAAATGAAGATTCTGAATAGAAGATGATAAACGTGTATGCCTGGAAGCTTTTAGCGATTTTATTGCTTTGTTTCCAACACATAATTTTATATACAATATGCCACTTACTTTGAAAAACATATCCATGGGATAGGAATTACTAACCACATTTTGCAGGTGAGAAAAACTAAGGCTCAAACTTGTTCAAGGTAAAAGCCACAGTCTGTTCTGCTAGGTAAATGGATTAGGTTGCTGGTTCAGTTTTATTTTAAGTTTACAATTCATATACAAGATAAAGCATATTAAAAACTGGTTTATATTGATTGTGTGAATCTCAATAAATTTATCCTTAAAAATAATAAATGGCTTCAGATGACCAAATCTGCTCAGATTGAGTCTACTTGACTCATAATGTATCTGAGCTATACTATAGCTATAATAAAAATGTGGATATTATTCAAGAGGTAGAACATTGCTGAACTTTACTACTAGAACAGAAAAGTAGAGTTCACCCCATCTTTTACTTCTAATAAAAGACATGGATTGTTTTTCCCTATTCCTATCCAGGCCTCTTCTGGAGGGATTTAGGTAACTCTAAATTGTTCTTAGATTAGATCTTCCTCTAATTAGCAATAAAATTTACTACCAATGATATGTTATTGTAATCAATATGATGGAAAATATTCAAATGCTTCATAGAAAGTTAATCTTTCTTACAAGAAGAAATTAAAAGCTTCTTCAGGCTTTTTGATTTCACTGTTAAATAACAGGCTCTATTCAATGGCTATTATGACTATCAAAAAGTAAATTTTCAGAATATTAAAATGTGTTAGTTTGAAAGCAAACAAAGTTCTCTAAAATAGAAAAAAAAATTTCCTTAAAATTATAATCAGTTAATCCTTTGCTTTCAAATGTGTCTGTTAAAATTGTCACTAAATGAGCTTTAAGATTTTGTTTTGATCAAGAAATGAATGTGACTTTCTGATCTGTATTCAACCACGAACAGCTGCTCATTAATAAAAAGCCATTAAAGTCCAACTCAGAACAGCAGGTCTAAAATTGTGTTGAGGAAAAATATCCCTTTAGTGAAGCCAGGAAACTGGATTGGGGGAGGCCTGGAAGAACTGGGCTATTGTTTAGTTTGCAAGATTTCTTCTTTAGTTGACAAGACAATACCCAGATCCACCTGGAGAATTCTGAACTAGTTTACCAAGGCTTTGAACTGGGAGAAGCTAGTGATGTGTTGGAAACTGAGAGAATAAATTAACCTGGCAATTAGGGACTGGGCAGAGGCACAGATCAGAAGTCTCAGAGTAGACAAAATGGTCTAAACAGGGTAGGTAGAATTAACTGTACACCCATGGAGTACAGGCAATCCAGGAAGAAATCTTCCCTATGTTAATTTCCTTATGTTCCTCCCACTTGACCTTTGCCCCACACCCAACTCACACAAGCCTTGAGCAGAGGACAAAACTTAATATCACACATTCCCAAGAGGTGGTCCCCAAGCAAGATCCCAAATTATTAGCATCAATGATCCCCAAATACAGGATCATTCCTCTACAACTGAAGTAAAATGATTTCAAAATACCCATTTTTAGGTATTTTCAACATAAAATTGAAGTTTGCAATCTTTAGCAGGCTTTCTGTTTGTTTTACTGTTGTGTGGGAAGCAAGTTTGTTTGTGGTTAAATATATATATATATACACCACTTTTTAATTAATAAAGAAATCAAGACTAATATAACAAGTAACAAGTATCATCGAGGTAAAATAATCTGAAGCAAAGTGTCTAAGGAAAGAACATTCAGAAACATGTTTATGTCAGAATGTGGGTTAGGGTTAGGGTTAGGGTTAGAATTTGAAGAAATTTTGTAAGCTGTGAATTATTGGAATTCAGGCATTTGAAGAGACTAAGGTTAGAGCAGGTGTTTAAAAGACTGCCTAATGGAGCTATGTAGTTACTGGAAATTTTGATACAGTAGTAGCAGTGGCAATACCAGTGTTAGCACAAGAGATAGTGGCCCTTTGCCCACTAGGGAAGATTCACTAGTTGTAGGTGAAACATGAAGGCTTTATTAGAGAGCCTCATGCATGAGGGAGCCAGTGCAAGAAAGGAGAACATAGCATGGCCTCCAGAAGGGAGTTAGGAGAAGCAGGGAGGAAGAGCACAGTGTCAGCTTGTTCTGGCTTGGACTACACCCTGGCAAGCACAGACAGGATACATTTCAGCTATGCATGTGGGTTCTCAACTTCCTCCAGGAAATTGCGAGATACTCATTAGTTAAAATCTAACGCTTTTTTTAAAAAAAAAAATATCATGGTACCTCATGGTCTGTGTGGTGAGCCAAATTATTTGGAGAGAACTAGTGAGTCCCTAATTTAGTCCACCTGTTCAAACAGGACTTTGGGCATATCATCCTACCAGATCGCGAAATTTCTTTTACCTAGGCTGTCTCAACAGCGCTTATCTTCGAAAATTTATGTGCCAGGCACAACCCTAAGAACTTTGCAAACATTAGTCATTCTAGAAGCAAACGTTATTATGGCCATTTTACTGATGAGGAAATTGAGGTTAAAAGATGAAGTAACTTATCCAATCATTCCAGAGCCAGAGATAGAAACGTTTTTTTCCTTCTTGGGGAGAAAAAGGTTGTTACTCATAGAAGTATAATACAGATTGTGTTCGGGGTACTTAGGGGGAATACTAGACAGTTAACTGGGTAGATGGGTACTGGTCAGGGTGACAAAATAGAGGTAGTTGTAGTTTAAAAAAAAGGAAATGAAAAAAGACAGTCTGGGGAACAATTTGCATGAACTGCTTTTAGCCTTTGACCATAAAAACTGTCTTCTTTCACCAATCGCTTTCAACTGTGAGGCAAATCGTTTTGAGGATCGCTTATCCACGAAGGCAAGGGACCCTCGCCTTTAATAGCTTGCAGTATAAAAACAAGAGCCAGGCTTCAGCAACAGAAAAGAAGGGCACCTTAGTTTGAAAGTAAGGCTAGCCGGGGCTGCACTCGAGGACAAATGCAGGGACCTGTTTAAGGCCTCAGTATCCGTTTAAAGGAAATTCAATTTTAAAAAATGCACGGGAGGCTAGGTTCTGAACTGAATTCAGAGTTTCACACCCCTCGGGTGGCAGAATAAAATCCTGCCTGCCCACTGCAAATCATGCCCAGACGGCGGGAGCTCCATTTTTTGCAATGCACACAGTAACTTCCTTTGGTTCCATCCAATACCATGGTCCCGAGGGTGGAAGGAAAAGCGGGCTGGTTGGAACGGACGCACTTTTTATAGCAAGACCCACGCAAACAGCTCAGGTGCTCCGCAACCAGGTACAGCGCACACAGGCTGCAGCGCTCAAAAAAAAAAAAAAAAAAAAAAAAAAATCCTACCCAGGACTTAGCCTCAATTGCAGCCTCGCCTGGCGCCGCTCGCCCCGCCCCTCGCCGCTCATTGGCTCCCAGCCCCGACACCGGCCCAGCAGACTCTCTCCTATTGGGCCACCCAGGACCTGGGGCGGGGTGCGGAAGTGAGGGCCTGGAGACAGCCGTGAACGGCCTCTCAAGCCGGCGAAGGGGGAGGAGCTGGGGGCGGGACTGGGGCGGGGCTGGGGGAGGGCTTTCCGCGGAGGGGGCGGCCATGGCAGCTGCGCGGCGGCAAAGGCGGCTGCGACGGAGCGCGCGCCCGGCTTTGAATGAGCGGGGCTAGGACTGAACGGGCGGAGCGCGAGCTCGAGGAAACGACCGGCAGCGCGAGCGCGCGCGCGCCTTGTGTGCGCGCGGCCCGCGGCAGCTCGGAGCCTCCGCCGGGCGGGCGGGGAGGGGGAGGGGCAGGTGAGTGTGTGCGGTTCGTGCGCGCCCGCGAGGGGCTTCCCTCCCCCCACCCCCACCCCCACCCCGGCCTTGGGGGTGTCATCTGCCTTTCCTTTCGCAGCCCTCCTCTTCGCCCCGTACTTCCCGCCCTCCCACCTTCCTTTTCTCCCCTCCACCCGGTGCCCCCCCACCTTCTCAGGGCCGACTCGCGCTCTGGGGTACTGTTTCCGGGTCAGGGGTCAGGGGGCCGCGGCGGGTCGCGGCCCGGACTGGCCACACGCATCATGCGGGGCCCGCGTGTGGCACACTCGCCGGCGGGGCGCTGGCCCGGACCCCAGCGCCCTCCTGGGCCTCCCAACCAGGCGCTCCCCGACCCCGGCACATTGGTCAGCCCTGCTCGCCTTCCCTCTGCAGGCCTCGGCCCTTCCACAGCAGCCTTTTCCAAAACGTAAATCCCAGTCCGCCCCGCACCTGCCTCCCACAGGTGAGAACGTGTCACAGAACGTCCCGCTTGGCGTCGGGTTGTGTAACCTGAAAACGCGCTTGCTTTTCTCATCTGTGCAGTGGGTATGATTTTTTTTTTTTTTCTCATCAGTCCATTCCAGGTGGGTAAACTGACGTGAAAGCATTTGACTCATGAAATTCTTTGCTTATGAGTCGTCCTGGGCGCTCTGAACGCCTCGGTGGAGTCACATGTTGGAGGGCCTGACATTTGAGTTGCCAGAGATGGTACAGAATGTGCAGCTGGGCCCATGTTCCGCTCTGTCCCCTTCTCTCACCACTGCTGAACTTTTCTTTTTTTTTTTCAATTCCAGTGAGTTCCAGTAAATTTACTGTTGGAACGTTGTGGGATTCCTTAATAGGTGCACACGACCGAGGATGCTGAGGATCATGCATGGGTTTTTCAAATGTTGGTATTAAAAAAATCAGAAGCGCAGTCTTAGAAATACAGCTCTTGATGACTTGTTGCAAGAGCATAGGTTTTGACTTGGCTTGTTTAAGAAATTGTGGAACAGTAACACCACCGAAAGGATCGCACCAGCAATTTACGTGGAATTACATGGAAGAAATGTACCTCTTTCATGCTGCTAATATAGCATTCTTTTAAAAATATTATAGGTGAATCGGTTTCACTTGATACAGCAAGGTTGTCGTTTCTGTTGCTTTCCTAGAGAACATTCCTTCAAAAGCCCTGCCTGCAGATAGTTTGCTTCATGGCGCTGAACCCTGTTTTCTATCTCAAGTTTTTGTTGTCCTGTTAATTTTTAAGGAAATTTTAATGAAAAAATAGGTTATACTGGCACATCTCAGTTCTGGAAAGTATTTTGAAGTAACCAAAAGTGCAAGTTAGCCTCAGATTCATACTTATCAAATGTTGATCTAGAGGGTAATTCAAAATTCGCACTGAAGCAAGGAATATAAAATTAAAGTTTATCAGGTGGAATGTGGTGTGGGGAGAGCCTGGGCTTTGGGGTCAATCGCTTTAAAAACTGGGTTAGTGAATCTGAGCTTAACTCTCAACTTCATCTTTTTAATGGTAATAGCTGAACTTACTTCCTTTGTTGTTAGAAAGCCAATGAGGGGATAGAACACACATAGTTTAGAACTAAGTCTTTACTATATTGAGTACTCAAGAAATGTTAACTTCCCTTTATTCAACAAATAATTGAGTACCTATTATGTGCTTGGTATTGGCTAAGACCTACAAATACATTCTCAGCTACACTGATAGGGGTCCCGCCTCCTTAGGCCCTTGCATCTTTAGGAGTAGATATGTATCCATAGGAGCTTGTGACAGGGGTGCAGCAAACGCAGGATTTCTTTATACTGGGTCAGTAATGCTTCCCATTGCTGAGTGTAGTATTTCATATAATAGATGCTAAATGTATATATTCATTGAATTGAATTGGAATATTAAATAAATATAGGTCCCAAAGAATATTCCTGTCTGCAAATCAGTACAATATTAGTAGACTCAAAATATTGCTTGATAGCTAATTTGATTTCGTCTTCTATTTCAGTACATCTGGTTGGAAACTTTATATTGGAAATTATTATATCATTGAATTACTATGAATGGTTATTGCTAGTAAGGTACTCTTGGCTTTTGACTTAAATAGGTTGGAATTAAAATTATTGCATATCGGTATGTGAGAATGTGCTTTTATGAAATCAGAACAATAATACATATCTCATAAGGTGGTTAAATGAGACAATGTTTAGATAGTGCTTGGTAAATGAATATTTCTGTTTCATTAGTCACAAAAGTAAATTTTCCATAGAATGAGGATATTCTTAATTGCTCAGGAGAGACCCACTTTCTGTTTTTCTGTCGGAAAAAAAGTCTAAATTTTATTTCCAATTACTGAACTCACTGGAGTTGATGCTTACAGACCAATGATACGCAACAATATTTGTGACAAGGTGATGATGGAGTTTCAAGGCTCTATATGAAATTTATTCTTGTCTCTTCATGCATTTATATCCTGAGACACACTTCTTCTAGTCCTTAAATATTAGGTGTCTTTTCCCTAGCATATCTCAATTCTGCTACCTCTGCCCCCAAGTGTCATGTTCTACAGTTAGTCTAGCTAGTTTTGTTTGTTTAAAATTTTCTGAAATTTAGGCTAAATTTTCATGTTGGGAAGTTTGCTTTCTTTCGGTCATGAGTTTTATTCTTTACAAATGTAGCTCTGAGATGAAGGTTTTATTCATCTTAACTGTTCAAATCATTTTACTCATAAGCGATCAAAACTTTCAAGTCTTATTTTACAAATGATAGAGATACGATTCTCTGTGGAAGGCTTGTGCAGGGCAGATAAGGTAGATGGAAATAGTTACAGTACAAAGTAGAAAATATAATTACTTAGTTGTAGTGGAAATAAGAAAAAGTATGGTCAATATTAGAAAATGGTAAAAGGTCTACAGTCTACACTGTTTGGATCTAAAAGAAAAAGGAATCAAAATTGTTGCATTTTTGAAGCCTCGTAAACCACCAGTTGGAGATGTACTTGACTGATGTATTTTGGTTACCTGAACAGTGAACTTCTTAATAATTTCCTGGTTCACTTTCTATTAGAGATTCTGTTCTTTCCATCCTCTCAACTAGTAGGCTACTTCCAGGCATATGCATTCAGTAAATCACTCAGCTCATGTGGGGATTCAACCTTCACATCTGCAGAAATACATCAGCTTTGCTGAGGAAACCCCTTAGAACCCTTTTCTATGCCTTTCTTGACCAGAAGAGTTCATTTCTGTATATCTTAGTTTGCTGGTTGAGAAAATTAAGAGGTTGGATATTATATTCAAGTTATTACAACACAGGGATCATAATTTGAAATTCTTGCTCAGTAATTTTCTACACTTGACAAATAAAAGTCAAAAAATTAAAACATGTAATTCCATTATCAGAAACATTACTCATTATTCGTGTGTATACATGCGCCTGTAACTTGTGACTTGGTTTAACGTATAATCTACTCTACCTTTTTTACAGTGGAATAATGTGTTTTTGTTTTCATATATAGCTCTAGCTTTTTCAGGGCTATTTGTCAAAAAGACTGTCCTTTCTCCACTGAACTGCCTTTACATCTTTGTCAAATTCCATTGTTTGTAAGAGTGTGGTTCTATTTCTGTACCCTCCATTCTGTTCCATTAGTCTATTTTTTTATAGCATTTTAATTACCGTAACTATAACAAGTCTAGAAATCAGGTCATATTAACCCTTCTACTTTATTCTTTTTCAATTGTGGCTGTTAGAGATCCTTTGCATTTCCATATGAATTTTATTGTATGTGCTGACTACATGATTTTATTAAGTTTTACAGAAAGAAAGCCTGCTGAGATTTTGATTGGAATTGCTTTCTATCTATAGCTCAATTTAGGGAGACTTGATATCTTAATAACAATGAATCCTTGAGCCACGAAAGATCTTTGTAAGTTAATTCAAGTCCTTAAAAATTTTTAACAGTATTTTATAACTTTTAGTATACAAGTCTTCATCAGGTTTGTCACGAAATACTTGATTTTTGTGCCCTTACAACATTTCTTAAATTTCAAATTCAGATTGTTAACATATAAAATTACAATTGATTATAGATTCCATTGAATTTCCTGCATAGATAGTTATGCTTCCTTTTATTTCCTTTTCTTGCTTAATTGCACTCTCTAGAACTTCTACTACAGTATTGAAGAGAAGTGAAAAGTGGATTTATTTGTGTTGCTTACAATCTTAAACGGGGGAAGTGTCCAGTTTTACACTGCTAAATGTCATGCTGTTACAGGTTTTTCATAGGTATCCTTCATCAGATTAAGAAAGTTCCCTTCTATTCTTAATTTGTTACAGGAATCTCTGTTGAGGTGCATATAGTGGTTTTCTTTTTTAATTTGTTAATATAGTGAGTTACATTTGATTTTCAAGCATTAAGCCAACCTACCTTCCTGGGCTAAGGCCCAACTTGCTCATAATATATTACCCCTTTATACATTGTTGACTTTTAACTTACCTGTTGTTTTTTTTTAAGGAGTTTTATATCTATGTTCATAAGATACTCAACTTTGATTTTTTTTCCAGTAGTGATCTGTGTTAGCATCAGTATAATGAGAATCAGAGGAGGAATTAGGAAATACTCAGTTGTCTGACAATTTGTGTAGAATTGGTATTACTTACTCCTTAAGTGTTTGGCAGATTCACCAGTGATGCAATCTGGGATTGTATGATTTTTAACTACAAATTCAATTTCTTTAATAATAGAGGTTTTCAGGTTATCTAGTTCTTTTTGTTGTGCTTGCATAATTTGTTTCAAGAAGTTTGTCTCATCTTAGGCATAAAGTTTGTAGTATTTCCTCAATGTCCTTTTAATATCTTTAGACTCTAATAACCTCATTTACGATATTAGCATTGCTGTTATTGGTAACATAAATGTTTTGGATTAACATGAGCTTTGGATGACTGATTTTCTTTATAAAATAATCATTTTTAAACCTGCTAATATTATTTTCTCTAAATTCCATTTTCCAGCATTTGAAATAATCACTTTGACTTTTTTAAACTAGTGTTGCATAGTTTATTTCCCCCATTTTTAAATGTAATTGTCTTTATATTTAAAGTATATTTATCATAGGTGACATAGTGTGAGATCTTCCTTTTTTATCCAGTCTACTAATCTCTGCCTTTTAATTGGGATATCAGATAATTTGCATTTAATATTTATTTATATAGTTAGGTTTAAATCTGTCTTGGTGCTATTTGTTTTTCACATGTCCCATTTGATAATTGTTCCCTTTTCCTTGTCTTGTGATGCCATTTTTATTTAGCATTTATTTTTTATTTAGTATTTAGTATTATTAATCTCCTTTGTTGGCAAGATCACTGAATCGTGTCTATCAGAAAATATCATTTAATTGATTTACTCGGACGAGGCCCAGGAATCATTTTTTTACAAAGGATCCCCAAATGTGTGAAACATTGGACTGTATGATTTGTAAGGTAATTTCTGATGTACTAGCTCTGTGAGTTTGGGAAAGTTATTTGACTTCTGAATTCAATTTCCTGGGCTAGTACTCTTGTATTCATATGGTTCAAACTTAAAAAGGTACAGAAGACTCAGTATATACTGTCTTCTTTTTTAACTTTTAAATACATTGTACAATTACTTTTAGAAACTATTGGGAGAATAATTTGAAAAGTATTCTTTTCCTTTCTAGTACTGAAAAATCTTAAAAATATAGTTTCTTAAAATTTTAATGTAATTACCTTTTAATTTTAAGATCTACTCTGTTATATTTGTGGTTTCTAGAAAAAAGTCCAAAATCTCTGATTTTCCCGGTTCATAATAAATAGAACGTTTCAGGTTGACTAGGAGTAGAGCTTATAAAATCAACTCGCTACATTTATTTTTGTGCATTTCCACAGGTTTTGATTCCCACCATGGCTATCACACAGTTTCGGCTATTTAAAGTTTGTACCTGCTTGGCAACTGTGTTCTCATTCCTGAAGAGATTAATATGCAGGTAAACAGATTTTATGTTCAAACTGACCTGTGTCTCCTTACTAGTTTTGGATACCTTACATATAACTTCAAAAAAAGATAGGATAGATTTAAGTTAAATATCTTGACTGCAGAATTCATTCATTAATCTCTAGTATTTTTTAAATACATTTTTTTCTACCTCATATCTAGAAAGTAGAGATTCAGTTCTTTTCATTCTTTCAAAATCTTATATCTTCCAGTATAGTACTAATGGAAATATTAATACTCTTCTCCAAGACACTATAAAATTTCAGATATAAGTAAGCCTTTGAGAAAAAGGTGTTCTATTGTATGATGAAGGGCAGAATTAGACTTTTAGTGGTGAACTTAATTTAGTATACATAGATGTTGATTTATAATGATACATACCTAAAACTTATGTTATAATGTACTGTTACTTAAAAATTGCATAAAAGTATAAACTAGCTTTCATTATTTAAAATGAATTTTTATGTACATAATTATTTCATTATAAGAATGTTTTAAGGTGGGTAAGTAGTATGAATCATACGTATTTCTTTATATGCTGCGATGTGAATATTACTTTTATAATAAAGATTTCAACAATTTCCAAACTTAAGATTTTGGCAGGGTGGGGGGGGGGACTGTTAAGTAATATTTCAGAATATGTAGATAGTCCATGGCAAAATAAATCATAATCTGTTTTAGTAGGATATCCAAAGACTTAAATTCCTTCTATTTTGTCATACTACTGTACCCTAGATCTATAGTTCCTAAAATGTGTACTAAGACATCCCACGACTTGATATTAAATTTACCAGGGTGCCAGAGGATATATAAAATTTTCCGTCAAAATGCACTATTGCCTGTAATAGTTAACATTTATTGAACATTGCATAAACTACTGGCACAGGTAGTTAATATTTGCAACAGTAGATCCTATAGGATTACTTTTGATAATGTTCCTGATTATAAGATAAGGTTTGTTTACTTTTGTTTTTGGTGTCCCATTTTTGATGATAAAGCTAGGTCTTTTTGGTGACCCATTGCAAAGCTAGAATTTTAGGTTGTAGTAAAATTGCATAAAGCTAAATTATACCAAATTAATGTGGAGCAGAAAATAAGTGCAGGCGCTGTGCAGAATCCAGGAGGCATATCTTCCATTAGTAAGCAACTGCTTATTTAAGCATAAAATAAAAATACGATTTTTCTTTATATATTTTATACAGATGTGTTGCTTTTGAAATGACTACTAGGTAATTTGGACGTAAGCGTATTAAATTGTTTTTATCTAACTGCTTAATCAATGGGATTATTAGGCATTTCTTTTGGCCTAGTGGTACTATGAAAAAAGTAATGACACACTGAGTGGGATGGCATACAAGAGGAAATGGAGGTCACTCGGCACTCTTTAATGAACATGATTTAGAATTTGCACGCTATGATTCTATTTTCAGCCTACTCTCCAGAGCTTAGTCATCTGTCCACCTAGCTGCAATGAAGGCAAGGAAATGTCTTCTCTGACTAAATGGCCATTTTATAGTTATGTTAAGACTTCTGATAAGCTTTAGGTTACTATCCACAGTGTTTTTACTCATGCTGGTTTTGGTAATTCTTGAAATAAATGATTTCTTTTTTATTTTAGATCTGGAAGAGGGCGGAAATTAAGTGGAGACCAAATAACTTTGCCAACTACAGTTGATTATTCATCAGTTCCTAAACAGGTAATTGGTTTTTATGGTTGAATAAGTATTCTAGAATCATATTTTTATTAAATGTGTGCAGACCATTAGTATGTCATGAAATTATTTTGATAGTCAAGGTCAGGATTTTGTGGTGGTTATATTTTTTGGTCCTAGAATTTTCATTTTATTTTCTATACCTTTGCTGAGATGTCGTACTTTTTGCCCCACTGGTTTGAAGAGTTGGTGATGTTGTTTATTATAACTATTTTAAAGTCTTAGATAATTTCAGTGTTTATTTAATTTTGCGATTGACATCTGTTGACTGACTTTTCATGTGAATTGAGATTTCTTGACTTTGTTTGCTGAATGATTTTAGGTAGTTTTGTGGACTTTTTGAATATTTTCTTTTGAGACTTCATTTTCTTCAAGTCCTATCAAGAATGTGTGTTTTTGTTTTAGTAGACAGCTACTCTGATTAGGTTATTTATATCACAAGTTCCAGTCCTCCTTTTTTGGGCTGGAGTTACAATGATAGTTCATTTTGCAAAGTATTTTCTTTTCTTTTGTTTTTTCTTTTCTTTTTTTAGTGGATCAGATAGACTGTCTAGTTCATTGTAGAAATATTTTTTTAAGCCTTTGGTCTAGCTTTGGTATATAATTTAAAAAATGTTTATTTTGTAGTTGGTCAAAGACGTTTGAAAACCGCTGCCTTAGAAAGCCCATTTTTCTAATAAATGATTTATCAGATGTTAATTATGTTGCCCCTTTGTGGCTTACAATGTGATCAATTAAATTTAGACAGATGTTGAAGAATGGACTTCCTGGGATGAAGATGCACCCACAAGCATAAAGATTGAAGGAGGGAATGGGAATGTGGCAACACAACAAAATGCTTTGGAGCAACTGGAACCTGACTATTTTAAGGATATGGCACCAACTATAAGGAAAACTCAGAAAGTATGTTATTAAAGATTTGTGGACTTGGAGATTAAACTGTTAAACTTTTTTTTAGATTCTTGTGTTTAAAATTAGGCAATAGTGTTAATATTTGTTTGAGAGCATATTATCACTTTGCTTTTGTTTTCTGTTATGAAGAAGTTGTTATGTTCAGGTGACCTAGACATAGTAAGTTATATATTTAAGTCTTTTAAAATTATGTTTAAGTATTCACTGAAATCCTTACAACAAGATTCTACACTCTTTTCTCTGCTGTGGAGACTAAGATGAGTAAGATAGAGTTATAACCTTAAAAGAGTCTACAAACTGATCATTATTGTCAGAAAAGTCATGATGCAGTTTTTCTATTTTTCATCCTCTTCTACCTCCCAGCTAGTTTTAGCTGTACATTTATTTTTATATTTCCAATTGTGATAACATTTCCATTCTGTAATCATACTGTTTTTTGTTGAATTGTCAAAATGTCTCAATGCTGAAAGACAGTAAGTTGTGTATTCTTAAAGTTGTGTAACTTTATATGAGTTTCATAGTAGATGAAAACCTTGCATTGTGCAAGTATATTGCTGCTCTCAATAGGAATCCAGTATATTGTAATAGTACCATAATAAATTAATTAGCATGAAAATGCCTTTATGCAATAAAATTAATATTACTAACCTGAAAGAGTTAATGCATTCATAGGCATCGACATACTTAGAGAATTGGTTATGCTTTTGTAGAACATGATACATGTTCTTATTTAATACAGTGACTAAAAGTGCCTAATTATATTTTAGGGGAGGAAGATAAGAATTTTTTTAAGTGAAATGCAATTTTCTCAAATATATAACTGATTTGTGTGACAGATACCTGGGAATTTGGTACTCTTTATAGACTATTTTAGTTTTTACATTGTAAATTTTAAAAAGAAAAGTAGAGCATATTTTAAGTAATTTCAAAATACTTTGATTAGTTAATTATTTTGTCTTTTGATATGTAAAATGTTTTTATAATTTGTTTCAATTAATCTTGCAGATCATTATTAAGAAGAGAGAACCATTGAATTTTGGCATCCCAGATGGTAGCACAGGTTTCTCCAGTAGATTAGCAGCTACACAAGATATGCCTTTTATTCATCAATCTGTAAGTATGCTAATGGTATAGTTTCTAGGGAAGGACCTTTTTTGTGTGTGTGTTTTCTTTTCTCTTCAAAGAAGAAAAAAAACAGACCGAATTTAACATTTATTTGTATTTCTGTGACCTTGAAACAAGTTTAGCACTTTAAGAGAGACTGATCTAAAGTTCTACCAGTTTTGTCAGTTTTTGAGATTATAATATACATCAGATACTAGGATTAGTAAACAATTGTACAAATAAAAATTAGAGATAGAATGTTATATAGAAATATTACCTTCAAACAGATTAAAATGTGAAATTTAACCTTAAAACATCTTATTTCTCAGTGAATTATGATGTGTTTTCCTAGTAAAATTTACTTATATATAAGTGTGATTTGACTTGAAATGGGTGACTGAAATACAGTATTTTTTTTTTATAAAGATTTATTTATTTATGCCTACAAGAGCTGGGGTACAGACCAGAGATGCGGGGGGTTGAGAGGATTCACTAGAGACAGAATGGGGAACAGAACAGGCAGACTGACTGAAATACACTACTGAGGGGAGTAGTGGGCGAGACATGTGGGTTGCTCCCTGGCCGGCCAGGGATCGATCTCGTGCTGCAGAGGCTGAGGATTGCTTCATAGTGCGGTGCTTAAACCCTTGCACCATCAGGGAGGCCCGGAATGCAGTATTTTTAAAGACAAAAGTAGTAAGGACAATATATAACTGGTTCCCAACCTTAGAAGCATATCAGTGGATATGCTTTGGATTTTTAACAATGTCCAGATCCTTCCAAGACCTAAGCTTAAGCTTAAGCATGCTTTAAATCACACTTGATTGTATTGTTATCTACTGTTAAATAACAGCACCACTCTTGAGTTTCCTTATGACGTAACCACTGACTTTCCCAGAACAAATGATAGAGATTACATAAGGCCAAATCCTCAATGCCTGTTTATGACTTAGACTTATAAATGACACACTGTCCCCTTCATGTTATTTTATTAATTGGAAGCTATCACTAAATCCAGCTCACAAACAGAGGGAGAGGAATTAAGCTCTAGTGCTTGAAAAAAGGAGTCTCAAAGAATAGGCAGGCATAGTTATAAAACACCAAGTCTATCTGTCTCTATCTTATTTATTTGTTTAAACCGCACAGGTGCCTGTTTATGTAAGTTTTTAACTTATTGATCAGCAGCTCTTCCAACTAACACCAGTCACTGTGTTACTAGTAACATAACGGAAAGTAAGCAAAATAGACCCGGTCCTTGCCTTGGAAGCAACATTTTAGTGAGGGAGACTAGTAAGTAAATGATTGCACATGTAGCAATTACAAGTTTTGGCAACTCCTATGCAGTTATAAGATGTTTTGAGAGCACAGCTTTTTCTCTGAATAGCATCACAATGCTTATATTTTACTTTATGTTATTCTTTACTTATTTTCTAAATTTTAGACTTTATTCATACATGTTTCATCTATGTTGGTAAAGTGGGTCAAACCTGCTCAATGAATTAGCAGATGTTTGCCCCTAACTATAAGTTACTCTAATGCTAATGTAGCTCATTATAAAGTTGTAAATATATAACCACTTTCAGAGTTGTCAAAGGGGTAAATAGGACAAATGGTATTTCCACATATTTTCCTTCCAAACACGCATGATAAAGAGGAATTACATAGGTGAGAATGGTCACCTGTTGCAATTTTTTCTGTACACCAAAAATACCCTCCACCCGTTTTACAAATTACATTCTTTTAAACTGCACTTTATACATTTTTACTGGAATTTATTATTTATATTACTGTGAGATATCTTTTTATGTTAATATATTAATTTTCTCAGTTTTTCATAATTTTTCAGTTTATTGTTGGCTTTTATAATTCCTTTGAATGTTTTTTGATAAGTAGTATACTTAGTTTTTGTGTCGCATGTCTATCAGTCTTTATCTTTTCTTTTTCTTTTTTCCTTAGGAGGCAGTCTCTGCTAAAGTATCAGATATCAGTCTTTTTTTTTTATGGTCAAAGTAATGTCACTTTTTTTGTATCTACATTTTGATACACTAAAAATAAAGCTCCTTAGTGGAAAAATGGATATGTAAGAAAAGACATCCTGATACGATGAAGAAAAATTTGATCTTATTAGTCCTGAAAGAAATTTGGAGTAAAATAACAAGACGTAATTCTTCAATCTTAAGAAATATATTCTTTGCAAATATAGCAAAGAAGGTCATTATCAGTTTTGGCAAAGGGTAGAGATAACAAGACTTTTACTGTTGTCAGGAAAGTAAGTTGGTATGGCTTTCAAGAGGATCATTGTATTTTGTTTCAATGACTTTGAAAAATCCTCTTTGATTTAGCTATTCTACTTTTAGAAATTTACATTGAACAGATATTTAGCAATACTTGTAAATTTTTAGAGGATGATATTACACTTAAGGTTAGGAGGGGAAATCAATGTATTTTATTTTACTCTTAGATATAAGCACACAAATGAGAATATAATAAATCTGTTCATAGATTACTACCCTTTATGCTCATATAATTTCCTTACCTCAATAAATGTTTTAGATTTAGTATTTTCATTGGCTTATGGGAGAAAAAAGTAAATTTTTAGAATTCTGGGCTGGAGAATAGTAGTGGCCAAACCATTGCTGTCACGAAGGTAAAACATGCAAAAGGAAGCACAATATAGAGAAATATTCTGATGACAAGTAAATTTGGCTGATTGTCATTGTTACCTGGTACTCAGTACCACTGAAATATCTGTAAATTATTTAATGCTTATGTGAAGATGACTGTGCTAATTTGGAGACTTTGTTTCTCTCAGTTTATCTTTTCAGCATAGTGTAGTCCCATCAAGCATATCTGTTCAAAAATCTGTCTCCTTCCCTACCTCCCACCCCTGCCACCTCTTCCTTTACTGAAAAGAAGGAGAAACAGAAAGAAGTGGTCTGTTTATCCATTCTAAACTAAAGTAGACCAAAAAAAAAAAGAGAGAGATGTATCCTTTAAAATATAAAATAGGAAGAAAACTGTACTTGACAGGACTGTCGAGTATTGAAAGTAGTATAGTGCAGGAAACCCCTCCAGTTCCAGACAAACCTGGGACCAAACCATTTGGGCCACATGTGGGGAGTGATAAGGAAGAGAGGACATTTTATTTTATTTTATTTTTTTTAATTTTTTTTTTTTTAATAGAGGCATGCTTTTATTTAATTATTTGTTTGTTTGTTTGTTTTGTTTATACATGCATTGGGTACAGTCAGAAGCACGGGAGGGTGGGAGAATTCACCAGAGCTAGAGCGGGGAGCAGAGCAGGCAGAAGGACCCAAGTACACTGCTGAGGGGAGCAGCGGGCGGCAGGAGAGGTCTGCGCGCCATGTGGGACCCTCCTCCGGTGGCCGGGGAGCAGCCGGGGATCGAACCGGCGCTGCAGAGGCCGCGGGCAGCTTCTCAACCCAGCGCTCAACCGCTGCGCCACACGGGAGGCCCAAGAGAGGACATTTTAAAAGATTCTCTTTTTGACTGCTAAGAGGAAAGAGGACAACTCTTTACATAATTTTGTTTTGTGTTTTGTTGTAGCCTGAATTAGGGGACTTAGATACCTGGCAGGAAAATACCAATGCATGGGAAGAAGAAGAAGATGCAGCCTGGCAAGCAGAAGAAGTTCTGAGGTACTTGAGTAATATTTACATTACAACTCGAGCACAAAAACTAGATTTACTCATGCTGCCTTTAAGGTCAAGAAAGCTTACTCTACAAAATATTATTTTTCCATTTTTTCCTCATTTGAACATAAGGTAATATGGGATACTTCTTTTACATTTCAGACTGCATATACTATTTTATCAAATAAGAGTCTCACCGATTTTTTTTTTTTTAGTTAGAGAAATTTGTTTCTAGTTTGTAATGCTAATATCTGCAAACAAACATATAAGCATTAGTATTTCTGGACATCAGCCCTTTGTAATGTGGTAGTAAAATATAAAATTATTGTATAAGTGCTATGTAACTAAATTGCTGTTGCCATAAAAAGAATGATGCCTGGCTATTTTGAGAGTTTATTCCAGACTTTTTCTCTGGTTAGTTAATCTCTCCAATTCTAGGTGTACTTTTTTTTTTTTTTTTTTTTTAAGTTTTTTGACGTAACACTGGTTTATAACATTATATCAGTTGCAGAAATACAGCAGTGTAATTCAGTCTCTCTGTACTGCTCGAGCACCCCCATAGAATTGACTCCCTTTACTCTTTTAACCTAGCCCCTAAATATCCTCCCTTCTAGTATTCCCACTCTGTGCTTTGTATCTAATAATTTGTTTTGGCTTTGTTTTTGTTTATATTCCTCAGATGAGTGAGGACATATGGTATTTGTCTTTTCTGCATCTGACTTATTTCACTGAGCTTAATACTCTAGGTCCATCCATGTTGTCACAAATGGCAAGACTTTAATTTTTTTTTTTTTTTTTTATAGCTGACTCAACTTTTGTGTATAGGTATCTGTACTAAATCTTTAGCCATTCATTCATTACTGGACACTTGTTTCCGTGTCTTGGCTATTGTAAATAATGCTATAATGAACATAGAGGCGCATATATCTTATTAATGGTTATATAGTCTCTGAATAAATACCCAGAAGTAGAATAACTGGATCATATGATATTTCTGTTCTTAACGTTTGAGGAATTTTCATACTGTTTTCCATAGTGGCTACATTCCCATCAACGATGCATTTCTCCATACCCTCACCAACACTTGTTTCATGTCTTTTGGATAATAGTAATTCTGACAAATGTGGAAAAACCTCACAGAATTTAGAGTTAAGAATTTAAAGCATTGCAGGAACAAAAGATAATAATTTTAGGGCCTCCCTGTTGGCTCAAGGGGTTACATCTCAGCACTATCAAACTATCAGCAGCCACTGCAACATAAGTTGAATACCCAGCCAGGAAGCTGACCCACATGGCTCAGAAGACATCTCCTGTACCTCCCACTGCTCCCTTCAGGAGTGTGTTTCAGTCAGTCCACCTGTTCTGTTCCCCACTCTGTCTCTGGTGAATCTGCTCACCTCCCCCCTTTCCCACCCCGCACCCCTGGCCTACTCCCCAGCTCTTGTATTTATAAATAAATAAAATAAATCTTTAAAAAAAAATTTATTGCTGGAAGATGAGATCTTTTATGTATATATACATCATATAGCATTATATGCTTTATACCTCACTCCCTACAAAACTTTAACTAGTCTTTTGAAATGTCCAACTGTAAAATGTGAGCCACCACTATGTATTTTTCTGGTTCAGATAGTATGCCTTTACTTTTGTTTGCCCTGTTTTAGAATAGAATCCAGACCTGCACATTTGAGTGAATGTAACTTACATAGCATTCTACATTTTTTATATATCTCAATCAAGATACTTGAAAGCCCAATGAGGTAAATAATATAAGTCAGGAGCTGCCCATTATACTTAAAAGAATATAGTATTCTACAGGTTTTCAAGTTCATTTTTGTTGGTTGTTATATTCATATTTCTTTGGTTTTGTGAGCAATACACTGAATTTTTGGGACTGCTGCAAAAAAAATTATCTTAGGAAAATTTGTGACTCATCATTGATGAAAACTCATGTTTAAATGTATGTAAATTATTTTTGTATTTTAAAGATAGTATAATGAGATACATTGAGATATATTTATTTTTCATTTTTTAAATATTGGTTTTATAATAGGGATAGAAAAGGAATTCCCTCTAACTATATAAATAAAAATAACTTATTTTTTATATTTTTCTTTCTTCTTTATCAATAATACATTACCCTACACAGCCAGCAGAGGGTGCAATTAACTGGAAGTTCTGGCTGATTTTCAGTTTTAATCTTGTCCTTTCTGTTTTCAGCATTTCAAAAAATTATTTTTGAAATAAAATGTTTCATTTATTTAAAGTTACTTTTTTTATATAGTATTTGCTTTTTCTTTAAATTGGAGTAATAATCAGTTTGAGTTGTGCATCTGTAGAAATCAGTATCTGTGTATACTTGCATTAAGTTCACTACTAAAAGACCAGCTTTATTCTTCACTATACAATTAACCCTTTTTCCCTGATTTAGCCACCTTCCTCCTTCCCTTCTGGTAACCACTAGTTTTTACCAGGGAAGGTGCCCTATTTTAAAAGTTAGGAAAATTGTGAGAATCTTTAATAATTTCTATTTGATCATATGGAGTCCATATGCATCTTTTAACATTTACTGTACAAAAGACTTCTTTCCCCTACTATCCTCTTGCATCCTTGGTAAAATAAAACAAAAAAAAAAACCCCACTTTATAAAACCTGGAAACAACCCAAATGCCCCAAAATAGATGACTGGATCAAGAAGATGTGGCATATATACACAATGGAATATTATTCAGCAATCAAAAAGATAAACTCTTGCCATTGCAATGTGATGGAACTAGAAGGAATTTTGCTTAGTGAAATAAGCCAGAAGGAAAAGAAAAATATCGGATGGTTTCACTTATAGCAGGAATATAGGGAAACCAAATAAGACATCAGTGTAAAAAAATAATAACAGTACAATACACAACAAGGCAAAACGGGCAATTATAATTCACGAGGGAGGAGCACAGGGGACTGAGATGATGATGCCTGGGTGCATTAGTGAAGGAAACTATGAGGGCTGCAACTGAGGGAGTGTGGGGAAGCAAATATTGTTTAAAATTGAACAATGATGTAAAAAAAAAATTAATATAAAAAACCCCAACCTTAGCGTTTGCATTATATGACTAGTAAAGAAGAGAGCTTATAAGTCAGAAATAGAAATGTTTCATGCTTTAAGTTGCATAAATACAGACAAAGAGACTTGAACACTTCCATACATTGCTACTGCTCCAGATAAACACCATACTCCATATTTTTAATTCCTCCTGTTTTTCATGCCACTATAAAATATTGTCAGTATTATGGTCAATATTGTTAAAGAAGATGGATGATTTAGTAATTTCAGGCATATATTCAGGGAAGTTGTATTTTGTCTGCAGTAATTTCTAAGTTGTTTATTTGTTTATTTGTTTGTTTGTTTTGGCCAAGAATGCTAACTCTTGATATTTGTATTACAGCTAGTAATAAACAGGCCAAATGGTGATCTTACTTGTTTGTGACCTACCTAATTTATCTCTTTATAGTTCTTTTCCAGTCTCCATTTCTGCCACTGACCTTTTGACTTTTTTTTTTTTAAGTGCAAATTATTGGTTTTGCTTGAAAGAGCTGGTAAAAAGTAGATTTTCTCAGAACCATTAATTAATATTCAAGGTCAAAATGTCGCCCAAAGTAAGTCTCTACTCTCTTGAGTTATGATCATCCATTATTCTGCCAACTCAAATATATAAGTGTGATTGAGACTGTATATAGGAGTCATTTTCTATTGTCAGCTTTGAGGTGTCCCATACATAGATAATCTACACTGGATTTTTCTATACATAACCTAGTATTGCCTATCCTGTGCCCATTTGTCACCTACGGTTTCTTCAACTTGGATGCTGCTTGACTTATTTTCTTTTTTTTTAAAGATTTATTTATTTTTATATAAGAGCTGGGGTGCAGGCCAGAGGCGTAGGAGGGTGAGAGGATTAACCAGAGGCAGAGCGGGGAGCAGGACAGACAGACAACAGAAATACACTGCTGAGGGGAGCAGTGGGCGCGACAGGAGAGGTCTGCTGCGCCATGTGGGATCCTCGCCAGCTGGGCGGCATCAAACCCACACTGCAGAGGCTGCAGACAGCCTCACAGCATGGTGCTCAACCCGCCGTGCCACCGGGGAGGCCCTTGACTTATTTTCGCACACCCTAAAGCTACAGATCAGGACCAAATCATGTTCCATTTTGTTTGACCAATTGCATCACTCCACTTCTGCTCATACTCCCACGCCCCAAAGAAATAAATCAATGGAAGCAGTAAGATTGGGTGGTTCTAGATCAATGAGAGCCCTTAGAGAAGGGCTAAGAAGGGGCTAAATATTCCATATATGTGTAATTAGTAATTAACCCACCACTGTCCCCCCTCACTAGTAGAGCTAGTCAAATGTTAATCCTTAAATAGATTTCTCGCTTCTAGTTGGAAGATGTTTCTTAAGTTTCCATTTCCTTTTTGTATTGTATTCTGTACAATTATATTTTTGGCATCCTTCTACTGACTGTTTTTAATTATTATAATAACAACAACAGGAGATATTACCCTCAATAGCAGGCCTTTCTGAATGATATAAAAGAAAGGTTATCATCCGATAAAAGTACTGTTTTAGTGAAAATAATCTGGAAAACAGAGTGAGGAAATGTGACTTGTTATCCTTGAACTTAATATGAATTTAGGCAAATTGCTTAACCTTTATGTCTCATTTTACTTATTTGTAAAGTGGAAATAATACTGATTCTACTTTTGCAAGTCATGTTAAGAAATGCTGTCTTGAAATGTTCAAAACAGTGAGATGGAGACATTTTAAACTTTTATTTGATGGTAGTAAAAAGACACAGCTATTTCTTCCTGGAACTTAGTTGCTGTTTCACTTGGGTGGTATTTTTAAAAAGTAAAAAATAGGAATATGTTTCTTCTCAGGCAGCAGAAGATAGCAGACAGAGAAAAGAGAGCAGCAGAACAGCAGAGGAAGAAAATGGAAAAGGAAGCACAGCGGCTAATGAAGAAGGAACAAAACAAAATTGGTGTGAAACTTTCATAACAAATGTTCTTCAAATGTCAGTGCCAGTAGGAGAAATGTGAGCTCCACAACCCAAGCAACATTTGTATGGCTCTAAGAGTATTTTCAGAATACAAACACACTACCAGATTTTAATTCATTCATCAGATGATCCAAGATACCAGGATTTCCTGAAAGTACCTCGAACTTTTAGTGATTGAGACTAAAAAGACTATGAGACAATATTTTCTTCAACATGCTCCAACTGTAAGACAATTGTTTGCTGCGGAGAAATTATTACAAATGAAATATACCAGTACCTCTTCAAGCTAGTGATTCTAGCTAAACAAAAGGGTGTAAATAATTTATGGTAGGAAAGAACTCTGCTGTCTATAATGCTTTCCTTCAATGTGCATAATGATAAAATAAATAATTTTAAATATCCATTTGTTTCCATGATTACCTGATCTAAATCAGATAGACTTACAGGGCTTTAATTTCTTTATTTTTGTGTCAGAAGCCAATCTTGTCATGCATTTCCTCCAATTTGAACTAGTATTATTTGTTTGATACGTTAATCATTAATTTGATGATTTTGGTTTTCTAGAAAATGGCATTAAATGCAATAATTTTATTTATCATAAAGATTTTATACATCATTGTTTTCTTTTAGATGATGGTATAAAGTTATATATATATTTGTAATTTATGTTGCATGTATAGACATTGAAAATCAGTTAAAATGACAAGTTTGTTATAACTTGTGAGTTTTAGAAACTAGTATAAATAGTTTTTCCCTTTTGCTGTAGATTTTAAAATGTTGTGGTATCATTAAGTAACTTAGGTCTTCCTTCCCCCCATGCCATTAATTTACAAATGCAGAAAGCCTTCAGATCTAATATTTAAAACTTATAGATCATTCTGTATCAGTTACGTATGTCTGATAAATGCAGGTTGCCTGTGTTTTCAGCTTAGATTACATTGATTCATTAAATTATAAACCAAGATAGGAATATTTTTATTGTTGGGTGTTGGCTAGCTCCAAAATAGTTTTAAGGAAATAGATGCACACTGTGTTTTAAGAAAAAGTGTAGATTTGATAGCTTAAAATCCCATTAATTTTTTTCACCACCGTTAAAAGACATCTAGCCTAATTTTGTATGGCTTTAGAATTTTTAAAGATTTTTACTTCCTTAAAAGATGTTGCCCAAAATTAACTTTTTGTGGGTTTTTTAAATGCTATGCTTTGCAGACCAAGTGTTGCTATTATATATGAGTTAAAGTGATACTTCACAGTAAAATCACAAACTATACAATAAGAGTGCTCTTTCTCTCCACTCCTTAGCTTGAGCTTCCAGACTAAATGTGATTGTGAATTCCGGTGAAATTTAACTGGTGAAAAACTTCTTGTTCTTATAGTCACAGGCCACATTTTTCAGTTGTCATGTTTAGAGTGTTTCTGCCACTAAACTCCCAATAAATAGAAATAGACTCAAATTTTTAATAATAATTGTATTTATTTTTAGTTATTATGGAAATGCTACATGATTTCTCTAAATCGGGGGTTCATAAAGATAATCTCCCTTTTAGTACAGCAAAATTGCATCACTTCCCCCCCCATAGCTGACAAGAATTGAAATCTGCTTTGGTCATGATTTTCATGTGTGTGAGATTTTGGGTTTTGTTTGTTTTTTGCTTATTTAGAAATAAAGATTGGTTAGAAATTATAGTTTGTATGATTAATAGGAAGAAAGATATTTTCCTTTGGAAAAAATAGATAACAGTTTTGGGATTTTTTTTTCAATCTTTGTTGGTATGTAAACTAAATTCTTGTATTGAACTGGGTATATTGTCCCAAAAGAAGTCGCGTGGTTAAATACATGTTAACACTTAAAGGTAGCAAACTGGTTCATTTAGCTCCTAAATTTATTGTTTCTATTTTTCTTAATTTTAATAAAGAATTACCAGCTTTAGCAGGTTAGGAGGAGTGAAAAAAGAAATGATTAGGCTTAGAAAAAAGTAGTGGAGTCCTATTCATTATATGAATTGTGCATTTCATGTACTGAGAAAACAAAGACATGTGAAACTTTTTTTTTTTTTTTTTAAATACATTTCATGGTTTCTAGCCATTTTCTCTTGTTAAGCTTTAGGTAGGAATAGCCTCTAGTTGACTCTTGACTTTATTAGTAGCATATTTAATTGAGTGGACGTTTTAGAATGACAGTTACTCATTTCTCAGTTTTGACATGTTCTTGTGTTTGGCCAGGCCAGTGACTATTCCTGGATGAATTGGTAGTGAAGAAGAAGGTGGTAACTATGGAAGCTGGCACCTAGATTGAGCTTTCAACACCACCTTACAAGCTACCACTGTAGTGTGACTCTAACTATATGGCCAATGCTCCAAAAGCCAAAATTTGGTCAATGATGTATTTACTAAAGGAATGATCTGGGCCAGAGATAGCTAACATGTATTTTGTCTAGTCCTGTGTAGATCAGCTTTAGTATTACCACAGTGACTTCACACTTTAGCCTCTTAATCAAAGAAGTCATCGTTAAGGTGTATAAACAAATCACAGTTACTGAGATGAGTGTTTCTTGAAGTCAAGTTGATGGGTCAGGGTGTGCTAGGGTATACAGGTTGTTTCAGGGAAGGAGCTTCTCCCCTCTCAGGGGAATTGGAGGACTGAAGAAGACAGGGCTTCTTTTAAATAGCTAATAACTTCATAAATTTGTTTTTGCCATTTACGTAGATTTTTTTAAATTTGAGTTGTTCTAACATCAAAGAGCTATTTTTCTTTGTGCGATTTACTTTTCTTTAATACAATGAAGACTGCTCCAAGGTAACACAACAACAGTTTTATATTTAACTTTTTCATTTTGCTTCCTACTTTTTATTTTCGGTGCCCCTTAGTCATAACCTTTGTGTGGTTCAGTAACCAGCATAAATTTTGAGAGTAATGAGATGTTTTTTTACCAGAAGCCTTAATCATTTAGGGCTGGAAAGAGACCTTATTCTTGGCACCTTAGATTTCCCTGCACTTCACAAAAGATTTCTACTCTTGCACTCTTGCTGCTCACACTGCTAATCTACAAGTAGAAGTTTTTGCAGAGAAACTTTGAAAATCTGTGGTCAACCAAAATAATCTCAGCCTTCTTTTTCAGCAGGGAATGTCCATAGCTATTTACGCATGTAGTTTTGCCTATATATGTTAATCTCATATCTGTCACGAGAGCTCAAGAATTCTCAGGGCTGCTGCAGAAATGGTGCAGTATTAAAATTGCCTGAGTATGCAAATCTTTTAAATGAAGATGAGGGTTTTAAAGATTAACTGAGACACTAAGTGTTCAGTATGGTGCCTGGCGCTTACATAAGCAATCAGCAAATGGTAGTTGTTATGAGACCCTGTATACTTCTTTATGAGCCTGTACCCACTTCTCCCACAACTTACCCTGACTTGTTATTGGAAGCACCTTCCCTGTGGAGAGCTTGACTCTTATTTTCAATAAAAAAATATTTGAATTTCAATGCCATATAATTATGTATTCCCAGTTTACTTGGGTAAGATTATAACCAAGGCAAAATGAAATACGGTTTATATTCACATATTTGCAAAAATAGGTCAATTAGCTCTCTTGAATGGGCCATAATTCAAATGAGACCAAGTTCATAGGTTTCGCACAGGTGTAGATCAGCACTATACATAGAGACGTTCCTTCAGCAAAATCTCCCTGATCTTATCTAGTTATCTTCAAATGTGTCTTGAGGATCTGGTTGTAAGAGAGAATGGCACAGAAAAAAATCACATCTATGCATACAAAATTCAGAGGACACACTCTTGAGTAGGTGGCATGTTGAGAGAAATCGCCATGGTTTCTTATTCTTAGGTCAATTTTGGCTCATTGAAAGATACTAACTTCTCCCCATATATTAGATTTGTTAAAATATTCAGATCTCAATTTGAATGCTTAATTTGTACAGTTTTGAAGTTTTCAAAACTGTTGATTAATCCTAGATAAAATCAGTACTTTATGTCATTTTATGAAGGAAAATGGCACAGTCTTTAGATATGTGAGCCTCTGAAATAAATTTTTGAAAAGTTTCTGACTCCTGCTTTAGTGGTAGTGAAGATCATATAAGAACATAGATATAGTTAACTGGCTTAAATTAAATTCAAACTACACAGTGGTTTTTATTCCTTTTTGAAGTTCTATAGTGCATCTGAAACTCAAAATTCCCTGTCTTGATTAGACAGAACACTTAACGGAGTAAGATAGTAGATGGATAATCATTTTAAAAACTTCTTGTACTGCTTTCAGTGGAGATGTGAAAATCTTTGAGACTGCTTTTGTTTTTCTTTTGGTCTGTGCAGCCAACAAGCCAGATACAATGTGCTGGTTCAGAAGAATTAAAGGTCAGTTTAAAATGCCAGCACCTATTGTTTACTGTAGAAAGAGACTGGCAAACCGTTTCAAACACTGAGCTATTTTGATAGGAAGGAAGGGGAGGGAGGGCCTTGCTGTATCATCATTTCAGAGAAATTTTGCAGTTGTTAATAATTTTCATATTCCAGTCTATTACAACTCTACTGTAGCAAAACATTAATTTTTTAAAGTTATTCAAAGTATGCTTTGATCAAAAATGACACTTCCAGGGAAGAAGAGTGACAGTTCCTGAAGGAAGATCAAATAACATGTGGAGTTTGATGGAACAAGAGGTGAGTCCTGCCTTTAATTGCATTCACAAGGATAGGCCCAGGACTGGGTTTTACATCATCATTGACATCCCCACAATCCCAGATGATTATATTGTTTCTGTACAAGGAGTGAGAAATCCACTTCATAGTTAAACCAACAACTGGAAAACAGTTTTGTGAGTAAAATTAGGAACAACTCCTTTAAGCATTCACTTAGGACAGTGGAACATCAATTGAGTCTTTTAGCATGAACCAGAGCAATAGTCCAGTGAACTGGAAATTATCACACAGGAGATTTTACATGAAGTGGTAGCTTGCAAAAAAAACTGGTATAGACTGACATGGTCTTAAAGCTGTTCTTAGAGGTGATGCTGGAACCCTGGGGAGATGAAAGGGAGGCACATTGCAGAGATCTGGCCCTGGTGCTCCTATCCATTTACAACTGTGTACTTTATGTTCCACAGATCCTTGAATAATGTCTCATTCAATACCTATAATGTTGATGAGAAAAAATACAATGGATGGATCCTTAGCTGCTGTGTGTGTGGAGTTGGCACATTCTGCCCATGTCTGGGTAGGTTTTCTCCAGGTACTCCCACATCTCAAGTTCATGTGAAGTTCATTAATGTGTCTTAATTGTCCCAGTCTGAATGAGTATGTGCGTGTGTGTGTGTGTGTATGTGTGTACCCTGTAATAGAAGACATCCTGACCAGGGTGGGTTCCTTCCTTGTATCCTGAGCTGTTGGGATAGGCCATGGATATCAAAGGTTCTGAATTGGAATGAGTGAGTTGGAAAGTAAATGATTGTTAATAGTAGAATTGCTTTGAGCCTTTATTTAGAAGTTTGGTGATGTGGAGAAATGAAAAGATTCTGTGTCATAGATTGGAAGAATAAACATTGTTATCTAAAGCAATTTACAGACTCAATGCAATAACTATCAAAATCCCAAGGACTTTTTTCAAGAGAATAGAATAACTATAAATTTTGTATGGAATCACAAAAGGCCCTGAATAGTCAAAGCACTTCTGAGAGAAAAGTGTAAGCATACTCCCTGACTTCAAACTACACCACACAGCAATAGTAATCAAAACAGGATGGTCCTGGAAGAAGAACAAAAACATAGACCAATGAAATAGAATAAAGAACCCAGAAACAAACCCACACAAATATGGACAGTTAATCTCTGACAACTGAGCCATTATCATACTATGGAGACGTGAGACCCGCTTTAACAAGTGGTGATGGGAAAGCTGGATAGTCACACGTAAAAAGTGAAACTAGATCTTAAATTCATAATTAAAAATGTATTAAAGATTGAATATAATACATGAAACCATAAAATACTTGAAAGAAAACAGAAGGTGATATACATTGGATATCACCTGCAAAGATGTATTTGGGAACACAACTTCACGGCAAAGAGAACAAAAACAAAAATAAATAAAGGGGACTATATCAAACTAAAATACTCATGTACCTAGAAAGAAACCACCGCGCATACACACAAAAAACCCTCAACCTGCAGTCTGGGAGGACATACTTGTTCATCATATGTCTGATGAGAAATAGATCAATTTCCAAAATATATGAAGAATGCAAACAACTAAAAAAAAAAAAACCTGTCCAAACAAAACCTGGGCAAAAGGCATAAATAGACCTTTTCCAAAGAGGACATTCAATGGCACGTGAAAAAATGCTGAACCTCACGTATTATAAGGAAAATGCACATCAAAACCACAGAGTTGTCACCCCACCCTATGTGAATGGCTTACATCAAAAAACTGGAAACAACAGATGTTGGTGAGAATGTTGAAAAAGAAACATTCATCCACTGTGGGAATGTAATTTGGTGTAGCCTCTATGGAAAATGACATGAAGACTCCTTAAAAAAAAAAAAAAAATGGGAGGGCCTCCCCTGGTGGTGCAGCAGTTGAGCGCTTGGCTGCCAAGCTGCCTGCAGCCTCTGCAGCACCAGTTTGATCCCCGGCCACCAGCCAGGGTCCCACATGGCATGCAGACCTCTCCTGCCATACCTGCTGCTCCCCTCAGCAGTATATTTTGTCAGTCTGCCGGTTCTGCTCCCTACTCTGGCTCTGGTGAATTCTCTCACCCTCCCACACTTCTGACTGTACCCAGTGCTTGTATAAATAAATAAATCTTTAAAAAAAAAAAAAAGGAAATACCATATGATGCTGCAATGCTACTGCTAGGTGCAAAGAATATGAAAACACTAATATATAAAGATTGATGCACTCCTGCATTCATAGCAGTTATCCACAATAGCCAAGTCATGGAACCAACCTAAATGCCCAACAGACAAGTGAATAAGGAAATTGTAGAATATATACTCAATGGAACACTATTCAGCTATTTAAAAAGATGACCTAGTGCCTTTTGGGATAGAATGGATAGATCTTGAAGTGATTATGCTAAGTGAAATAAATCAGAAAGTAAAAGACAGTTACTGGATGATTTCACTCATCTGTGGGATATAAATAAAGAAAATAAATTGCTAACACACAGCAAAATCAGTCTGAGACTCTGTAAAATAGAGTAGTCACCAGAGGGAATTGGGGGAGAGGAAGAAGGAGTAGGGAAGGAGAGGACAGGACATTGGCACTGGTGTTTTGGTGGAGGGTGAGTGAAGCAGGAGCACATATGGAGCACAATTTTGCGCCTCCATATGTCCTGCTCCAATTACATAGATGTGTAAACAACTAACAAATTAATAAAATATGAGAAAAAATAGAAGTTTGGTAATGCTTTTGTCGCCAGAATTATGCCACAGAATTATGCCACCAATCTCAATTAGTAAATGGTAAAATAACCTCATTTTATATAAATTTTGCTTAAAGTTGCCATTTCCAAGAACCTGTTGACATCTTTTGAAATTTATGTCTTTTACAAACTTACATACTACTGAAATATTCTGGTGTTTTAGCACAAACTCTTCTCAGTGGCACTTAAATTTTTTTGAATTTTAAAATTATTTGGAATTATTAGTATAATCACTAGTTATCACAATCATTGCGATTTGGAGAGAATCAGTAGTCACAGCAAAATGTGTCTTCTGGTAGGTTTAAAAATAATTACCTGATATAAACCTGTATCTTCCCTTTGAACTTTTTAATTGCTTTTATCCAGGAAATTTGACTGTCTTTCAAGATCTGATTGCTAGAAACTGTTATTTTAAAATTCCTAGACCACTGCTTCATCATGCATGATTCCACCCATTTGTGGGATATAAATAAACAAAGTGAATTTGGGGGGATTAAGTGAATTTTTAAAAAGCCATCACTGAGCCAAAATAGAAGTCAGAATCTACTCCGCAACCTTTCTAAAGTGGAAAAAAAAAAAAAGCCTCAAAAGGAAAACATAGATCCAACTACTATTTGGGCAGGGACTATGATAAATGCAAATCACAGACTTCCCTTCCCTCCTGCCACAAATGTCATAACCATTTGGCATCTGAGTGCACTGAATTTTTCCCCCTTTCTGAACAGCTCTGCATGGAAAGGTCAGCATGTCCCTTTGGGAAATACCTTTTCTTATAAATTGGAGTGTTTGTACACATAACTGTAGGAAATGTTTTACATTCGCTTTGAAGGGATAGCAGTTTGTTCAACGCAGAATTGTTCTTTTTCCATCTTCCTGCCTATTGGACATCATAGACACCCAAATTACTGAAAGCAACTTTGAGCTTTTTTTCTATGGGACCAGATCATCTTGTCCACAAAACTAGCCAATGCCTTGGGCTTCCGAAAGACAAGCCGTGTTCCTTCTTTTATTTACTCCAAGGGACTCATTTGTGAGAGACTTTGTTCTGAAGAAAAGCAGTAATTTTCCACTATATATACTGAAACCCTGAAGAAGGAGGGGTAAGGTTGACAAGGAGACATGGGGAGGAGGGAAAGGAAAAGAAAAACAAAATAACTGCTCTAGGATCTCCTGTTTCACTTTGGAGAAAATGTGTTTCAGTGTGGACAGATGCAGTGTCCAGTATTTCAAATGAGTTAAAGTTCTTTGACTCTTTTGGTTTAGGGAAAGGATACAGGTAATTTAAAAAACAAAGCAATTTTGCTGTTTATGATCAGCTGCCTTCAATTTGATAATCAACATAAATATTTGTGGTTCATGGCAAATTCTTCTTCACCAGAGCCCGTTCCCATCCATCTTGAACTGATGAAGAACAGTGCTGAGACTGTGTGGTTATAGTCATTTCTGTAGCAACAAGTAGATATCCAAACAGACTTATAATTTGTCCTAAAGTAAAAGTGCTTCAATTTAGCAATAACTAAAAATAAACACAAGGAGGAACTGTAAGAAAGATAACAGCATCTAGGTGTCGGTCTGGATTGGACTACAGGAAGGGATCTGAGTCAGCATGGCTCACTAGTTTGGGACACTTCCGATTATTCACCTCCAGAAATAGTTTCCATTTCAGTCAAGTCTGTGTACCCTGACTGTGGGAAAGCCTGTGTGTGTGTGTGTGTGTGTGTGTGTGTGTGTGTGTGAGAGAGAGAGAGAGAGAGAGAGAGAGAGAGAGAGAGAGAGAGAGAGAGAGAGAGAGAGATGCATGTGTGTATTCCAATGGAGAGATGGTCTATCCAGGAGAAGCCACCTCTCTCCACATACACACCTTGTGTTATACTTCTATCCATTCTCATCTTCTCAAGGACTTCCCACCTTCAATTACCTTTTTCCCTAGGTCATCAATTTCTTGTCTTCATTGGTTAAATCATGAAAGCATACAGATGTGCTCTCTCCTCTCAATATTGAAAAATAAGACCAACTTCATCCGCCCATGTACACTCCCCATTCCCCTTCAGTAAAACTTAAAAAAAAATTTGATTTCTATTTTCTTGCTTCCATCCTTTCTCCAACCCATTGCAATCTGGCTTCAATCCACACCTCTCCAAAGAAAATGTTTTTGACAGTTACCAGGACATTTTTGTCAAAGCCAACAGGCCATGTATCTGTTCTCATGTTATTCAGCCTCTTGGTAGGATTTCAACACAGTTGAGTAATCCACTTTTTTTTTTTTCTTCAGATTTTGTTTTTTGACATTTAATTTTTTCCCCACATGTTCACATGTTCCATTCACTCTCCACCAAACCACCCATGCCCATACCCCATCTGCCTCCCTCCTCCATCTCCTTTCCCTCCCTCCTGTTCCCTCTGGTAACCATTATATTCTTTCACTGAGTTCAAAATTTATTCCTGCTGTAATTTGCCTGTGTATATTTCCCTGTGTATTATTTATATTCCACAGATAAGTAAAACCATCTGATATCTTTCACTTTTTGACTTATTTCACTTAACATAATCACCTTGAGGTCTATCCATTTTTGTCCCAAATACCACTATTTCATCTTTTTTTTTTTTTATATAGCCATGTAGTATTCCACTGAGTATATATTCCACAATTTCTTTATCTAGTTGTCTGTTGAAAGGCATTTGGTTCCAGGACTTGGCAATTGTGAACAGTGCTGCTATATACATAGGCATAGATAAATTTTTTTGTATTAAGAGTTTTCATTTTATTTGGATAAATACCTAACTAAGGCATTGCCAGATTGTATGGAATTTCCATTTGTATTTTCTTAAGAAATCCTGTAGAGTTTTCCACAGGGGCTGTACCAACTTGCAGTCCCATCAAAGGTGAATGGGTTTCTTTTTCACTGAAACCTTGCCAACACTTGTTGATTCCATTCTTTCATATATGGACTATTCTCACAGTGGTGAGGTGGTACTTCATTGTGGTTTTAATCTGTATTTCCCTTATAATAACTGATGTTGAATAATTTTTCATATGTCCGTAGGCCATGTGAATGTTCACTTTTGAATTACTTTCCTTTCTCAATTTTTATACTACAGTCATCTATTTTTCTTCTTTCAGGCTACCTCTTCTCAAGCTGTTTTGTCGGTTCTCAGTCCTTGACCTCTATCTAAATGTGGAAGTGCCTAGGACTCAATCATTGGACTTTTTTTCTTTACATTGTTCCTGGGTGATCTTATCTCTCTCATGATTTAATAACCATATAAATGCTGAAGAACCCCAATTTTATAACTCTAATTCTGGTAACTCCCATGATTTGCAGACATTGACATTTAATAGCCACCTAAAATTTATTTTCTCTAAATTGTTTCTCATCAAGTCTTTCATTTTATTTTCAGCAAGTGGTGCCATCATTGATCCAGCTGCTCAAATACCTGAGTCATCCTTAAATTTTTTTTTAAAGATTTATTTATTTATTTATACAAGCACTGGGTTCAGTCAGAAGTGCGGGAGGGTGAGAGAATTCACCAGAGCCAGAGCGGAAAACAGAACAGGCAGACTGACAAAGTACACTGCTGAAGGGAGCAGCGGGCAGCAGGAGAGGTCTGAACGCCATGTGGGACCCTCGCCTGGCGGCCGGGGATCGAACTGGTGCTGCAGAGGCTGCAGGCAGCTTCGAAACCCAGCGCTCAACCGCTGCTCCACTGGGGAGGCCCATCATCCTTAATTCTCTTTGCCTTGAACGCTACCTCATCCCTTCCCCACGTCCAATCTTTTGGCAAATCACATCAATTCTATCTTCAAGCTAGATCTTTAATTATTCAGCTTAACCTCTATTTCCATTTCTACCTCCAAACTGTCATAATCTCTCATCTGGACTGTTACAATAGATCCCTAAATTTTCCTCCTACTTCTACTCCTGTCTGCCGACAGTGCATTCTGCACGATAGCCAAAGTCTCAAAAAAAAAAAAAATTAAAGTAGAGAACTGTATTACATCCTTGTCTTGCTTAGAGTCTATTAATACTTCTTATTGCATTGGTAATAAATTCAAATCAACCCCACCATGGTTCACATGGCCCCTTACGAGCTAGCTTCTTGTCCACATCTATCCTCACCTCCCACTCTGCTCTTGTCAAACTGGCTTCCCTGATGGTTCTTTCATCTGTTGAGTACTTTTCAGTCTTGGGATCTTTGCATTTGTTCTTTTTGAAGTATTTTATATTCACATGAGTAGCTCTTTTTCATCCATTAACACTAATATGTATTTTTTAAATTTTGACATTTATCTTCAATGTATTTTTGCAGAAATTAAAACCATGTTCAACTACCATGTTCCATTCCCTTCCATCTCAGACACAATTTGATTTGTAGCTTGCCTTTGCTTTGCATTTATAAAAAGCATGTACTTGCAGCTTACACATACACATATGCAATTGGCTGTAACTTGCTTTTTTAGTCAACACCTTTTGAGAGCTGTAAGATCAAATCCATTCATTTTAAGTGATGTAGAGTAACCCATGTAGAGCAAATGTATAATTTTCCCATCTTCCCCTACATTTTCTACTCCTCTATATCCCACACATTACAGATAATGATTCAGAGAGCATTTCTATACATCCCCTTCCCTGCTTGTGCAAGAATTTCCTTAGAAATGAGTTCTCTGGGGCCTCCCTGGTGGCGCAGCGGTTGAGCGCTGGGTTGGGAAGCGGCCCGCAGCCTCTGCAGCGCCAGTTTGATCCCCGGCTGCTCCCCGGCCACTGGAGGAGGGTCCCACATGGCGCACAGACCTCTCCTGCCAAGCCCGCTGTTCCCCTCAGCAGTGTACCTCGGTCCCTCTGCCTGCTCTGCTCCCCGCTCTGGCTCTGGTGAATTCTCTCACCCTCCCACATTTCTGACTGTACCCAGTGCTTCTAGAAATAAATAAATAAATAAATAAATCTTAAAAAAAAAAAGGAATGAGTTCTCTGGGTTGTATGGTATATATATAGTAAATGTATCCATTATTTGGTTATCATTAGTTGCTCATTATAGCTGTTTTAATTTATACATCCACCAGATTTATATGGAATGTCTGCTTCCCTATCTCCTTTGTCAATTTATATGGTCACACTCTTTAAACGTATCTTAAACTGACAAATTTGTAAAGGTATCTGATTATTTTTGAAACTGTATTATGTGGATTATTGGAAAGATTGAAGACTTATCTCTATCTATCTATCTATCTATCTATCTATCTATCTTTATCTATCTGTCTATCAAGAAAGATGTGTTCTTCATTTTCACTCTTGTCACTTTTGGTCAAAAAACCTTATTTCTTTTGCAGCACTTATCATTTGTTAGCATGTTTTTTTGTTTTTCTCAGGCAGAAGGTAAGGTACCTGAAGGCAGAAGCCTTCAGTTGATGATTTTCACCCCAGTTAAGTGCCTTGCCTAGCATGTGGACACTCAGTATTTATTGGATGAACTCATTCAACAGCCATTTTTGTTAGAACTTATTCAACAGCTGCTACGTGGCACATACTCTTATAAGTTCTTGACATATACCTGTGAACAAAACAGAACTGGCTGCAGAGAGCTAACATTTTAATGGTTGAGAATTAACAAGATGTATAAGTAAAAATTTAGTTATGTTTAAAGGTGCTTTGGGAGAAGTTTCTAGGTGAGAGCTTAGGATGTTCTCTAGTCTCTTACCTTTGTGTGGTAAAGTGGAAAAGGTATTTGCTTTGCAGACCCTGAAAGTCCTAAGTAAGGTAAACTATTAGATTCTTAGTAACTTACCTCTTAGATTCTCAGTTCCCGTATCTGTAGGGTAATAACCACCTCCCAAGGCTGATGTGAGGAATAGCCAAATGTTATCTCATCCTTTCCCAGACATTCACCCCACCATAATATTCCAAGACATATGACACATGGCATCAAAGCATAATCTTCCTCTCAGTACCCCTAGAATGCTTAAAAAATACCAACCCAACTTTTCTGAAAATACTCAATATAGTCTTACTGAGTAAATACATGGACAAAATAGCATGTGGGTAATTTCCAAGCCAGCAATTAAAGCTTCTTTTATTCAGAAAATATGCTTTTAAAAAGAATTTTCTTTAATAATTATTTTCCCTCTTTCTCAATTCCATTTTTACTGACCCCTATTGATAAAGATGGAAGAAGCTGCTATCCACTCAACCTTGTTTATCATTTATATAAGTAAAACCACAGAGATTTATTTATAGGAGGATAAAACATTTATTTCAGTGGAAACACTAATCTTTACTTTCATCATGCTGAAGTGTGTAGTTACAAACAGTTTCCAATAAAACACTATATATAATAAGCAAAAAATAAGTTAATACATTGTAAACTTACATACAGTTTCATCAATTAACAGGTTTAAGAACAAACAAGCCATTTAAGACTTTGGAGCTACATTTAGTAAAAAATTCAAACACTCCAACCTTATCAACCTCAAGTAAGACACTAAAGAGCTATTCAAGACTTCTTCGAATCAATTACACAAATACATTTTTATTTTTGGTTACAGTCCCTGCTATGCACAAGACCATTGGAATGCTGGAACAATTACACATTTTTGAACGGCACGAAGCAAAGCAAGGAGATAACATGCCAGCCTTACTGAAGCTGTCTTGAAAGTGCAAAGTTTGCATTTTCTTTTCCTGAACCACTAGGATAAGAGCGGGCACCTCAGACGACACGGCGGGGTCATGAGCATGCTTTCTATACCACACTGGTGGGACATTTATTGGAACCAGGTCTCCATGCCTTTGAAGATACCTCCGGCTTTAATCAGGGAACAGGTTTCAACTAAACGTAGTGCAAATCAAACACCGAGGAGCAAAACGACAGAAGAGGGGCTGCCATAGATCGACCTGCTGTTTCTCCACCTGGCACGACGCCACACGGGACAGATTGGCACAAGGAACCAACAACTTCTATTTAGGTTTTGATGTGGAAGGCGGTGCGGCGGAGCGAGTGCAGGGCCACCACACAGCAGCCCCGGAGCAAGGCTCCGATGTTGTAGACGGGGTCTGTCCCCCCTCTCTGAGTACTAAATGCCCACAGAACGGTGGGGACCACGGGCGCCGCCACCGCCAGGAGATCCACCAGGAAACTGCTGCTCCAGTACTGCCTCCCAATGGCCCCCTGCGGCCGCAGGATGAGGCCGTCCAACCTTTCTTCTGCGGAGCCTGCAAAATCCAGCTCTCTCATGAGGCGGTTTTCATGAGCTTCGATATCCACCTCTGGGTATGGGATCTCCACAGGAGACAAAAGGATGGCTGAGTTTGGATTTCTTGGAGTTAAGTCAACCACTAATGCAGAGATGGACTCCGGGAAGCTTTCTGTGGAGTCAGCCACAGATTCTTCAGGGGATGCCGAGCTTGAGGGACAAGGGTCCTGGAGCTTGAGCACGTGCTGAATGAACTCTGAGATCGCAGGGCTGTAGGGCAGCACATCGGTCTGCACGGCCTGCTCCACCACCACGCTGCTCTCCTCCTGCCCCCCTGCCCTGGAGAGGGCCTCCAGGACTGGCGCCCCAAGAGTGCAGTGAAGAAGCTCCACACCGCCGGCCTCTGTGGTGGTGGCTGTCACCATCTCATCGAACAAATCTGTGCCGTCAGCCAGGCTGTCTCCCACCAGCAGCTCACTGTCAGCCCCTTCCTCTGTGACCTGCTCTTCCAGAGACAGCCCATCCGTCATCTTGCCAAAAGGGGTGTTGAGGCTCAAGCTTTTCTCTGGGGAATCACATGGAAAGTCTAGACACAGTTCATCCCTCAGAGAGCCACTGTGTGCCATCTCCATGCTCTGAAGTAGAGACTCCAACTTCTTGTTTTGAATGTTTATGTCCACAAAATATTTCTGAATGCCTTTATCTTTATCAGCCAAGTTGCTCCTCATAGTTTCAATGACCTGTTTGAGCTGTTTGATCTCTTTCCTGGCTTCCTTGAGGGCCAACTGGGCCTCTACCCGGTGACACTCTTCTTCAATCCAGTCTTCTCGCATCCGGGCCAGCTGGGACTTGAGCTCCGCAATTTCAGATTCCCTAGAGTGAGAAGATAAGGATGGTGAAGGAAACGTCAACTCTAAACCCAGCAGTAGCAATTCTGACACCGTGAGAAGCCTGTGCTTTGCCACTTGAAACATACAGGTTAAATCCGTTTTGAATTTCCTTCTTTGGCAGGGATAGCCATGACTTTCCCTCCTTAATTTTTAAAATAGCTGAAAAAATGATAGCAACTAGAATCAGAAGAAGAATTCTTACCAGTATTATTTATTTTTTGAGTGCTCACTATATGTCAGGCACTGCACTAAGTGCTTCACAAGCATTGTCCTCTTTCAATATTAAATATTTGAAATGTTATTTTTAGGACACACTAGAGTTCTTAGACTGCTTTTATCTCTATAGCCTACCCTTCCATAAACCTACAGTTTATGGGAGGAAAGTCCTTTTTATTTATTGTTTAAGATTTATTTATTTATACAAGAGCTGGGGTACAGGTCAGAAACGCAGGAGGGTGAGAGAATTCTCCAGAGACAAAGCGGGGAGCAGAACAGGCAGATGGAGCAGCAGGTAAGGCAGGAGAGATCTGCCACACCATGTGGGTTTCTCCCTGGCCGGCCAGGAATCGAACCTGCACTGCAGAGGCTGCGGACAGCTTCATAGTGCAGTGCCCAACCTGCTGCACCACAGGGGAAGCCCCCTTTTTATTCTTAATTGAGTATCCAGGACAAAGGCAGATAGATAAACTTTAGCCTTGCAAAATTATTTTGATCACAATCCAGTAATCATTAAAAATACTTTTTTAAATAATAAGGACTTTGTGGAAAGTAGATTACCTGCTCTTAGGTAAGATGATATAGAATGCATCTTTTACTACTACTTTCTTAAAAGACTTATTTTACTTATTTATGCATACAAGAACTGGGGTGTAGGCCAGAGGGGTGGGGTGTGATAAGATTCACCAGAGATAAAAGTGGGGAGCAGGACAAGCAGAGCTACTGAAATACACTGCTAAGGGGAGCAGTGGGTGAGACAGGAGAGGTCTGCTGTGCCATGTGAGTTAGCTCCCTGGCTGGGGAATGAACTCAGGCCATGGTGGCTGGCGATAGCTTGATAACGCTGAGACTATAACCCCTGTGCCACCAGGGAGGCCTATTATACTACTTTTTTGTTCCTTCAAAAATTTTTTCCTTGCATGTAATTTCTTCATAGTCAATGTCAGTACCTGTCCTCATATTCTCAGTGAATATGAAGACCAGGTAGTCAGGATCCTGATATAAATGAAGAGATGGAGTTAGTATTGCTCCTTTGAAGATTAGGCTTAAACACTTTCTTGTTTCACCACCTCCCCTTCTCTCCCACTTCTACGAGCACTCAAATTCTCCCTGAACTCCCCAAATATCATATACCAAAGACTTTTCAGAAGATAGGGTCTGAGTCATGCCACTCTCACCCTGAATTCACAGCTACCCTGGTCACAGTTCACTTGTCTCTTCCAAAATGTCCCAGGGAAAACACAAGCAGAAATAGGTCTGCCTAAGATGTCAAAGGTTTGTTCTTTGAGATAAGATCTCTTTAAGTACAAGCTGGGTTTTTCTGACCTTAACACTTAGCCAAGAATAACGAACCTCTTCCTTCAGCACAGAAATAGCTTGCAGAAATCACAATGCACACAGTCACCGCCTCTCACAGATAAACAGCTTACCAGGGCCCCATGTGTGAGATCCACTCCACTAGAAGTCTGGGATTGTTCCTGCAAGTGTTCCTGCCACTTAAAAATAGTCGTGCACACACCAAACTCTTCATGTCAGAGCTGCACACACCCACCATGAGCAGTGGCACCTCTATGCTCAGAGGGCCCCTGAACTCCTAAAGGAACCAGATCACACAGGACTGGGAAGGGCTCTTTTGAGAGGCGGATTTAAGAAATCCAACAAAGATGAAATGAAATATTTTTTTTCTTTTCTACTTTTCATAGGTTGGGTGCCTATTTCATTTTATGGAAAAAGAAATCATCCTAAACCGCAGTGTGCAAGGGACACAGATCACCTCTCGTGAAGCCGGCGCTCGGATTCCTTCAGCTTGGTCTTTAGGTGCCTTACTGTAACCTCTTTTTGCTGCAGAGGAGTCAAGTACTGCTCAGGATTTGGGGGTTTGACACCATGATTTTCACCACAGGACATGTACCTTCCAGACCGTCTGAAATAATCCAAATAATGAAATTTACTTTTTTTATAAAAAGAAAAGTTAAGGCACAATTAATAGCTCAAGGAAGAATGGCAGCTATGTTGCTGCTTTAAATCTCAATACTCAGAAGGGGGACCAAAACATGCCTGGCCTTCCCTTCATTATTTGGGTGCTGATGGGTGTGTGTGTGTGTGTGTGTGTGTGTGTGTGTGTGTAGGGAGTGAGGATAGTAAAGGGGAGGATTTTCTATGGCTTAGCAATGATCTCATACAAAATAATGCACAGTTGTCCCAGTCTGCCTGTTGTTCAGAATAACATGCTGCTGTACTGAAGGACAATGAATGGGGCAGCGGGAGGGAGGCAGGGGAGCGAGATGACCTAACTTTCCACACAATAAGCTACTGCCCAGAAATCCTGACTGCAGTTGAATGCAAATGGTTCTGAAATCAGTCCCTGGCACAGTGATTTGGTGGGAAGTTTCCTTCTTCTGAAGGGAATAAGACTTACTCCACTCCCATCAGAGTGTGTTTTGTAAGAGAAGTGCTCTGTGTGCTACAAAACTTCCCCAGCTGGAATCTTGGCCCTCTCAGGTCAGGCCTGGCAGAGAGCCGAGCGTCCCTGGGGTAAGGGCCAACTAGTGAGCCAGGGATGCCCAGGAGGAAGGCCAAAGGAGAAGGCTGGCAGCTTCCCTGACTCTAGACCCCATCCAAGCCACTGCACGATCACCCTGTTCCCCCCTCCCCCCCCCCCCCCCCAGTACCAAGACGACCCTTGGCTGGTTCCCGACCCTGCAGTCCTCTGGTCAGGTGCCATTTGGATATGCAGTTCCCGCTGGCCATCCTTTCCACCCCACAGGGGCTAATTCATTCCTTGCTTGCCTTTTAGATCTCATTTCAATTTCACTTCCTCAGAGAGCTCTCCTCTGCTCCCTCCAGACTGAGTTGGCCCCCTCCCCACCTTTTACATACACAAAAAGTAGTAGGTACAGAAGGAGTATCGTTCATGTGTTTTTGTCGTTAGAGGAGGAACATCTGTGGGCGCTGAGTACAGGGAACTTCTTTTCTGTTCACTGCTCTATTCCCAGCACTTTGCCCTGTACCCGGCACAACATGGTGCTCAATAAACATCTAGTATTTGAATGAATGAATAAATGAGTAATGTGAATGATTCCCCTTGTTCTGAGGAGAATGAGCAGGACCCTCCTCCTGCCTTGGTGCCTTTTCTCCCCCTCTCCATGCACTCCGGGGACTGCTGAGGCTTATTAGAATTGTGATTCAGACTCTTTCTCTAGTAGTCTTGAAGGATTAGCTGAGTGTGGGAAAGAGAAGTGTCCCGTTGCAGAATACGATGGGGGATCAAGAGTTGTATAACTTTTTTTTTTTTTTTTTAAGAAAAGCTTAGGACCACGAAGGACCACGAATTGGGGGAGGAACCGCACTCACCTCATCACAGGACTGCAGTCGCTTCCTTTGTAGGAGCCAGAGTTGCTACTGCTCGGGGAAGAGGGCGCATAACTGGGATGGATGTTAACGGGACTCAGCTGGTTCCTGCACAGCATGGACAGAAGGTCCTTCTCCCGTGGGGATGGAGGGCTATTGCCAGACTTGTATGACGAAGCTCCATTACTCCGCCCATGGGGACCTCGACTGGGAAAAACCCATAAAAAAAAGTTAAAATCCTTGGAACTCCCTAAGCACAAATGGCTGCCACTAAGAAAGTCCTATTTATAGAGATGGAAGGGGCAAAGTAAGGATCGGCACGAACCATCCTTCCCAGTTGCTGGCTAGTCTTTTGTGCCTCGTGTCACTAGTACAGGCAGCCTCTCCCTCTGCTGTTTTTTCAAACAGTCTCTGATCATAAAGCTTGTTTTGAATCAAGTGCTACTGCCTGCTAAGGACACAAGCCATGTACGTTTTTGATTTGTTTCAGGTTCATTTTTGGAGGCTGTTTTGAAGATGTGGTTTTTGTGCCAGTGCACCTGCTTCAGCTTGAAAAGATTTGGTTTGTGACGGGGTAAGAAAATGAGGCTTGGGAAGAAGGGTGTTCACCATAAAGGAGGAGGAAAAAATAGAAGAGATAAACATAGCCCACATAAATGTATCAAGTCTGTAATTTTAACCACTTATTCCCTCCCCCCTCCACCTTTTCTTTCCTTCCCCAGTGACAACACAGGTGCTTGTGTTGTCATTTAGGTGCTGAAATCTTGCAACACTCTTCAGTCCTCTCTCTCCCTTCTTGTCCCCTCCTGCAAGGAGGCTAGAGTGCTCTTTCTAAAATGTGCCTTGAATATCACTGTCTTCCTCAGAGCCATTTAATGGTTCCTCACTAGCCCCAGAATAATGGCCAGACTTCTTTTTTTTTTTTTTAAAGGAATCTTTTTTTTTTTTTTAAAGATTTATTTATTATTTATACAAGCACTGGGTACAGTCAGAAGTGCGGGAGGGTGAGAGAATTCACCAGAGCGGGGAGCAGAGCAGGCAGAAGGACCACGAGACAGGTCTCCGCGCCATGCGGGACCCTCCTCCGGTGGCCGGGGAGCAGCCGGGGATCGAACCGGTGCTTCAAAGGCTGCGGGCAGCTTCACAACCCAGCGCTCAACCGCTGCGCCACCTAAGTCTCTGGCTACCTCCTACTCCAAGACTGATGGGAACCTTCTCCAAGCAGCCTTTCTGGATTCTTGCTCCCTAGGTTGGTGGCGAAGTTGCTCCTGGGTGCTCTCTAGTCCTCTGTGCAAACTTCTAACTTATCACAGTGCACAACTGCAACTTGCTGTCTTTCCCCACCACCCCCCACCCCCGAGACTGGGGCATTCTTGAGAGCACCAACAGTCTGTGCTTTTGCATTCCCACCACTGCCTCCTGGCACATGTGAGGTGCTCCCTAAGTGACTGCTTGATGAATAAACTGGACTTAGGTCCTGGCACTGTTGCTTATCAGGAACTTAGGCCAATAAACCACTAATCTACAGGGATATAAAATAACCATCCCTACCTGCCTTACAGTGGTGGCATGAAAATCAAAGAGTACCTGGCAATCAGCTGGGAAGGACAATTCCACTGTAAGGTAACATTACAGGATGAACAAGCCTGTACCTCTAGTTCCAGAGATTTGACACCCACTAGTGTAAGGAAGCATCTTGAGAATGTTGACATTACTTAAATAGGCTAACAGTTCTGTCAGAAATATTTCTTGGTGACATGACAGGAAAACAAAAGAGAACAACATACCTTTCACATAGCAGTACTGCTCTTGGACAGTTTTAATTGCAGATGTTTCCAGCTGACACATCTCAATGAGCACTGTGTGTAAATGTGAATGTGCGTGTGGGGAGACTTGGCTCCAAAACCACAATTATTTATTTAAAATCAAATATAATTTCAACTAGCTCTCAACCCAACAAATCACATAGAAGTAAAACATCTTAATTCTCAAAAAGTTTTTTCCTGCTGAAAATCATCCAAATGGCCTCTATCTCCTTTTCGTGAGAGAAGGCACTTTATATGGAACAGATGGGCTAATGGCTTTTGGACAAACCAACTTCAGCAGCCCAGTGGTGGGGAGACTTCATGACTTGCAGGAAGCCTTCATAACTGGCTTGGATTTGCTTCTCCACACTTCACTTCTAAATCTGCCACCAACTGGCCTATTTTCTTTCCTTTTTCTAGTTTTGTCTCCTAGGTTATGTGACTATTTCCCCACCACCAACTATCCTATATATCCCCTCGACCTCCCCTTCCCCACTCCGTCTTGACATCAGAGACTTCGCTTCATCTATTGATGTTTGCTAGTTTTTGTGAGAGTTTTAATTTATTGAATCATCTGTTATATAAATGTGACTGATTTTCTCAACATGATTGTGAAAAATATGGAGGATTAAACATTATAAGTTAGGAGAGCAAGTAAAGGATTATTCCTAATACTGACTCCAGAATTCTATTATTCTGAGTGAAGCCTTACTGAGGCCCTTCTGTGACGCTAGTCCTGTTCCAGATGTTTTATGAACATTGTTTCACTTAAACTTGCCCATCATGCTATAAAGATGGTTCAATTATTACCTGCCTTTTACACTAAGTGAAGTTACATGAACTAATTGCCATTCAGGGGCAAAAGAACACGCAGGTGAACTGGGACCTAAATCCAAGTATGAACTCTACAGAAATATCTCCTACTTTACATAGATAGAACCTTCAAGAGAGAATTCCACAGAAATAGCGGCTGGCTTTCATTTGTAAATCTTCATAGCTTTGTTTTTAAGATTACTTGTCAAAAGTATTCTTATCCACTTAACCTGTCCCTCATTTCTCCCATCAAATGTACACCCTTCACTAAATGTTTGGAGTAGCATTTTCCCACGAGCTAATTCTCTACAGAGAAAATTCATTATTAAGGGTGAATGAGCTAATGAATAGGATCATGATAGAGCCCTTATAGAGTTTGGCATAGATACCTGGCCCATCCAGGGGAGTTGATATCAAAGCACCGTCCTGCAGGACACAAAGATTATGTGAAATGGCTGACAAGGTCATCACAGAAATCTACAGAGAGCGAGTCCTCTGTGCCAGATTCAAATTTTAAAAAAAAAGTGAGGATAATGGATAAATTTCCCATTTCAACTTTCTACCTATTAAGTTTATATACCTTGTTTGAACAGAATTATATTTAGCTCTTTTATATTTAACCCATCAATTTTTAACCACTTTTGAGAAGTTAGGGATTCCAGACTAGATATTCTAAGTCACTCGGTATTACCGACACTACCTTGGAATTGAATCATCAATACAAATTCCTTTGAAATGCTTAAAATTGGTTTCTTCTACTGTCTGTATCTTTTTTCTTTGGCCTCTCTGTTCTTTGATACCTTGTATATGGTTATGTACTAATTTCTTGAATGGGTTAGATCAATGGTTTATTCTCAGAGCAAGTCCCATCTGATTTATACAGGGAACATTTATATTCATGTCCTTGATCCCAGAGGCACTTTATTTCCCAAATAGATGGTGTTTGGGGATAAAGCAATTGTGTCCTTTTACTGCAAACTCCACTCTTTTGTTGCTGCTTGGTTTGATTTCAGCTTTGTTTTTAACAATAAGACTGGGCACTGGCGGGGTGGAGGGGAGATATGTCCTTAGATCCCCTTATGAACATCAGTCAAACCTTCTGCGCCCCTCTCCCCAAGAGAAATGGAAAGTATTTGCTTGCTGACTCTTGGAAATGCAAGCTTTGAGAAATTGAAGTTTTTTTTTTTCCCTACAAACCCTTTTCATAAATGCAGACACTGTGATCCAGGACTTGCTCAAAATCTAAAGTCAAGTCCTCCCCAGGTGTTTCGTGGCTCACTCTAGCTATTTGTTCAGTTCTCACTCAGAGGTCACCTCAAAGAGGTCTCCAGGAACCCGTCAATCTAAAATATACACATCCAATTACCATCTATGCCCCTGCAGTGTGTGTTTTACAAAGTAACTGTATTATTTATGTATTTATTGTCTTTTCCCTTAGTAGGAAGACTATCCCTTTCATGGAGTTTTGTTTAATGCCAGTATCTCCAGAACTTGCCTCACAGTAAATGCTTAATAAACACTGGATGAATAAAGCCACTAAAGTAGCAGGGAATCCTGAGAATTATAACCTGCTCATCAAACATAGACACTAACTCCCATTTTCCCCACGGTCCTTCTGCCAATTTAAACAGCATCAGTGGTGAACATTTGTGGGTGTTTACTATGCTCCATGCACTAACTCCACACTTTATCTGTATTAACTAAATTAATCCTAACAATAAACCCTACAAGGTGAATATGAGTAAAACCCTATTTTACAGATGACAAAACTAAGGCAGAGAGAAGTTAAGCAACTTGTTCAGGGCCACACAGCATATAGGTGGTGGAACTGACATTCACAGCTAGGCAGCCTGGCTCCAGAGCCCATATTCTCAGCTATTCTGCTCTATGGTCTCTGAAGGTACGGGCCACGCACACCACTGTCCTCTCTTCACTCCTTCCCCAAGGAAAGGTTGGGAGTGGTCAGGGTATCACTCTGCTTCCTTCACAGAGATGAAAAATGGAAGCTCAGCTGGAGGAGAGTAAGGATGAAGCTGTAACTGCTGCAGCAGATTCAACAAGGAAGGTAGGATGGGAAGGAGGAGCTTACTAACCAGGTGAGTACACAGGTGAGTGAGGGAAGCAGAAGAGGAGCAGGACAGGTGCTCACAGCCAAGGACTGCATGAGAGACAGTCACAGGTAGACATCGGCCAAGTCATGTGACCCAAACAAAACCCACTAACTATAATAATGAATAAAATAAAATGTAAACAGAGAGGAATCCAGGTGGTTCTTGAGAAACATAAAGCACAGGTGAGTCACTGTGTAAATTGTCTTAATAACCACAGAGCAGGAGACAGTGCCTACTTGCGTGCAAAAGAGGACCGCTTGCTTCCCGCAGCAGACATATGGACCTCAGGAGCGGAAATGCTGCCCGTGCTGCTCGAGGAGCTAAAATCAGCTTCACTACCTGAAAAACAACAGGGGAGAGAGAAGTGTGAAGGAGAGAAACCTGAAAACCCGCTGGCCAGTCCCCGCCCTCCCAGGCCCCTGGGTCGCTGCATACTCCAACTCAGCACATGGCAAGATTCCAGAGCTTCCAGGCTCTCCGTGTTTTCCTCAAAGCAGAGGAGAGAAGGAGCAAGCGCAGGACATCATTTCATAAACAGAGCTCAGAAGCACAGCAAGGCTGGTTTTATAAAGATGCCGGTCTTCCAGCACATGATCAGCCAGGACCGAGCGCAGGGAGAGAAAGCAGGGCTCCCCCATTTCAGGCTTGTCCTCAGCTACATCAGTGTGCTCACCCAAGCTCTGAGCAGCATGAAAATATACCGGTCAGTTCCAAAGGAGTTTTTCCAAGAGAGCTTATGTTTGGGCTTCTGTAGTCAGCTAGCCACCCTTGAGCTAGCATGTTAGGGTCTGGAGATAATCAACCAGTGAGAAGCAGCCAGGAGGAAGGGCTGGGCCAGGAAAACAGCCGGAATGGGCTCTATGGGATGAGAGCCTTAACAAAAAGCAGGACTCGAACATACCCAAACAGAATGAAAAAAGTTCACTGTGACTATGATGGACCCTCTGCTAACGATAATGAAATATGGAATTTTAATTTTGGGTGTTTGAGGGGGTTGTTAATCAGATTACAAAGATCATAGTACGTTTTGAGTACAGGTTAGAATTGGAGATAAAATTAGAACTATGCTGTGTGGTAGGATAATGAATACAACTCAGTTGTAACAAAAATATACAAGGCTCTGGGCAGTAATAATGGAATATTGCATGGTTTGCCTGAGAAAGAGACGCGGTGTGGAAGAGGCCAGAGTGGACAAATGAGAAGAAACAAACAAAATCAGAAAGGCTTTTGGAAAATCAATCTAGGTATATAATTTCCCAAGTGCTACAACACAGTATGTAACTCATCTGCTCTAGAACTCAGGCCTGGTCACATTTTTGATTTAAGGTACATTATCTAACCATCACAATAGAAACTACTTACTAAGTGCACACTAGGTTCCAGACCCTGTAGAAATGCTTTCTGTTTTTCAAACCTGTTCATCCTGACATCTTTCTAAGGCAGATTTTAATCTCACTATTTACTTTTTTTTTAAATGTTTTTTATTTAAGTTGCTATTAAGTTTTTTTTTTTTTTAAGATTTATTTATTTATTTATACAAGCACTGTGCACAGCCAGAAGCGCGGGAGGGTGAGAGAATTCACCAGAGCCAGAGCAGGGAGCAGAGCAGGCAGAAGGACCGAAGTACACTGCTGAGGGGAGCAGCGGGCGGCAGGAGAGGTCTGCGCGCCATGTGGGACCCCCCTCCAGTGGCCCGGGAGCAGCCGGGGATTGAACCGGTGCCGCAGAGGCTGCAGGCAGCTTCGCAACCCAGCGCTCAACCACTGCGCCACCAGGGAGGCCCATCTCACTATTTACTTTTAAGGAAACTGAAACGGACTTGTCCAGGGCTCTGGGGTAACAAATCCTACCTAGGACCAAATCCTGCTCTTAGTTCTACAATACGATGCTGCGTCCTAGAGTGGGAAAAGTGTGGTCACAGGAGAGGCTCCTGAATAAATTCCACTACCATGTCCCCACAAGCCTGAGGAGCCAAAGGAACATGCAGCAGCCTCACTGGCCACTGGTAAACAGAGTCCTCATACCTATGGTTTTTAATAGTTTTGCTCAAGGGAGAGAAAGGCAAGCGACAAGGCAGAGAGAGAAAAACGCTTTTTGCAGCTTCCAGAACCCTTCTGGAGGGCCTCCCTCTTATGGGAAAACAGACTAAGAACGACCCCTTCGCATAGAGGACAACAGTGAATCCCAACTCCCAGCAGATTCTGGGAAGATTAGGTGGCAATTTATCAGGACCAACAGTAGCTATTCCTTCTGGATTTAGAGACTTTGTCTAATGATGTAATGAGTTGCTAGGAGCTCCCTGCACTTAATTAGTTGCCTCTGAGTAATTAACTGGCAAAATCTAGTATTTTAGAATCTCAAGGATTCATGATTGGTTGTGCTACCCAGCGGCATGCTAGTTCTGACTGCCTAATTCAACCTGCTAGCAAATTATCAGGCTGATTATAAAATGATAAAGGGGGACAATTTTTAAAAATAGATCTTCGGGGACCGCAATCACCAGGCTGATGATAATATTTTCTAATGTACTATTATTACCCTGAAATACAAGCTTTTCATTCTTTAAAATATACACAAAATCCAACCATTATAATTGAGCTATATGCATAAAAATGGAAACAGAAACCAACAATTGCGGATATCCATTGTCATCTCCTGATGCCTTTGATCTGCGGTAATTATGCACTAGGAACTGGAGGGACAACTTTGTTCTACACTTTATAGCTACTGGAACTCAATATATTGACCCCATGGATGCATAGAGACGAAGGTCGCTTTGTTCCTGTACTTCTCTAACTTATCTCTGTACATATGAAAGTGATCACAGGACTCAGAATGCCCGGCAGCTACATCCAGGATTCGTTGAGTAATATGATAGTGAAAAATGGATAAGCTACTTCTCAGCTATTTCCGTGTATGATCTAAAAATCGTATGATCTATTTCAGTTCATGCAATGTAAAGTCAATGTGCTCTTTTTAAGGGAAACACAGGAAAGTCCATTTTACTACATCATCTGACAGACTTTCCCCATTTACTAAGCAAGAAACTAAAAGGAAGGCTGGAGATATAACTTCCCCCTGCCCATTTATCTATGAGCTGGGAACAAAGATACTAGGAAGGAGAGGTGTTATTTGTTTCCTTTAAATAGTGTTAAACTATAAATTGATGTGTTTACTGTAGTTCAAAGTTCTTGTAGATTATTAAAATCATTTTTTAGCTAGGAGGACCTAGCTAAAAATATAAGCCCAAGTCAGAGAGTTCCTGTTCAAATCCCACCTCTATTGCTTGTTGGATGGAGGACTTTAGGTAATTTAGTTTACCTCTCTGTTTCTCAGTTTTTCAATCTGTTAAATGGAGAAATGACAGCCTCATATGGTTGAGGCAGGTGCTAAGATTTTACATATATATATATATATATATATATACACTCACACACTTACATATGATATATAATCATATATCATTACATATATCATTATATTTTACAATTATATATATGTATTCATAGCTTACAGTTATATATATATTAGAAAAACTATGTTATAAATGCATAATAAATGTTAATTTAACTGTGCAGGAGTTAAAAGACAACTTTTATTACACCACATTTTTTGGTAGAAAATTTAGAAAACAGAAATGCTCCAGAGGAAGGAAAAATGATGTCTATAATTACATAATCAAAAAAATCCTTCAGTTCACCTTTTGGTATACAACTATCAAGTATACAACTTTTGATATATAACACAACACACCATTATGTAACTCAATTGGTTTTCTTTTAATATGTGAATATCTTTGAAACGTTACAATTTGTTTTCTTAAAGCAATGAGTATGTAGGCTACGAACAATTTTTCTATTGTTAACAATAAATGCTATGTACCAAAAACCATCCTAAGCATCTTTTACATATTACCCATCTATTTCTCATGAAGTACAGATCCTATGAGGTACGGACAGTTGTCGGTTCCTTTCACAGGTGAGGCAGGGAAGTTGAGTGACATGCAAGGTGTCACAACTACTTAATGGATAAGCCATTCTAAACCACCCAAAGCCAAGATGAGAACCCAGACTTCTGATCCCACGCGCTGTGTCCTTAAACACAGGCTTGATGTTCATTGATTTCCTTGGGCATATGAATTTATACCTTGACTCAAGTATTACTTTGGAATTAATTCCCAAAACTATGACTTTTAAGCCAAAGGAAATGCTCAATTTAAAGACTTTTGAGCATATTCCATCAGAACATTTTGGAAGGCATTATCCTAAAGCAAATTTGGGGATCAAGAGAGTGTCTGCCACCATCTGCCTGTATATAAACACCCAACTGGTAAGTCTTGGATATCCTAGAGAATATTTTCACAAAACTTGGGGTGCAATCTTTGGTTGTTAAAGAGCTGTGCTTGAGAAGATGAAAAGAATTAAAAAAATTATTTAATTATTGATGAGGATATCCTCATCAATACCATCGTTGTTTCTCATCAATATTTCCTTTGACCAGGTGCTGAGTTGGTGGAGGACTCCAGGACTGAATAGAGAGGGTGAACTGGATGACCTTTAAGATAACTTGTGATGTCAAGGTCTTGGTGACTAAACACCTTGCAGAGAAGACATTTTCCAACAGTCAGAAATCCAGGCTTGCTGGTCTCTAGAGGCTCGATGGCTTTTTTGCTTGGTAGTACTGCTGGACTCTCTTGAGAAGGGTTACTTTTATTCATAACATTAGGTTACTAAGCATTTTGTGCATGTGATGGTAAGGCCAAGAATTTGAGAAGGAAAAGTAGGGAAAAATATGTGCAAAAACCGATAATGAGACTAATTTTTTTTTTTAAACACTGCCTGCGACCTGGTCTCTTAGGACTTTATTATTTTTGCTTTCACAATACTGTGGAGTCCTCATACATCAGAACATCACAGGCCTCTGAGACCCGAGCAATTCTGCAGTCTACGAAGCTGTGTTAAGCCATTCTAAAGCACCCAAACCCTCTTTATCCTTTGTCACCACAAAGCTATCAAATTAATTCAGGTTGGCCACCTACATCCCCACCTCAAATACAGGCAGCAAATTAAAAAAGAAAAAAACAAAAACAGTCTCCATCACTTCATCCTACCATCCCCCCATCACACAAACAGATACACAGATCTTTTATTTAAAGGTCCCCAGGGAGAAGAGAGAAGCCATTTTCACTGAAGCCAAGCAGAGCTATTAAGGAGCAGCTGGAGCAGTGGACACATGTAATTATATAAGACACTATTAAAGCAAGCAACCCTAAATAAATTCAGTAGAATTGACTTTCAGCTGCAAAGCTTTGGGGGCCCAGCCAAGTAATCCAAGAAATACTTCACAGTCTAAAGAAGACATTTGTTTTAATTTTTGTAAACAATTCCCTAAACCCCCTACAGATGTTCATCTCAGAAAGAGAATATTTGACTAAAAGATAAGCTACACACACACACACACACACACACACAGGTTTTCTTGCATTTCAGAAGTTTTCCTCAAAAGTTGTATTACTTCCATCCTATGTCATTTCAGAAAGGACTTATCTTCATTCTGATTACTGTTCAAGGATGGAATGGTGTAAACTTGTTTGTTTTTTATAACACTGGTTCTATTACAGCTTTGGGGAAATAGATACTTTGAAAAAAGTCATGGAGAGTATGAATCAATACAACATGCTTAAACAAGCAAACTGTACTGTTAAGGAATTTATCCTACACAGAGGAATCCATCAAGACAAAATAATTTTCCATTAATAATGACCAGCTAAGTCAGAAGGTACAGTAACCTATGAGAAAAAGATTGACATGAACCTGTGTGGACTGAAGCAAAAAGATCTGGAAGACCTGATATTGTATAAGGTAAACCAGATGCAGAATAGTGTATGTCTGCATTTATGTAAATAAATGTTTACATGATATATAACCAGTATATGCTTGATGTCTAGAACATTTATCTTGAGGGATAAAAAAGATCTATTAATAGTGGTTTTGTCTTTGAAATGGGTCAGAGGGGATATAAAGACTGTATAATTTGAGGGGATATAAAGACTGTATAATTTAAAGGCATAGGTTCACATCTCTTCAGATATATGTTCCCACACCACACCCACCACCAAAGCACCCATAATCCCCCACCATTGTCTGTTGGATCCCTTCCCCTCTTTGCTCCCCACTCCCAGCCTTCCCCTGTGGTAACTTTAATTCTTAAGTCCCATTTCTAAAGTCTGTTTTGGTTTAGTTTGTCTATTCTGTTATTTTGTTTCTCTATATTCACACATGTGAGAGAAATCATCTGGATTTTACCTTTCTCCTGACTCATTTTGCTTATTCTAGTTCCATCTATGTTGAAAATGGCAATATATCATCTCAATTTTATAGCTGAGTAATACTGCATTGTGTGTGCATGTATATATACGATATAGATATATCACATCTTTTCCCACTAGTCCACTGTTGTCAAGCTCTTTGTGTTCTTAACTAGGCTATTATAAATAGTGAAGCAATAAAGATAGGAGTGCATATGTGTATATGTGTATACACACACACACACACGCACACATACATATCCCTTAGTGTTTTTGTATTCTTTGGGTAGATAACTAGGAGTGGAATTACAGGATCATATGGTAATATCTTTAAGAACTAACACAGACTCAAATTCTATAATACTTCCATGCATGCTTTAGAAGAATGTAGATCCTGTAGGTGAAATATTTCGTAACTGTCCTCAGATCAATTTTTCTCATTAAAACCTCTGGCTATTTAAAAAAGTGAAATAAAATAAATGTATTTTATTTTATAATGAAATTTGTAAAATAACCATGAAATAACATAATTTTCATAATTAAAAAATCTAAATTTTAATTAAATAATTTTAATAAGGCAAAAGTAATTAAGCCATGATGCAATAATAACATATTATTAAGAGAACTTTGGGGTCTAGCCACCTGGATTTGAATCGTAGCTGTACTGACTCTGAAGCCTTGAGCAAATTATTTACCCTCTTTCTGTCTTAGTTTATCTCTGAAATGTGGGTGAAAAATACTACTACTAAGTATTGATAAGAGATTGTGGAAATTAGGTGAAGCATGCAAAAAAATCAGAAACGTGCCTGGACTTGGCAGGTACACCATGTCAGTTAGCTATTATTATTTCTTTCCGGACCTACTGGTACAGTGGCTGAGAATCAGAAGAAAACTGCCATATGGAAAGCTGCACAATGGGAAATGCTTTATCCCTCTAAAATCATATATTTTTATAATCATTATTTAAAAGTGGCTTTGCTATGTCATTCTCTAGTGGAAACTATGTTTCTATTTTTATCATTTGTATATATGCACACAACAGGGTTAAAGATCCAAGGTTCTAAAACAAACCCTATAGACTCCTCCAGAGCCACTGTTATGCACTACTCAACATCACCAGAAGGAGGCACCATCCCCAAAATTCACACTTCAGTAAAGTTGACATAGGGAAGGCTCCGTGAAGCATAGCTCCAACTCTCACTAGCTGTGTTGCTGACCAAGTGTTTTTAACCCCTCAGTCTTAGATTCTGAGTGTGTGTGTGCACGCCTATAAATTTAATACAAATATATTGAATGCCTGCCCTGCTCTAGGTGGATAATGATTCCAACCTGGTAGCAATGTAAAAATGAAATAAGTTAAATGCATGGGAAGTGCTTGAAGTCCCTGAAATATTCACACATATTAATTTTATAATTATTATTAATATTACAATCATTGCTAACCTTACCGTGCATAAGGATCACCTGCGAAGTTGAGTAATATTGCATAATATTACAGATTTCTGGGCAACACAGAGAGAAATTCCAGTTCAGAAGGTTTACAGGAACCCAGGGAACCAAATTTTTATTAATTACTATACATGATTGTGCAGCACACGGTCCTTAGACCACACAATGAAGGTACGAGCACCTGGTGTCTCTCTTCTGTCAAACTGTAGGGGCTTCTTCAGTGGGGAGTATAAGGTGAGTCAGTACAAGACAGACAGGACACCAAGAAGAGGAATTAATTCATAGGCAAAGTACCCAGGAGAGAAGAGTTTAACTTACAGGATGCCCTGTTCCATCCTACTGCTCTAGACGCACTTTCCTGGGCCACATCCATTTTCAGAAAATTGGAGAGAACACACAGCAGGCATAGGTTGTTCCAAACTGGACTGGTTCCAGTTAAACATATGGACAAACATTGGTCTGTAAAGCTAGTATGATTCTTAGCAGTTGGTCATTGGCTTAAAATCTTCATAGTCCTGGTTTAAAGAGAAGGGGCGACCAGTTTGGATTTGGTGGGTCAAATGCCATTCAGCAGAGAGAAACACCTCAGGACGGGCATCCTCTCCATTTGTATTAGCCATTTGTATTAGCCACAATCTGCCGCCTTCGGCTAGGCTGCTGCGTCCATGGCTGGATTGCTGAATGGCACCAAAGGAGCCACACAGGCTGCCATATTGTCCCCTGTGCTGAATCAGCATCTGGCAAGTGAGCTCAGAGGTCTGCCCTCTCCCCAGCTGCCCTTCACAGAGCAGTTCGGGAAAGGGTTGCTTCCATTGTAGTCGTGAACCACAGAAACGTGCCTGGACTCGGCAAGCCCACCGTGTCTAATTAACTATTATTATTTCTAGCTGGACCTACTGGTACAGTGGCTGAGAACTGACTATCTTGCAGGGTTGGTAGTACTAAGAGCAGGTCGTCCCTCAATAATTTTCCAGTCTTTTACAAGTTCCTTATCTTTAATTTCTTATAAAATTACTAAACTGAATTTCTGCCCCTTAAAAAGATAAGCTAGAGGACCTCCCTGGTGGCACAGAGGTTAAAGTGTCAGCACTATCAAGCTATCACCAGCCACTGTGGCCTGAGTTTGATCTCGATCCCCGCCAGCGAGCTAACCCACCTGGCGCAGCAGACCTCTCCTGTCTCCCCCGCTGCTCCCCTCAGCAGTGTGTTTCAGTCACTCTGCCTGTTCTGTTCCCCACTCTGTCTCTGGTAAATCCTCTCACCCACTTCACCTCTGGCCACACCCCAGTTCTTGTACACATATTTAAATAAAAAGAAATCTTAAAAAAAAAAATGACCAGCTAGAAAGCCTGCTGCTTCTACTTAGGGAGAAGTGTTTATCCAGTGTTTACCAAAGTGAGGTGCCCGCCTTCTGACTAGCAGGGAAACCTAAATCTGGAGAAGGCAGCACTGGAGGTGATGATGGTAGGTGGGGTGCAGGAGTGTTAGTGAGGGGAGATTTAACAGAGGAGGAAGGAGGTGATGACGGGGTGGGGAATAGAACTGGGGGCTGAGACGCCAGCAACACAGGACAGGGCTAGGATTTATGTCTGTGACCAGAAGAAGGAAGAAGGAAAAGATGGATCTTTCCTGGAATCACCTCACTTTCCATTCTTCTCAGTGCAAGCAATTCCAGATGATGAATGGAACAAAAACACCTACCTGCTTGGAAAAAGATGACAAAACTTACAACTCGCTGCACAGACATGCAACAGGGCTCTAAAATGCTGTTTTTAACCCCACTGCTGTACTTATGTACAGCCTTTAAAAACTGACTCTATGACTCAAGAGCCTTGACTGCCTCCCCTCGCTCTGGCTAGACGGTTGGAGGTGTGCCTGCCTTATCGCAACTCGGGGCACGCCAGGCCTCGGCTGCTCTCTACTCCCAGGTTCCTTTCCACCACTGGCAGCAGCTCCTTGAGCTCCAATGTTTACAATCTTCGCTGAGGCAGGTCTCACACCTGGCTAACTCCCCCGCCCTTCTCAGCAGCCCTGACCTTCACCTTCACTCCACTCACAACCACTCTGCCTGCAGTGTTACAGCACCAGTCCCTGTCAGCGCTTGTCCATGCTCCACTCTAATATCCTGACATCCGTTCATCTTGGTTTATGGGTTACTGCTTTTCTCTTTGTCCCTTGCATGCATTTTCTAGCTCCAGGAAGCTGTTTCTCTACACTTTTATGAGGTAATATGGTTGGCCTCAATTACTCAATGACTAGCTGTGTCACCTTGGGAAAGTCACTCAACCTCTCTGGTCCTCACTTTTTTCTATGAAAGGAGAATGATAGATATCATATCTATCTCAGAGAAGTTGTAAGTTAATAAATGTGAATAATGTAAAAAGCAGTGCCTGGCACTCAGTAAGCCCTTTAAAATACTGCCATTACTTTATGTTTCTTCTTACCACCACCCTCTCTGGGGTGGTGGGTCTCAATACATGTGAGACCCCAATCAAGGACAAAAATTTGGGACAGAGAGTAGGAGTGAGGTCAGGCTATTGTGTGGGGTGTATCAAAACCCATGTAAAACTACAGGCCTCCCCTGGTGGCATGGACGGTTGAGCACCGCACTGTGAAGCTGTCCGCAGCCTCTGCAGCGCTGGTTTGATTCTGGCTGGCTGGCGAGGGTCCCACATGTTGGGGCAGACCTCTCCCGTCTCACCCGCTGCTCCCCTCAGCAGTGTATTTCGTCAGTCTGCCTGTTCTGTTCCCCGCTCTGGCTCTGGTGAATTCTCTCACCCCTGCACCTCTGGCCTGTACCCCATTTTTTGTATAAATAAATAAATAAATGAATAAATAAATCAATCTTTAAAAAACAAAACAAAACCTTTGTAAAAATAAACAGCCAACAGTTTTGACTGATGGTGGTAAAGATCTCCTCCCCCCTTTAGATCACAATCAAGGAGTACATTCTCAGACCTGGGCTGAATTGACTGAACTCTCCAATTTCACAGGAAAGCCTAAATAAAGCATGCTCAACAATAGGGAGGCTAATTATCAAATCCCCTCGGGGTGAGTGGATCACAAACAGCACACTGTGGGAGACATCTCCCTAGGAGAGAGTGACATTTCCTTAGTTCCTATCTGTATGGCCTGCGGCACACCTAGCAGATGTCAGGTTCAAACAATTCATCTGCAAGAGGTGAATACCTTAGGAGAATCCTACATAGGTGTGCAAAGAGATCAAAAAAGGGAAACACTATTTCCTGCTGAAAGGATTAAGATTCAATGGAGGAGGCTCACTAAACCAACTAACCAGCTTTTGAAATTGTTGCCAACTGTTCAAGACCACCACAGTTCAAGGAGCCGTGGACCAGCTCTCCTGCGGGCGGGAAACAACTACGGAGATCGCACTGGAAGGAGAAGCCACCTGGGAGCACAGCAATCAAGGCAATTTGGGGACAGGCTCTTTAAAATCCTTCTAAGTGACAGGTCTGAAGTTCGGGACTGGTGAAGTTATGAGTTTCTCATACTTGTCACAGAGGTCTACTTTATTTTCTAAAGTTCCTATTTTTGTGCTGTTCTTGGAGAGATGAATGTCAGAGCAAACCCAACATATTTCTCCTATCCTGGTGATACTACAGCCATAATTTTGTCTGAAGTGGTTTCACTGACAGCCTGCAGTGGTCTCCTGACACCTTCGCTTAGCGGTGTCCATTTATAAGGTGAGCAGACCCAGATGAGCGATGGGAGAGAGCAGCAAAGGCTGCTGGTTCTCCAGTGCTGAGTGGAGACCCAGCAAGGACCTAACAGGTGACATTTTATTATTTTCCCTGCAACCCAGAAGGCTAGCTATTTTTCAACTTCCCCTTCCTCTTGTTTATTTAAATTCTGCTTTGAAGTAATATTGTATAGCTTTCAGGTGTACATTATTCTAAGTCAACATGTGAATAAACTATAACAAAGTCACATTAAAAGTCACTATAAAAGTGATCCCGGGACCTCCCTGGTGGCATAAGGGGTTTAAGCACAGCACTATGAAGCTGCCTGCAGCCTCTGCAAGATGAGTTTGATCCCCGGCTGGCCAGGGAGCTACCCACATGGCACAGCAGACCTCTCCTGCCTCACCCACTGCTCCCCTCAGCAGTTTATTTCAGTAGATCTGCCTGTTCTGCTCCCCACTCTGTCTCTGGTGAATCCTCTCACCCCCTGCACCTCTGGCCTGTACCCCAGTTCTTGTATGCATAAATAAATAATAAATCTTTAAAAAAGATTGATCCCTTTTACCCAATTTATCCCCCTCCTTCCCCTTTTCCTTAGTAACCACTAATTTGGTCTTATGTCTAAAAGTTTATTTAGTACATTTGTTTGTTTTCTCTATGTAGCACATATGAGTGAAATCATCCTGTTGCTTTTCTCCATCTAACTTGTTTCACTAAGCATACTACTTTCTAGGTTCATCCATGTTGTGACAAATGGCAGGATTTTATCTTTTTTATAGTTGAATAGTATTCCATCATGTATACATACAACATCTTTATCCAATCATTTTCCGATGGGCACTCAGAGTGTTTCCAACTCTTGGCTATTGTAAATAATGTTGCAATAAACATGGGGATATTAGCGTTTGTATTCTTTGGGTGAATGCCTACAAGTGGGATAACTGGAGCATATGGAATTTTTATTTCTCCTCCTCTTTTAAATGTGTCTCAGCATATAATTTGCTAACATCCTTGGTTCTTGATTCTCAACATTGGCCCATGCAAGACAATTTCTATTTTATTTACTGTAGGGTAAATGGAAATTATCAGGCTTTTTCCGCTCTTCTGCCATTAGCATCTATGACCCGCACCTGTGGCTTGGCACGCATGCCTGATGGAGGACACCTGGAGCATGGTGTGGGCATGCCTAAGTGGGCACACCTGAGCTCGGAGGCGGAGGCTATAAGGGCGGCGTCACTCCGAAGATGGTGGAACGGCTATGAGAGGACGCCAGAGAAAGCCCAAAGAGTAAAGACTTGCCAGGGGCTGGGTGGGGGAGGCCTGTCAGCCTCTTGGCTCCCCCGCTGCCCTGCCTGCCTGCCCTGCTGCCCGCCTGGCACTACATTTACTTACTGGTATGCTTTTATGTATTATTTACTTACTTATGTTTAATAATATTTTATAATAATTAAGAGACCACCACACACCACATACATAAGCAACTAATATCTGCTTCCCTCATCTGATCCCTTGGCTTACGTTCTTAGGAAGAATGACCACATCTATATGTATTCCGACAAAGATCTTTTTGTTTTCTGTTTTGTTTGTTCTTAACATTTTTATAAACTGGTTGTGATTCTATGTATAATCTTTTGGAACAACATTCCCTCAAAATTATGTTACTAAAATTCTCCATATAGTGGTAGAACACTCATTTGACTGCTATGTAATATTCCATGGTGTCATTTATACCATAATTAATTTCTTTACCTAATGATAAAAAATGCGTTGGATTTATTCTAGATTACTAGCTAGACTTTCCCTTCTGATAAACATCTTTTTTGCATTTTCAGAGACACGCTTCTTCTTAAGAAAAACATCAAAAGAGTGAGTAAATCCACTTTTATGTACTATATTTCATAGACAAGGAGTAGCAACACTCTGGTAACTAAGTTCTATCCTCGTCCTGTTTCTGAAGACAAAACCAGGCAAAAGCGACTGAGACCAAGAAGTTTTGTAGCGAATCACTAACACTTGCCCTAACCCAGCACATTCGCTAGTTGGCCGTGAATCATGATGGCATCAGAACAGAATACACTGACCCACACATCCCTTTCCCTTTAAAGCCCTCCAGTCAACTTGAGAGACGGGAGGGAGTGCTGGCTCCTGATTAAACCTGATTTCCTCCACCTACACTTGCCTCACCAGGTTGGGATTTCCAGTGGCAAGCAGCTGGTTCTTGCCTCGGGTGAGAGAAGGCTCGGTGGATCATTTGTCCACACACACTTGTCCTTGCGCACCGTCTCACTGTTAGAAAAACAAAGGTTCAAGGGGCCTCCCTGGTGGCGCAGGGGTCAAGATGAAACCTATGAAGAAATCCGCAGCCACTGCAGCACAAGTTCAATTCCCGGCCGGCCAGGGAGAAACCCACATGGTGGGACAGATCTCTCCTGTCGCTCCCGCTGCTCCCCTCAGCAGTGTATTTCGGTCCGTCTGCCTGTTCTATTCCCCACACTGTCTCTGGTAAATCCTCTCACCCCCCCTGTGCATCTCTGACCTGTACCCCAATTCTTGTATAAAAATAAATAAATGTTTAAAAAAAAAAAAACAAAGGTTCAAGGTAAAATTAGGATCTATTCTTTGGTCTGTCGCAATTTAAGGGCCCAACCTGGATGACACTTTGTCCTAGCTGTATTGATCCTAAAAGATCATGAATCACCTGATGTCCTCCTGGGTTTAGCTTCAATCACTCTATGACCTTGCTCCTTAGCCTTGGCGATGAGACCAGTAAGAAGCTGACCCAGAGTTACAGGATTATACGTACAACCTCCGTGAGGGAAGGGACACTTATTCCAGGGTGGGGAGGCAGGTGTAGTGTTCTGTGTTATGTATGGTGCTTATGGCAGCCCAGCACTTGGTTAAATGCCTAACCGCAGGCCCCTTTGGAGAAGGGGAAATTGTTTAAAAATCTCTGTATTAGAAATCCATTGCCCTGCATTTGAAATGTTAAAGGCAAGGTAAAGATTTTTGTCTTTTGATTTTCATCTAAGTACATGTTACAGATGACGATTTGTCATTTCAAATGTCTTTGTGAAGTTAAATAAGTCTGTGGAGTAGGTCAGGTGATTGGAAGGTAGATTTTAAGCCATCTCTGCTCTTAAATAAACCAATCATCTTCTTGTTCCCCAAAGACAGTGGTTCTCAGAATACTGTCTCGAGCCAGTAGGACCAACATCATTTGGGAACCTGGTGGAAAAGCAGAGTCTAGACCCTACCCCAGGCCTACTGAGTCAGCACCTCAGAGGCAGGAATGAGACCCAGAAACCCAAGTTTTAACAAGCCCTTCAGATATCTGAATACTCAAGTTTGAGAACCACTGTCTTCAGGTACCCCATGACCGAGATCCCTCATACTGCAGCTTCCTGAGAGACTCCCTTTGCAAAACACATCTGCAGACTTGACAGCAGCTTAAAATACAGCTTGCATACTACAATTTTCATTTTGGGAATCATTTTGACATTTCATATTCAAAATGAGTCAATTTCTTAATTTACTTGGCATAACACTAAGTGTTACCATGCTTCACGTAACTTACAGCTGGTGAAGAGCTGGTTGTAGCATTGGTGATTTCGAACCCAAATAGCTGATGTTTCATTTAATGAAAGTGTGACCTCTGGGGACCACTTAACCTCTCTATGCCTCAGTTTCCTCACTACAAAATGAAATCAGAGTGCCCATCTCAAAGGATTGCTGTGAGAATTAAGTAACAATGACTGTAAGTGCACGATGAATAGTCCTCATCATTATCATCAGCATACTTTTTCATGTGTTTAGTATGAGTGCTGCCAAACATATTTTTCTAAGAATTCTAGCATATATGCATGCACCATAAATGTGTGCATTTTTATGTGCTTTCAACAAGAAAGTGAAGTGCTTTTTATAGGGTGGAACTACTACAAGGAATAAATTTATTACAGCTTATGTGGCTACTCTGTTATGGCTAGAAATGGCTTGTGTTTGCATGTGGTTTAATGTGCTATACAAATATTCTCATTCAATTATCACAGCAAGCTTAAGAGACAGATACCACTTTATTCCCATTTTATAGATGAGAAAGAAAGGGAAAAGTTCTGTGTTCAAGGTTACCAAGCTCATAAATGATAAAGCTGGGATTTGGAGGCAGACTTTTCATCCTGAGAAACACTCTAACATGAAATGTTTCAAAATCTAGCTTACACACTAAGGACACACACCTGCATGGAACTTCAAGCGTGGGGTGAGAGGGGTGGATTTCTTTTCCCCCGCTAAATATTTGCTTGATCTTGCAAGAGGCATGTGGACACCTTTGAAAATTCATTGCAAGCAATCTGCAGCAAGGATCTTAAGGTTATCACTGCTCTGCATCCTTGTTCAGAGAGCAAGCTACTGCTCAGCACCGAACACATGAGCAAGGAGACCGCTGTTAAAGCAAACTAACCCTGGCAACTGAGCCACTCACCAATCATCAATGAAGATAGAGGATCACATCTCACTGTTAAAAGTCAACATATTAGAAATACACTTAAAAAAAACCTAACATTTTAAAACATTGAATAGGTGGGTTTTTTTAATGAGTGGTCTGAAGATCATCCGCATAAGTATCACTGGGACTATTTGCTAAAGAGATGGATTTTTGACTAATATTTGGATCTGGTGACTGACATTTCTTCAAGTCATCTCCATAACCCATATTTTGGCAAATTGCCAATGCGATCTTTTATACACACTAACATTCCAGAACTATTATATAATGGTTCTCAGATTCAATATTGAAATATAAATTTGAGCCACGTGCTCAAATCTGTTTAGTAGCTCTGTGATCTGTCTGCCTCTTTCCATGCTGAACACTCCACCGTAAGCCATCGCTTCCTGCCTAGAATTGCTCAAGCAGTCACCACTGTGTCCCAGCAGCTAGGCATGGCCCCCAGCACTCTATCTCCCACACTGCTCCAGAGACTGAAATCTCAGGCTATTTCCTTGTTGAATTCCTTTAATGATATCCATGTCCTTATGATAAAACCCATATTCCTGAGCTGGACTTCATAGCTCTTCATAATCTCTTTAGCAATGGCTCCATTGGCCAGGGGAACCACTCATCATTTCCTGAAGGCTTCTCTCTAGACACCCGATTGTCAACTGCTCTGCTCCTTCAACTTAAATTATTTCCCTGTCCATCTGGGTCTGGCTAACTCTACTTTGTCTTCAGGTCTCAAGTGAGCCTCGACCTTTACTTCCTTCACAAAGGGAATTAGGTGTCCCTCCCTCATGTCTTCACCCCACCCAGAATTTAATAAGCACCTTAGCACAGGGCATTGCAATTGCCTAGCACAATTCAGTTCCTCCTTGAGGGCATATTCACTGTTGTATCCCAGGGTCCAATACAGCATTTAGCACACAGTGTGTGCTGTCACCTAGAAAGATTTAACAGCTTTATGGTTTCCTCCACTCTTGGCATTCAGCAAGGGCTCCTGGAAAGCTCTCTATCAAGCCACCTCCTTCTTTTTTCAATTTCCTCCTTTAGGTTGGCTTGACAGACTGGTATTATCACAATTAGAATAAATATTCCCTCTCCCTCCCATCTCCATCTCATATGCCCATATCTCTTCAAACTCAAGTTTTCGTCCCAAGTTTAGCATGCAAAACCATGCAGCCTGGGAAGACCTGTGTTTTGTTCATCACTGTATCTGCCAACTCACAGTGCTTGGCATACAGCAGACCCAGATGAATAATGGCTGGATGGGGAAAGAAAGGTATGGAAAGAACTTCTAGATAGAATTGGAGGAACAGCACCATTAATTTTTGAGAAAGCATGAAGGAACTAGGTAGCAGATTGGAGCAATAAAAACTACACAGGCTATCAAAGCAGAGGAAACCTTAATTTTGGAAATCAGAAACTGGTAAATTTGGTGCTCATCTCCAGTAAAATTGTAGAAAAGGTCCCCTAATAAGACAAGTAGTAGCCGGCAAGAGTTTACTGAGAACCAAAAATGAAAATCAAGTCTCACTTCCTCTCCTGAGTTATAATTGCAGAGTTTGCATATCTGAAATTCCGTATGCCTTTAGTCAAAAGACTTAGGATAGTCTTGGGAACAAGGCTGACACATGCACTGGAAGATGGCATAGTTCACTACCCAAGGGATGTTGATTAATGGGCTGGCTGCCAACCTCGAGGGAAATCTCTAGGAGTGTGTCACCTGGCTCTGTCCATGCCCTCATCCTATTTAACATGCCTTATTAATGACCTGAATGAAAACAGGGATGGCATGGTGATGACCCTAGACTACAGATTACACAGCCTTGTAGGGAGAACTAATACAACGAATGGTAGAATTGTAATGGGGTGGACCCTTAGAAAAGGGTCAGAAACAGCCAGACAAGTCTAGAAGGAAAAGAGCAACATCAAAATCAAGCTCAATGCTGCCATTGTTAACCTCCCCACGGGTCTCTCACCCACATCTGTTTCAACCAGCCCAGGACCAAAAAGCAAGTGCGGTTTCTTCACGCGTCTCTCTGTTCCATGCGCCTCCTCCAGGTCTCCTTCTGGCTCTCCATCCTGCTTCCTTCCTTCCCCAGTCTCCTCTCCAGCTGTTTCTCCTCCCTGCTCAGTTCCACTCTCCCTTGGGTGAGGCAGGAACTTAGAGCCTCCCCTTTTCCTGGGGACCGCCCTGGGACAGAATCAGATACTAAAGTAGCTAGTCGTGTGTACTAAAAGCCTACTCTGTCAAGACTTCTGTCTCTGCTGGTTCCCTTAATCCTGGAGGAAGCTGAGGTTCTGTGTGGTGTTGAGGCTTGCTCCTGGTCACAGTTAGCAAACCATAGTGCTGGCTATCTGACTCCACGGTGGACTTTCTGTTTTGCCTACTTTGCCTGGTACCTAACGATCAGAATTCACAATTCACAACAAAGAGCTGGAAGCCCAGATAATAACATGCAATTTAGTCATTTCACATGCGTTGAACCCACAATGAGTGTGTGGGTGGCTGGGGGAGGGGAATATGGACAAGTAATTCTGGTGCTCGAGGCTGCATTCAGGGACAGATGAGCTCTCCAAACAACCTGGACTGGGGCAGGATAAGAAGGGTACAGTATCTAGAGAGGGGCGCTAACGGAACACAGAGGAGTCAGAAGTACTCAAATGGGCAAAGGGAAGCAGCAGGGGGATATATCACGGAAGAGCTGCCCCTGAAGAGGGGACTCGCGCACCTGGGAGGATGTGGACAAGTGTTGGGGGTGGGAGGACAAACCTCGGGTGAAAGGGATGGCACGAACTGAAACTCAGAGCAAGGAAAATACAGGGCATAGTTAGAATATACTGAAGCCCTTGTTTGCCTGGTGCGTAGTGTCTAGATGTGAAAATGAGTCGTAGCCAGAGATTTAAGAACTTTGTGAAAGCACTGCTCAGGGCCTTTACTCTGCAGGCAAGGAGGTGGTCTTATAAACAGAGCGAGGCTTTCTGGAGACTGTGTGGCAGGAATGTCTGGAGGAGGGGCTGCAGGCCGGAAGGCCACGCAGGTGCAGGTGAGATGAAGGCCAGGAGAGGGACCTGCCCTAAGGGGAAAGAGCCCTGACTGCAGAGACCCTTTCTGCGTGGCCCTTGGGTTCACAAAATGAAGTACATTTAAAACTCCAGGTAGGGCCTCCCCCGGTGGCGCAGCGGGTGAGTGCTGGGCTGTGAGGCTGCCGGCAGCCTCTGTAGAGCCAGTTTGTTCCCTGGCCACCAGCGAGTCCCACAAAAAAAAAAAAAAAAAAAAAAAAAAAAAACCTTCCAGGTGAACATCTGGGTTTAAAATAGGAAAAAAAAAAAAACAAACCCGAACATAAAGCAAGTTAAACATTAAGAAACACTTTTATCTTATTGTTTCGCCTTGACTGGTGTGCTACCGACATAAAAGAACAATTGAATGGAGAGGTGTGTGTACTGGTTCTCAGTAAAGGGTGGAAAAACAAGCAATATAGAAATTAGCTCAGTCAAGTGAAAGAGAAAAATATCTTCCCTATTGCCTAAGGACTGTGTGAAAAACTAAATAATATAATCGGAATGGACTGAAACGTTCCAAGACCAGCGCTAGATTTACCACTGTGTAATCAATCTTGAATGCAAATATTTTTTATTTGCAAGCACAAAGGTCAATAAAATAAAACAAACAAGCTGGGTAAATGTTGGCAATTTCTGGCATCTGGACAGCATCGGAACAAAGGCAAAGGGAGAAGTGGAAAGCCTAGTGGGGTTTGTTTTAAACCAGACGTGTGTTCGAGGAACTGAAGTGAGAGTAGGGGAGAGGCTCATGAAGTCACACAGAAAAGCTTCCAGGAAAAGTCCTGGCAGCATAATGGAGAATTCTGGGTCAGGGGGTGGCCACGAAAAAGCGGGGCCGCACAGGGGGACCAGCTCCTGCACTGTCACTCTGGAACACATATCCCATGGAGCCTGGCACTGCCCAGGGTGGGGGACCTCTCTGGGAGTCCGTAATCCCACCGAGGCCTTTCAGAGCTGGGTGCATGCTGGGGAGAGACAAGGCATCCCATGCACCAGCAGCTGCTCCGGCATTTCCACGCACATCGTCGCTGATCCACTGAACACTGTCTGAATTCAGAAGTTTCTGAACAAAAGCTTTTTGAAGGTTCCTGAGAAAATTCTCTGATTCTTGTGTGGTGTATAGCATTAAAAAAAAAAAAATAAAGCACACTCACCATGAGGTTACGCTGTGCACGCAAATTATGCTCCGCGATCCCGTGGACTTGACGAACAGCACCTTCCCCATTCTCAACTCAGAGTGAGGTCGGGAGCATGTTCCCAGGACAACCCTTTGCTTGCCCAGCTACTCTGCCCCACCCCCTCCCAAGTTAACTTTTAAATTCAAGTGCACTCCGTGTTCTCTGTTCTCGCAATCTCTTTCTGCTCCAATGTTCTATGAAAAACCAAACAGAATGGAAAGGCAAAGCAGACCACTCCTTTGGCCCACTGGGGAGTGTTTCGATAGCAGTTAACATGGAAAAGATAAGAAGGAAATGGTAATTTGGAAAGATCCCCAAACAATTAAATAGTATGTGACTAATTCTGCAGCCTACATCTACCAAAGACACAAAACCAGCAAGTCTCAAAAGGAACAAGCTCACAGAAGTTGAACTCTGGTATCTCCTGCGCATTTTAGCTTCACAAAATGTCCTCTAAGCTCTGGGACATAACCACTCATTCTTAATCATCGAGGGAGGCCCTACTAAGTTCCAGGTACTGCACTCATTATGGAGAATGCAAGAGCAGAGAAACAGGGCTTCATCTTTATATTTTATCTGTGTTCCCACAGATTTTTAGGGACACAGGCAAAATTTTTTTTGAAGTTCAAAGAAATGAGAAAACCCATATTTCAACATAGTAGTTACCTGGGGGGTGGGTGGGAGGGGAGAATGGGACCTGGAAAAGCATGAAGGCAGCTTCCTTAGTGGCAATTCTTAAAGTGGAATGTGGGGTCACAAGTGTTTGCCTTATTGTAATGTGGGTCATAGAGTTGACATATACGTATATACATTTTTGCTTTGCATCATATTTGATACATAATATTTAAAAGGAAGGGAAGCAGCAAAAATAAATTTTAAAATACAAGAGAATAAAAATAAAAAGAATGAAGAGACAGAAAACAGTCCATGCCTAAGGAGGCTCACATCCTAAAGAAATAACCATCTAAAAAAGAATTGACTGTAACATACATAATTCATAGCAGAATTCATAAAAAACTCAAAGGAAGTACATAGTACTTAAGTTAACCACACGTGAGGTTCAGATCTCTCAGTACTTCTGCATTTTAAAACCTTGTTCTATCCTTTGCAAATGTCAATGACTGCATGATTGCCCCTGGAACCCTCCCAGAACATCAAGTTTGGGTCCATGGTGCTCCCCTGTGGACTCATGGGTCCCTGTGCTCCCTGCAGAAACACATCACCCTTGTATGGGGAGTCTTGGTTTAGTTTATCCTAGTACTTGGCTCCCTGCCTGACGCCAGTAAAGGCAGTAAATATGCCAGTATTTTTTTGTGTGTGGAAAAAATAAATGAGTAGCATTACTGGGCTCAGCTTTGATAAATGGCAGCTGAAAGAGAAGGGTAGAAATGTTCAGTCAGAGAATCCCATTTAGAACTGAGGAATGATCTAACTTTGCAGAGATGAAACCCCTTCACTGTTTCTAGCTAGCAGGGCTTGAGGTACATGACAGGAAGCACAGCTGGAAGGTGGGAAACCTCAGCTCTGTGAGCACTTATGCTTCTCGGCGGGATCCTCCACTTCCCCTAAGTGCGAAGGAAAAGTTCTGGACATCAGGCTCAGTCTCCAGCTCTCAAGAACAGCCAGACCCACCCATAGTCCAGGCAGAAATCAGATCTCCCTGGCAGTCTTGCCGAGCCTGTCCAGCTCAGCCATGGGGGTGAGTACAGGAAACCGCAGACTCAGAAAGATCCAGTTTCCCTGAATAATGTTGTCACCTCACAAGACAAGGGAGCATCCCTCCTTCTGAAACTCCCTTGGTGAATGAAGACTCAGCAACAGAACTGGCTAACTGAGACCTCACAATGTGCCTCAGATGTCAACAAAAGGATATGACCCACACGTCATGACAGCAGCACCCAGTACCCCATGATACTTGACAAATTGTGCATGTCAGAGCAGGTGCCTGTGTCTGTGGGCAAAACAGTGAAAAAGAAAGCGGGGCATTATTTTGGTCACAGACCAGTCAAGTATAAATAAAACGTCACCGTAATAGTGGGGATGTTGCTAAGGATTTCATTTTGCCTTGAAATGTGACAACAGAAGACTACATCATCTGAATATTATTGCATTAGAAATCATGTTTAGCAAGATGCATTTAGCATTTCTTGACATCACTGATTGCAGATCCCCAAGTTCTAGAGACCTCATTTTAAATCATGTCCTACAAAGATTTTCCTCTTTTTCCATTCAAGCGAATTGATAGAGTCCTTGTGGCACAAGCCACGTTCTTTCCAGGGCAAACAGATGGAAGGAAGACAATATGCCAGAAAGGAGAAATGGAAAATGAAAACGCCATCAAAATGAAAATAAAGCTGCAAAGTATAATGTGGGTCAACTCCTCATGTGCTTGAAAATCAGCACCAGCAGGCTCTGCACACATGGCATTGGTTTTCTATTTTTCTTGGCTCAGATGTCACACAGGATTAGTGCAAAAGGAAAAATCCCAGCATGGGACCTATTTTTATACAGATTAATCAATCATTTCCCATGTTCTCCTCTGCCATCATTTCCCAAACTTTCAACTTAATGAAATTGTTCTTTTCAAAATATACCATTTACTATATTCTGAAAGGAAATCCTTTCAGGAAATGAAGTGAGCTTTAAAAAAATTTTTTTTTTAAAAGAAGCTCTTTTTTTCTTTTTTTTTTAAAGATTTATTTACTTTATAAGCACTGGGTATAGTCAGAAGTTGGGAGGGTGAGAGAATTCACCAGAGCCAAAGTGGGGAACAGAACAGGCAGACTGACGAAGTACATTGCTGAGGGGAGCAGCGAGCGGCAGGAGAGGTCTGCGCGCCATGTGGGACCCTCGCCCAGCGACAGGGGATCGAACCGGCGCTGCAGAGTCTGTGGGCAGCTTTGCAACCCAGCACTCAACCGCTGCGCCACCGGGGAGGCCCTTTAAAATTTTTAATTAAAATTTTTATTCACATATGAAATTATAAGTGACAACCAGATTTATGCTATGGCCTAGCCCCTACATCCTTCCCTTTTAATTGTGATATCCTACATATCTATGTGCTAGTGGCAGCAGAATGAATTGCCAAATATTTTATGACATATGTGTACAGTCATTGACCACAGCTATTAGTCACATGTTTGAAAAGAGAATACTGTAGACCTTCCATTTTGTTAGTTACCTTATCATATAACTAACATGAATGCTGTTGTTCCCCCAGACTGTCAAATACATAGTTAGGTTGTTAGTAAGTATGTAATGGGAATTTTGATAGACTAAAACAAAACCAATTTTTCATGCTATTAGTTATAGCCTCTGGACTCCTGGGCATTGTGGAATGATGATGCTCTCACAGTAATAATAACACTGACTGCATACCACACGCCATTGGCATGTCCCTGGATTTTCAAACCAGCCTACGACATGTTTCTAGTATTCCAACTCTGCAGATGAGGAAAAAGTTTGAGAGGATTCAGATGTCCCGAGGTCAGAAACCCCCCATGTTACACCGGTTTTCACAGATGGGTGGTAGAATTTATCACAGACACACAGAGAATGCTGTAGTAACTAGTACTGAGGTGAACAACTTTGGGGAAATATCACCAACATTGTTTCCAGGTCTCCAAAACCGTGACCTTCACGGAGTACATAGTGTACTTTTGTTTGCTGCTCCCTTGATGAATGGAAATTATAAAATATTAAGGCAATGACCTTAAGATTGATGGTGACAAAGTCAAGCCAGAGGAGTCACCAGGACATTCACATTCTCCAAGTGACCTCTCACATATTCACCATTTGGAGAATTAAAATTCAGCCGTGACTAATGTTGGAAAAGATGAAATTACACTGGTTGTCCTTTGCCTGAATGGTCATGAGTACAGAAAATTAAAAGAAATTTACAATCCAGCCTAATTCTCTTCTACCAGTATAGTACATGTTCGTTCTACTTGGTGTTTAGAGTTAGTGGATGCCAGCTATCATCTGTGGACAGTCTGAAAATCTTAATTTTATTTAATTCTAAACTTACTGAACTTAGCATACATACAGTCTTTAGTTTCTACTAATTAATTTTAACATCGTAGGCATTAATCATTTGCCCAGCAGATGAAAATCACTTGAAGATGACTCATGTGTTTTACAACATTGCAAACCCAACCCTGATGCTCTGAAAAAGTACAGTAAAGACGACTTGTTAGATCAACTCAGTTAATAAAAAGAAAAACCTTCCACATCCCAAATCCATAGAATGAAGTTTTTTATAATTTTTACTAGGTGTCATGTGAGAAAAGTAAATTAAAACTGGTCAGAGATGTGCTATGAATCACTTCCATGGTGAATTGGCAGACATGATCACATGAACAGGCTCTCTTGATAATAGATACACGGCGTCTTGGCCTACACAGAGGCCCACTGCAAACTCTGTGCAATGCCAATTAGCATTAATTGTGGCTGTGCTCATCTATTCCCATAGCACATCACTGGGTAAGGCCAGGCTTTGCATTTTACAAAAGCAGCATGCAATGCTCAGAGTTAGAAGGGCTTTCTAAAATGTTAGCATCTGTGGCCAATCTTTTTTGTTTTGGCTTTGAATTGCGTGCTCACAAATGACAAGGGGTATTTAAAAGCAATGTATGTGTATTTTTTAAAGTTCAGTTATAAACTCTGCATTTGAATATCTGAAAGGCAGAGTTGAAAATTTGTTATTTGGGCTACATTTTTAGCTTACCCCAACTAACTTTACACACACACACACACACACACACACACCCCATATCCTCTGTGATCCAATATAATTATTTACTTACTGTGACTAAACTACTTACTTAGAAGGTAAGCTCCGTAGACTTTCATGGCAAACGCTGTCTCTGCAAACAGCCTCCCACCACAGGCTAGGGTATGTCTTGTGCAGAAATACAGTGTGTGCAGCTCATCTCTCAGTGGAGTACAGTCTCAGAGTAGGGTATCCATGGAGACCGAGCCTTCTACATGTGCAGGGCAAGGAAGTTACTCTGCTGGGCACCATAGCAACAGGAGGCAGAGGGAAGGCTGACCTATCAGGGAAAAGCAGGGAACTTCTCCCTGGTGACTGCAGCATTTCAAATGAAACCATGGCCCTCATGAATGGACACAAAGCATTTAAAGAAACACCAAATTGTCCAAGAGAAGTAAATGCCCACAAAATAGTCAAGGCTAATCCTTTGACATTGTTGCAGCAAAACACTGAGTCTCTGTACAATGGTGATCTCCCAAAGGGCAAGGAAGAAATTACACCAAAACCTCACATATTCCAAAATTTAATGGCCAGCATGTGACACTTTGGGGGAGATGCTTGGTGAACTCCATGAAGTCCAGCTATTTAAATATGCAAGGCACTTCACAGTTCTGCCTGAGAGGAACAGGAGAAATTCATTGTTCTGAAGGGAGGGGCCTCTGGGTAACTGTGGGCATATTCCTTGCAAGAGGAGAGTGCTGAGAGCAACACCTTTATTAAGCATCCACTAAAGCCTCCCACTTATCAGAATAGTTCTTACTAAGGAGGTATCTGTGATCAAATAGTACCAGTGCAGACAAGATGCAGAGTAGACATCCAAATGCCTTAAAGTTGTGTTATTGGTAAACTTTCATCACTTCCCATGTTATGGCATTGAGAGAAATGATAAAAATGGTAGCACTCACTTCTGAAGTACATATATGTATCAGGCAAATTCTGTTACTACAAACACAGCTTCCTGCCAAAAGCTGATGCTGATTTTTACAAAGATCCAGGGTCTGCAGGTTTACCTCTCAGTGTTGCTATTTACGTGGTGCATATGCTTCAGCTATATACTTAACATATCTCATGAAACTCACAGCAACCTGAAAAAGTGTTATTATGTCTCCATATAATAGTTGAAGAAAAAAGAAAATATTTCCTTACATTACGAAAAACCTCTTCTGTCCACTAACTCCCCTTCCACCCACTGTTCTGCAAGTGACTGAAATTTCCACTCTATGTCCAATTATAAGGTGATACACTTCTCCTCCTATGTCCTCACAGAAAAAAAGAAATCCTCTATATTAGTCTTTCCAAAGCCTCTTATTATAGAGCCCTCTTATATAATTACCTTCTTTGAACCAAGTGCCATTTGAAAAAGACAAGACACATCAGTCTGCATTGACCTCAGTCAGTACTAGATTGTGCAGTCTTCAAGGTCAACTAGCGGCGTTGTTTCAAATGAAGGGGGTCGAGAAATTCAAAAGCAGACGTTGTAATTATTCCTGTGGTATGACTTCTCCAGCCTTTCAAAGGTCCCTTTAAATAACAGTACTGTCACTGGGAAGGTGTACGGACTGCAAAGACGTGTGTCCCTCGCTTAACGAACTCAGGAACTGAATAGCTTTGGCTAGTGACCTACACTCACATACATCTATAGGGAAACAGAAAAACCAGGTGTCCCATGTTCTACAGCAGATGTTGTGACAACCTGCTTCTTGTCCTCCAGTGTCTACATGGAGGACCATTCTCCCTTTCTTCCAAAATAACAGGTGCCAATTTGACTAAGATGTCCTGGGATATACTTGGAAATGACATGTGTCATTTCTGCATTCTGACCTTTACATGACTGGGTGAGTGTCCCCTGATCCCCTTCCCTTCCGCCTGGAAGATGACAGGCAGCCTGGTGTAACCACCCAGTAGCCCGAATCACCCAGATACCTATGTGATATTTACAAGAGAAAAAAAAAAATACTTCACTCTGGTTTTAACGGCTGGATTTGGGGGCCTCTTGTTGATAGTAACTTACTTCATATTCTACTATACTTGTTGGTTTGAAGAAACATCCATTGAGAGCACCAGAAACGGATTCAAAATTGCTTTTTAACAAATTGGGTGGACTTCAAGATAATTTACTTTTGAAAAGTTAGATGAATTGAAAAATAGCACAAGGGATGAGAAAGACTGAATTAAAAATGTTTTTATTAACTGAATAAAAACTGATGTCTAAGTTAATAACAGAATATAAATGTTTAAAAGAATAAAGAACAAATGGATATGGACTCACTCATATCTCTAAAGATTTACTTGAGTTAGCAAATAAATCAGTTCAAAATATCACAAGGAAGATGGGGTCTCTGCTATTCCATCACATATACTGTATCCACCCTTTTTCTGTTTTCACTGCCTCTTTACTAGGCCAAGCCTCTGACAAGTGCCCAGTTTTATTTCTTGATAATCTAAGTTCCACAGAATAACCAGAGGGTCTGAAACATATAAATGAAATTCTGTTCCTCCTGTCCAAAATAGCTTCCATTATTCTCACAATATACACCATTATTTCCCCTCACTGCTCGACCCGCCCCCCAAGCATGCAAGAATATTGTTAAGTTCTCAGCTCAAACGTCATCTCCCCCAACACTCCCTGCCCAGACCTAGAGGCTCTCTATAGCTTCACCTTGTTTTACTCATCACTGTCTAAACTTATCTGGTATGTCTGCTTGTGAATCAGTTTTCTTGCCACATTACAGGCAGGTTCCACAAAAACAGTGATCTCTGGTTTTTACTTTTTACTCCTCTATCCTTAACACTTGGTACAGAGGTGTCAGAACAGAATAAATGCTTAATAAACTTTTGTTGCAGAATGAAAGGAAGCTTGTCCATGGACAGCTGGGATTCAGATCTATGTGTGGTAGAAATCTCTTATACATGGTGAAATCAGGACCTGCTTCCTTTCATTTCCACACTTACACAGAGATCACCTTCCTAGATGCCACACACATTCTTGTGCATGCCTCTTGGGATGTAGCCACTGCAGCCTGCTTTACCACAAACTGTGCCCCTTGCTTACTACCAGACAGGCTCAGGTGGTAAAAGACTGTAACTCAGCAAACTAACTAAATGATAATACTACATTGTCAATACACACTTGTGTCAATAATCAAACAGTAGGCCAAAATGCCCCAGGACAAATCAGACTGACAAAGAAGAAACAGAATGCAGGATACTACTATTTGTCTGACTTCTATCCCATCGGGTACTACTAGCACGCACAGTACCTTCATACACAGCCTTGGAGTTCTCGCTCTCTCTGGGTTCTGGGAAACCCCACCCTCCTCTTGCCCTTCAGGACGTGAGGATGGCTCCAGGAGGCTGCAATGCCAAGTATTCTACCATGACTCTTTGAGTCCCTTTGATCTTTGCCCATACCTTTATATGCAGATGGTCTCTTCAACAAACCCCCTTAACTAGGAAAAAAATTCCTTCTAAAGCATGATTTACAACTTTTGATTTATAAATTTGCGTGTCAAAGAAGTTTCCAGGTTTTTTCTTCTTATGCTGGCAGACAATGGATATGTTTAACAGTGGGTGTGTGGCCTGCTGGAGCATCTGTTATGTATGTGAGACCTATAATGCTTCATTCTCAACATGGTAGAGCACTTAGTAAGCATTTGGCAGGTTCCCAAGTCAGTGGTTAGAAAATTGTACATGCAATAAATCCTAGTATATTTGGGAATTGGAGGGCGGTAACTGTTGGGTAGAAGAGGATTATCATTCACTAATTCTTGGGGGAAAACCATTAAAGGACCATTTGGCACCATTACATTGATTGGGTGTATCATCAAAAGCACAGATGGAGCAAGGCGTGAGAATAAATATGGAACACTGTTGTAAAGCAAACACACTTGGTCTGCTTATCCCACTTCAGTTTGATTTCACCTATTTGGTCTCTGCTGGGGAGCAGTAAGAAACTATACAATCGTCCATGAAAAAACATCCTCTGCTGTGTCATGGGTGAGCATTTTTTGTCTCACAGTATAAGAAAGTTTGGAGATCTATTTCAGCACATATGCAAAATCTCTCGTTTAAGTAGACAAAGTCTAATGATGTTTGTTTGCAAAACTATACAGGATATGCAGGGCAGAGCATAAGACATTTTGGCAAGTAGAAAAAGGACTAGGTCATGATTAAGTGGAAGATACTGAAGATCTTAACATCCCTTTGATGTTCTCTTTTCAGGGTTTATTTTCCTATCTGCATTCACACAGCTGTATGTGGTCAACTTGGTATATTTCATTGAAGCTACAGTGAAGTTCACTGATTTTATCAACAGCAGTCAGTATAATCTACATGTGGATTATATCAGCTAGTTTATAAAAGTAAGAATTTTTAGGGGTCTATAGATGTTAAAGAAAAAAAATGATTCCTTCTTGTATCAACACAAATTTCTCATTTATCACACTCCCCTACTGAAATTAAAATCACTCCATTAAAGCCAGACCTTTCAACCAGTACAATAGTTAGAAGGTGAGAGAAAGACTACACTGTTTAAAATCCATTCACACAAGTTATGTGACCTTGGATGAATTACTTAGTCTCTCTGTGCCTCAGTTTCGCCAACTGTAAAACAGGGATGATGCTGTACCTTTCTCACACTGATGTCCACAATAAATGAGTGAAATACTTGGAATTTTTGGCTGGGATAATCAATGCTCAATAAATATTAGTTTAAAGAAATTTTAAATCCAAAGTTTACAGTATCCTCCAAGCCCACAGTTATGTCTAATGTACATCCAGGTATTTCCAAAGGCTTTCAGTGTCTGAAATAGATTACAGCCTATATTTGAGACGTGGCTTTGTTGCTGGAAGACCTCTGATTGAAACTGTAAGTTATTAGAAAAACACTGCTTTGCCAAAGAACACAGAAAGTTTCCATATAACTAAAATCTTGTCCTTTAGCACTAAAATTTTAAACTTTTCCATTCCATGTAAATATTCCTAAAATGCATAAAGCATTCTTCTGCCCTCACACACATTTCCTGCCAACACCATCATCACAGTGACTCATGGTGCTTCTCAAATATTAGTTACTGCACTAAGTATTACAAAGCATTTAAAGTCTAAAACAAAAGGCCTCTCTACTTCTTAGTGGTGTGTTGTCTGCTTTTCCGTATCTCCTATCTCCTTTCTCATCATCAAGCTGTCAATTCCTACTCCTGCCTGCATCCTTCTAGAACAGACTCTCACCTCATTTCCTGTGAACTGGAATAACATGACATGCTGGAAACATAGGTTCCTTGTGGGAATTTTAAGGGTTGTCCTATAAATAAATTGCGTGGAGCTTGTGACATCTATTTTAAGAGCTACAAAAAATCATTATGAACTTTTATTGAGAAATTTTTATTGGGTCCAGCGCTGAGCATTTTGTGTTCATTAGTCTATTTGACCTTTACAACTACCCATTTTACCCAGTTTTAAGGAAATAACAAGTAGCTGAAGGGTACATGGTTATAAATTGGTGGTAAGCAGACCCGAACCGAGTAGGCTGGCCTCTTCTGGTGGTTAAACAGTGTCCCTCTTTCTCCTCCCACCAACGCTCTCCCCAACTAGCTACCCCCCAGATGGCTGGGTAACTTGGGAAGAGCTATGTAAGTCTAAGCTCTCAACTCTCCTCAAGGTGGTAATGAGAATGTACCTTCCCCTTACCTGTCCCCCCACCCCGCATGCCCAGGTAGTCTAGCTAGCCCTCTTTTATTTCAAGAACTAACTTTGAAGTGAAAGGGATGCTTGTGAAAAGCACAAAACATCCGTGGGTTACAGGTTGTGTGTGACGGGGTCTCTATTAAGAGAACCAGTGTTGATTAATCACTGACCTAGCTGCTATCTTCTGAGTTTTCTAGCAAATGCCTCCGAATGTGGGAAATAGTCTTTTAAAAATAACCACGCCTCTTGTATTGTTGTGAGGTTATTATAGTTCATCTGCCCAGGTCTCCAATTTCAATAGCCCCAGTGGTGTCTGATGACACAGGAATACTAAGCTTGAATGCTAATGGATACAGTAGTATCTTTCAAATGCAGATTTCAACATTTCAGTTTCTAAATGTGGATTTCTTTTAAATTATAGTGACCAGAACTATTTGTTTTTTACCTATCTCCCTAGTTTTTGTATTTTTTTTTCCTTTCACGTTTTCTGTTTGTTTAAATTGTGTATTTGTTTTCCTCACTCCCAAGTTTGTGGAGAAAGGATTTAGTACTTTGGCTTGTAAAACAACGACACTGGGTCTTTTCCTTCTTTGGGTTAAGATACTCCCCAAGTAGTAAATCAACCATTCCAGGAGATCCAGGAATGTCATTTGAAGTACTATAGCAGGAATCCAATTAGGCCTCCTTTTCTTTCTCAGGGAAAAAAAATCTCATCAGGAAAACTGTCTACAAGTTAAATATAGGAGAACATCTGGGAGAAAGAATGCTACCACCTAAGATTTCTCAAAAGGTTTCTAATTGGAATCCTTTCCTTTTACTCTGTAGGACAGGACAGATTTATTACACAGTCCTCTCCCTTAAATGCTAAGGAAGCGTCCCTAAAAGCAGGGATGATGTTGAGGTCATTTCTACCCCATCTTTCCCCTGCTCCTCCCACATTAAACATAACTCCTTGCATGAAGTGTGCACTCCAGTCTAATTTAAGTTTTTATTAGACATTATTTATGTCAGACACCATATTGAGTGTTCAGTAATTCCGTCTTAAATGTATGCTGAATTGTAGATAAAAGGAGGACAAGGAAATGCAAAGCCACTTCTCAGCTGGGCCTTAGGGAGATTTTCTTTTGCTTTTTGGTGGCAGTTTTTAATTAAATCTGCATAGGTATTCAGTGATAGAAGCCAAAATGACAGAAGGCTCACTGCTTCCAAGAAGTTCCAGAACACACCTTGCCGGAGGAGGGCAGGCAGGCTTTCAAGCCTTGTGTGCCACCGAGGCCGGCCAGATTGCTCAGCTCACCCTGTAAGCCTTTCCCAGATCCTGTGCCACATTTCCCTTCTCCTTCTGCATCAGATACTCAGTAAACATTATTTACTCTTTATCTTAATGACCAAAGAGGTTTTTCAATAACTCCTGTCTAAGGTGAATAGCATCTTCCAGAATCTAGAACAAAGGACCTAAAATTAAATAGGCTTGGGTTATTTAATGTTAAAGAAGCTCCAAGCATCTGTATAGGAGACGCTAATTGCTTACTATTTTAATAAGCTGATATTGGTTAATGAGTCGATTTATTTTTAAAAAGTAGAGCACGTAGCAAGAACTGAAGAGCAGTTTGGGCTGAGGAGAGAGATGGCCATCTGGGGCTCTGGGGGAGGCGAGATACTGCAGCCTGAGAGCAGTATCTTGTGAACAGATGATGTCTCCGCATTTTAAAAATTTTGGAGTCATCCAGGGGCCTCACTTCCAGGATTTCCTCTCTTATTTGCCAGACTGACAGGTTTTCTTGGCTGAAAGTTCAGAGAACTATAGGTCATAGTGCAGGTTTTTCTAAATACGAAGAGTTTCGTATATAAAATTGGGTCCGAAAGCTTGAACAAGTTTTTAAACGATGATGTTAGGAATTTAAGGTAACTAAGAAATAAACTTCAGGGTCTCCCTTGACATTTGGTAAATGCAAATACATGAAAAGATAAGGAGACAGGGATGGCTTAAGTGATAGGTTTGCCTACAAGCAATTAAATTAGAAGCAGTTGACAAAAGTAGTGTTTCAAGTTCTGCCTCTGAGCAAGATCATCAAACTAGGACTCACACGACCTAATGAAGAAAAGGTTGAATTCAGAAAAGCAGCATACCAATATTTTGTGTAGATGGTATTTTTCTGGAATATGGGGGCATGGCCTTGATTCTCAAAGGATCTGAATCAAAGCACTGTGAAGAGCAAATGCCCATCTCCATTGTTCTTCCTCCCACGTCCCTTCTTTTTTTGTCTGCATTTTCTTCATAGAGACCTAACACTTTAAACCTTCTCAGTCAGACAAGGGGCTGATCTTTAACAAGTGAGTACTTTCTGTGGGATTAGGGACTTCTCAGTGAGAATTCTATATATGGACTCTATAAAACTCATAGGGTTTTAAATCTCAATGTAACATATAATTATTTTATTATGGTTACTGAAACAGAAGAACAATGATAATTTTAACTTCACGTTAAATTAACACTTAATCTTGGTCTATTCTTGCTGTCCCACATTTGTCTCCTGTTTTAAGTATTTCATTGAATTGCTACCAATGTAGAATGTTTTTGAAATGAGGCTAGTGGTAGAGACAGATAACCAAAAATGAAGTAATCTCAGGTTGCATTCAAATCCTACAATCCCTTCACAATGAAGTTTTTTTTTTTCTTCGCCATCCATGAAGCTGATGGTCTTTCCTGCACCATTTCATCTCAATCCCACAGCCTGTCTTTACTGTGGGGGTAAACAAATGGTTCAGCTCCCCCAATAGGCACCAGACCCTGGGTGCTAGGAATACAGAAAGAGGGTGACAGGGTTTCTGCCCTTATAGTCCATGTGTTAGAGAGCAGATCCTGCAGACAATTACTCCCAGATTAAAAGAAAACTGAGAACTTTTCTCCAAAGAATATATACAAATGCCCAGTAAGCACCCCAAATATGCTCATCATCATTAGCCATCACAGAAACATAAATCAAAGGTAATGAAATACCTCTTGACACATTAGAATGACTATCATCAAAAAGATAATAACAACTGTTAAGAAGGATATGGGAATTTGAGCACCTTATATATTGCAGGTGGGTATATAATATGGTGTAGTCATTTTGGAGAATTTGATGGTTCCTCAAAGAGTTAAATATAGTTACCATATAGCTCAACAATTTTATTCTTAGGTGTATCCCTAGGAACAGAGCATGTCACACAAAAGCCAGTATGTGAATGTTCACAGTGCTATTTGTAAGTCAAAAATGGAACCAACCCAAATTCCATAAACTGTGAGTGGATAAAGAAAATGTGCTAGGGCCTCCCCGGTGGCGCAGCGGTTGAGCGCTAGGTTGTGAAGCTGCCCACAGCCTCTGCAGTGCCAGTTTGATCCCCGGCTGCTCCCCAGCCACCGGAGGAGGGTCCCACTTGGCGTGCAGACCCCTCCTGCCGCCCGCTGCTCCCCTCAGAAGTGTACTTCATCAGTCTGCCTGCTCTGCTCCCCGCTCTGGCTCTGACGAATTCTCTCACCTTCCCGTGCTTCTGACTGTACCCAGTGCTTGTATAAATAAATAAATAAATCTTAAAAAAAAATGTGATATATCACCACACCAGGGCAGATGTTAATAAGAAAAGGGGGGGGGTAGTGGTATGGGGGTGTTACATGGCACTCTCTGCACTCTCAATTTTACATAAATCTAAAATTGCTCAAAAAAGTCTCTATAAACATGTAGTATATATATCCGTAAAATGGAATAGTACTGAGTCACAAAAAAGAATGAAGTACCAATATATGCTACACTGACAAACCTTGAAAACATTATGCTAAGTGAAAGACGCCAACACAAAGGTCACATATGCTTCCATGTATATGGAAGATGTTCAGAACAGGCAGAACCAAGAGACAGGGGGTAGGTTAGGGGTTGCCAGGGCTAGGGCAAGGAAAGTGGAGAGTGACTACCTGTGGGTAGAGGGTTTCTTTAGGGGGTCCTGGAATTAGACAGTGGTAGCGCTTGTGCAACCTATTTTTTTTTAAATCTATTTTCTTACATTATTGTTTATTTTTGTAAAGCAATGATTTCTCCCCTCAGGTGTAGTCCTGGTAGTTCATCCACCACCATAGCACCCGCGACCCATCACCATATTCCTTTGTTGCACAACCTTTTGAATAAACGAAAAAACACTGAGTTGTATAATTTGGAAAATGTGAATTTTATGACATATAAACTAAATCTCAATTTTAAAAAGGATTGGGGGAGAAAGGCAGTTCTGGATCTGGGGTTCACAAAGGGGTGGTTTAATTTGTTGGCTAGAAGACATAATATTATAACACTCAATGTCTCTTAAGTATTGAAAATATCCACATCCATTTTATAATATCTCTCCTGCTCTTTATATGTGGTCTGCTCCACTTTCTATCATTCTCTTTCGTTTTTATATTATTCCAAAACAAAGAACTATTAATCAATTTATTGTGACTAGTATGCATCAGGAACTATCAGGGAAACAGGATTCCTTTTTTTTTTTTTTTAAGATTTATTTATTTATACAAGTACTGGGTACAGTCAGAAGCTCGGGAGGGTGAGCAAATTCACCAGAGCAAGAGCGGGGACAAGAGCAGGCAGAAGGACCCAGGCACACTGCTAAGGGGAGCAGCGGGCATGGCAGGAGAGGTCTGCGTGCCATGTGGGACCCTGGCCTGGTGGCCAGGGATCGAACTGGCACTGCAGAGGCTGCGGGCAGCTTCGCAGCCCAGAGCTCAACTGCTGTGCCACCAGGGAGGACCTGGAAACAGGATTTCTTTTGCGCACAGTGTAAGTTTTACTTTTAGACAAACCACCATTCTTTTTGGTTGACCAAGGACAAGAAGAAGAAGAATCCTTTTAGATTTGCTGTGTACATCAATTATTCAGGAAGAACAAAGCAGAGAGTGGTGGAAGAGGACACAGGTCCAGCCTTGGATGCACTGAAATAAAGTGGTCTATAGTTCCCTGCACAGTATCATCACCAAGCAACACTAGAAGACAAACGTAAGGAAAAAGGACTTAGGAAAGCCTTTTATCTGTCTATTCTCATTCATATGTACAGTATAACTGGATGAAAAAGAAAATGCAACATAGAGGTTGTCTCGCAAAAACAATGCTCAGATCCCTTTATTTTTAAAGTCATAACTTCAGTTTTATTAAAACTAATTTTTTATATACTGCATATATTTCTGAGATTAAAATATATATTTATATATTGCAAATTCTGAAAATTGACCTTTTCTGATGCTCAAGACATTCATCCATTGCAATAATGATCTCCATCTCATCTCACAGCTTTTAATATCTTTGTAATTACTGAACATATCTATGTGGTATATACATACAACATTTTAAATCTCTAAAAGCAAACAAAATAACTAGGTTAGCAAGTATACTCAGCTCAATAGGTCATCAGCAAGTTAACCTGTTCTTTTCCTAATTTGCATAATCTGGTACTTTACAGATGATACCAAGTAATTTCTTAGCATTACTTATGATAGAATTAACTATTTCATTTAAATGTCTATTAGACCACCTAGTTTACATCTCTTCAATTTTTTTTTCTTTTAAACATGTTAATAGCAGGTATGGAGGGCACTATACTTACTCAATTATTAACCAGTATAGAAAATATTCTACTCTGTGTTCCATCTCCTTAAAAAAAAAAAAAAACTGCTGGGTACTGAGTACAACATTAGTGTTTCCGGTCTTGAAACACACTTCAAATGAGAAATTCTCTAGTCATGTTGCTCTGACAAGAATAGGTGCACTCACCTGGCTTTACAAGGCCTGACTTTGGTTCCTTCTTGTGTCGAGCTGGCTGGGCGTTCCCCTCACCAACCATTCCAATTGTGCATTTCTTTCTGGTAAAGTCTTCATCACTTCCAGGGCAGAAGCCAACAGGGCTATTGCCGGCATCAGAGGGCGTCTTCACAGGAGACACTGATTGGCTACTAGGGCAGCCTGTGTCATCTGGAAGACAGGAATCAGTAAGCATCTAATGAGACGAACGACACTGGCTGGGCTGATTGTGACAATCATTTCCCAGTAAGTGTACATCAAACCATTATGCTGTGCACCTTGAACTTATACAGGGGTGAATTTCAATGTCTTCTGAATAAAACAGAGGGAAAATTAAGTAGGTTTAATGAGGAAGAAATCAATGAGAGCAAGGAGAAGTCTTGCAACAAGCTGTGCAGACATGAGCTCATACTCGTACACACCTGAACTCCGCCCATGCTGCTCAGGAGAACTTTTATTTTCCAGATTTTGACCAATCAAGTTAACAAAGAAAATATCAACTAGGAGAAAACATCTTGCAAAACAAAGCCTGACAAGCTTTTTGGATCATAAATATTTCTGATAGTCATGTGGCCAAATCTTACACTTTCAGGTCATAATTGTCCACAGATGTTTGATCAGGTTAGTAGTAAAAAGTCTACCACAAGTCACTCAGGATTATTAGTGTGAAATCTACAGAGTTGCATGTGTTCAGAAAAAAAAATTTGCTTGGATACTATCGATCATGCTCATGTTTTGATCTCTTGTCCATCAATTGGTTAATAGAGTTTGATAGACAAGAGAGCTGGCTTTAGGGGTACAAGGAAGCTGAAAGAAGTGATCTTGTTTTATCATTATATACACCCAACCCCAAATAAATCAAACAGATGTCTTGCTGTCTGGGATAAACTGGTAAAATTAAAGTGATATTCAAATGAGAGATACTCCTTTAACTTTCAAGTGACAGATTATTACAACGGTTATCATCAAAAGTTAATAGGCAGATATGAAGTGACCTATGAAGATACCTATTAAGCAAACAGTAAAGTCATACTGCTGATGCCTATAAAATTCTTTCCATATTAAATATTCATTATGTTTGGCTAATTCACTAATACTTTGATGAGATTTATATGGGAATTTAAAACAAATCAATATTACTTAAAAGCAGGTCTACTTAAACCAATCAATTTTCTGTACGAAATAACCCTTTATTATGTGGCAATATTTTGCTGTCAGTTACTTTAGTAAAAAATTAGACAAAACAAATAAAGGCATTGAGTGCTAATAACTTTTGGACTATTATATTTTTATGAATATAAAGGAACTATGAGAATTTGCTGCCTATGAAAAAATATCTTAAAACTTCATACCATGAATAAAGAAAGAAAGAGAACTATGCCTGAATCAAACATTCTAATTTTCTGAATTACAATGACTAGAATCCATCTAAAAAAGGATTGCCATACCTCATTTTTGCCTTCAATTTTTATTGTGAAACGTCCCAGTTCCTGGGACAAAGTGAACCTGACATTGGTAAATAACTTGTTTCTCTTTATATCCTTTTCACTTTTGAACATATTAGTATACACAGAACCTTAGGGATCTCTTTCTGGAAGTGAAAGGCTTTTGGTGCACCGCTCATGCCTGTCGCTTTGCTGCTCTTTGAAATGTGCTCTGTTCTTCCTGAAGGAACTTTGGCCCTGAATTACAGGATGACAACCTTTCTTGGCTGTTATTGCTCAACTATTTCATCACCTATTGTCCCTGCTTTTCTTTTACATTTGCGTGCCCCAAGTTTCAACCCAAATAAATCCAAACTCTTCTCTAAAAAGGCGCAAAGCTGCTAATTACTCAGATTCCAGAACTTCTACAAGGCTCAACAAGTCTGTCCATTGCCCGAGGAGAGCCTCATTTTTGACTGCTGTCCCAAAGCAGATAAACCAATAAGTGAAGTCTAATCACTCAAAATTACCTAGTGCCTTTAAAATTATTTCCTTATGAGTCAGTACAAAAATTACTTCTTTTGAAAGAGAGATGGCTGGAATAAATAAAAATCCACATTTCAGATTTTCAAAGCTAAAAAGTAAGTTTGGTTAACTCTCATACAGACAAAATACAGTAAGTTCTAGTATTGAGAAACTGTCAAAATTATACTTTAAATAGACAGCAAACGTTCTTTGATTCTGTCACAATTAGTTTGCTAGAGTTAAATGAGAAAGAATATGAACAAACCATGTCTATAGTAGATTAATTTCAAGGGTTAGGTGTTAAGGTAGGGTTAAAAATTGGGAACTTAAAGTTAGGAAGCAGTTTAGAGAGGGCTGTAGCAATTGTTTGCCTAGAGTAAGTACCTCACCTGTCATTAATATTTGCAGCTAGTATCTCCAGGGGCAGGGAATGAGACAATCCCTGAACAAATCCTTAACCTTAGTTGTCTTGTATAGCATTTGCTTAATACATAAACTAGTGTTTAGCCATCACATAACTATCTAGTATTGAGCATCAAATCGAATGGGAAACAATAGGAATATAATGGTCTTTCCTTGGTGAAACAAAGATGTTTCAAGTCTTGGCACTGAACCAGCTCACAGGTATTAATCCTAGTCCCCATGCAGATGGAATTTATAAATAAGCCGATAGGAGTTGGGTAAATATCACATTCAGTGTACAGTCCCTGCACAATGGCAAGCCTATTAATGCAAATCCATATCCAGGGAAATCTCTTGAGTCAGCTGAGAAGATTGGGACATTTGACTGTTTTATACAATGTAACCCAGAATAACAAGGAACTCTAGTTTTTGGAAAGGGCCGGCCATTAGCTTTCCTACTACAGAGAGCACCCTTGAAGTGCGTGTGCAAAGCAGTTATGTGTAAGTTATGTAAAGCTAAGACCTTAACAAAGGAAATGGAGCTTTGTTTGTGTGACCATGTGGTCACCTGTGTCTCCTGAGGTATTTTTCTCTGTGTAGCACTGAAGATGTATTTGGGCCCTTCTCCCCAATTTTTCTTTACTCTTTTTTTTAACTTCATGGTCAGAGTTAGAAGCAGACCACCAAACCGGAAGATAACACTTCTTTCCAAAATAGTAAAATATTCTTAGTCCACTCCAATATTCTAAAGAATAGTAAAGTCAAGTTGATGTTCTTTGGTAGTTCATGTCTAATTTTACTATGTGCCAAAGTACATGTGACTCGGACACACATTAAACTTGCTTCAGTTAAATCTTTGAGTCTGCCTTCTGTTTGCTGCTGGTATCTTGAATGTTGAATTTGTCTTGCAGGGTCCACAGATTTATAAACACAGTATTGATAAGGTTAGCTTTTATTAGTTATATTAAGTATAAAGAAATTTTCAATGACAAAAATTTCTAAAGGCACCATGAGGAAACTTTCTGGGTGGGATATGGTGGAAATCCCAAATGACCTTCCCAGAAAGAATGGGATGTTTCAAATTTCCACAGAAATGCCTGAGAAAAATAAGAACTTTCCAGGCTGGTTCTGGCATAAGGGAAGCTCTGCACTAAGGCTTTAGGAAGAACATGCAAAGGCTGCCAATCTATTAGAGTGGGATGAGTTTTTCTTTTCAAACACACATACAGGGACCTCCCTGGTGGCTCAGGGGTTAGGCTCAGTGCTCTCACAGACACGGCTTGGGAGCTACCCACATGGCGCAGTAGGCCTCTCCTGCCTCACCCGCTGCTCCCCTCAGCAGTGTATTTCAGTACATCTGCCTGTTCTGCTCCCCACTCTCTCTCTGGTGAATCCTCTCACCCCCTGCACCCTAGTTCTTATATGCATAGATTAAAGAAATCTTTAAAAAAAAAAACCACACATACAGCCAGCCCTTACATAGTTGAGTTTTTATACCTCTTTATTATTCATGGTAGGTATAATTTCATACAACAAAACCAAAAAAATATAAAAGGACCATGTTCCCTACTTCATATAGTGTGAACAAGTTGAAAATACAGGATGATTTCCTTCTAGATCAACAAATTTTAAAGCCCACTTACATGGGCCCAGAATGGCTCCAGGTGGTACTCAATAAAAGTGACCCTCGTCAAAGTCACATCTAAATGATCACCACCTACAGGGAAAGGGTTCACTTACACACTCTCCTTGATTTATATCCGAGAATGTGCTTTTTTTTTTTGCTGTTGTTTCTGTTCACAGGATTAATGATACTGGAAAGAACAAACACAGATTCAGGAATCTCCATAAGCTGAGGACTATTGAAAGGGCTAAGTGAAACAGTCCCAATGACTAGTTTCCAAATTGATGTTAAGGGAAAAAAAAAGAAAAACAAAACTTAAGACAGGTGGAGATCTGAAACTATAAGATACATAGAAGAAAACAAAGGTAAAAGTCTCTCTGATATTGGTCTTAGTGATGGCTTTATGGATTTTTTCAACAGCAAGAGAAACAAAATAGAATATAAAAAGGATTACATTAAACAAAAAAGCTTCTGCTCAGCAAAACAAACCAATTTCAAAATGAAAAATGAAAAAATTCCAACTCACAGGTACACATTCAAAGTGACCTAGGGGCCAATTCTTTATATTGAAATTTGACAATTAAAGAAAGATTTAGCATCTTTCCTGATTGTAAAAACTGCCCCTATCCAAATTTATTTCAGTGTAACTGACATCCCTCATTGACAATGGGAAGTTCTTCCATATAGAAGCATCGGATAGAATAAAACAGAAAATTACTCATTTGCAACCTCTGATAAAATAAATGATTTATGCACAAGCATAATGGATGAAAATGAAACAAAAAGCCGAGAGGTAGAGTACAGTGGAGGGACCAGGCCTTGCCCATCTGTACCCACTGGATATTCTTAGTATCACCAACCGGGGAACAACAGACATCATGTACTTCCAACAGGATAGAGATGGGGAACACAGCATTCCTCGTGAAGTATTACCACCAAAATTTTTTCCCAAGTCTAATTGAGCTTTAAAAGCTAATGTTCACCTTATAAAATATATGGAGGAGAGAGTGATGAGTTAAATCAAGGGGAACTGCAGGCTACAGGCCAGATCCTATTTGCTTTCTGCTTTTGTAAATAAAATGTTGTTGGAACACAGCCATGCCCAATCCTTTACATATTGTCTGCTGTGGTTTTCAAGCTACACTGGCAGAGATGAATCATTGTGACAGAGATCATCTGGCCAGCAAAGTGGAAAATATTTACTATCTGGTCCTTTACAGAAAAAGCTTGTTTGTCTCTGGGAGAAAATGATACCATGAGGAAGCAAACAGACACTTTCGAGACAACTGGGCCCGTTTCAGTGGTCTCTCAGACCAAGGAATTATGTTAATTCTGTTGGTAATGAAAATGCTCTATGATTATATGGGAAAGTTCATCATTTAAAAGGAGGGTATCCTGAGTTATGTAGGTAGAATGAAATGACATGATGTCTGGGGAACTGCTTTAAAATACCACAACAAAGTAAAATTACAATATCTTGCTACTTCTTAATCTGATTAAGTAGATAAATAGCATTATCAGGGTTCATTGTAGTATTCTTTCTGATTTTAAGTATCTTTAAAAGTTTAAAAAATACTTATTTTTTGAAAACATTGTTTTAAGTGAATAAATATTTAAAATAGATACAAATATGGTGACTTTAAAAATCAATCCTTGTAGGATATTTTAGTTTTCAAGTGTCTCACTATTATTAAAATTGCTTCAAGAACACATTTTACAAAAAACAATATCTAATAGATCGTATCTCTAAAAGTGAAATTACCAAGGCTTTTTAATACATTTGAGACAATTACATTCCTATTATTATTGTACGAGTATTCCACTTACTATATTCCGGACAGCAGGAATACAACTTTCTTCGTATTTCTGCCAAGTTACTAATGAAAAATATATTTCTGATATTTTAGTGTGCATGTATTTAATTATTAGTGAGGCTTTAGTGTCTTTTTTATATGTTAACTTCTTTTTTTAAAAAAGATTATACATATAAGAACTGGGATACAGGCCAGAGGTGTGGGGGGTGAAAGGATTCACCAGAGACAGAGCAGGTAACAGAACAGGCAGACTGACTGAAATACACTGCTGAGGGGAGCAGCTGGTGAGTCAGGGGAGGTCTGCTGTGCCATGTGGGCAGCTACCCACCCGAGGCTAGAACTCATGCTGCAGTGGCTGCCGATAGCTTCATAGGTTGTATCTTAACCCCTTCTGCCACCAGGGAGGCCCTATATGTTAACATTTTAACTTATAAATTGTTGTGTCCTTTGACAATTTTTCTGTCATATTAAACACTTTATTTTGTAGGCCAGAGGTACGGGGGTGGGAGGTGGGAGGATTCACTAGGCAGATTTACTGAAATACACTGCTGAGGGGAGCAGTGGGTGAGACACGAAAGGTCTGCTGCACCATAAGGGTTAACTCCCTGGCCGGGGGTTTAACTCAAGGCATAGTGGTTACAGCCCTAACACTTAACTCATAGGCCACCAGGGAGGCCCCATATTAAACATTTCCCAATACTCAATAAGAAATCCCTATATATGACAGATATTAGCCCTTTGACATATTTCATCCAGTTTGTTTGCCTCTCACTTTATAATGCTTTAACAATTTAAACCATTTTCTATTTCTAGTTGTCAATCTCTTGATATTTTACTTTGTGATTTCTTTCAAAGATTTAATGTTTAGAATTTATTTCTTTACTCCAAGATCAACTAAACATTTACATCTGTTTTCCTCTAAATCTTTATAGCTTCACTTTTTATTGAAATTAAATCCTATTGGAATTCATTTAAAAATGCGGGATAAGATTGGATGCTAACTATATTATTAATATTTTAATTTTAAGGAAATCTGTCCTTATGAAATTTTGAAAGCAATGTTTTTTTTTGCAAGGTGAATATATGCATATTTTAAAATACTAGGATACCCAAATTGTATGTGTGTGTGTGTGTGTGTGTGTGTGTGAGAAAGAGAGTGTGTGTGATATATAATTTCCTGATATCTAACTAAAGTGCCTAGCAATCAATGTCATCAAATGCATTTGGTGGCAACTATGTTGACAAGGTCCCTACTGCAACCTCCTTGTACCAATTACATATAAGAGTAAATAACTGGATTTTAAAGATTGCAAATTAAGGTATTTCTTCAAAGTCCAAGATACATCTCTGAAATCTTTGGTTCATTTTTGAACTTAGATGTCAGAGCTCATTTGTTTTCCAAAATGTTGAACTAAACAATTCCAGAAGACACATTTAAAAATAACATCAGGCAAAGGAAAATGTGGTTTTGTGCCATAATATCTTGAAACATGCTGCTCAATGTTTAGTTGCATAATTTGGAGAAAAAAATCATTGCTATTGTAAGGAAACATTACTTTAAACTATATGGAAATCTAGTTGATTTTCATGAATGATGTAAGTGTTTACCGACCACTTACTCATCCATTCAACAGATACTTATTGAGAAACTACTATGTGGTAGATACTGTTATGCTGTCATTATTCTTACTGCTACAGATATTGAAATTTTTGAAGACACTGTGATAGAGACCTAAAATGTCACAGCTTAAACTCATGGTTAATTTGATCTCTGAAATTCTTACCATGAATCATTCAGATGCACTGAAAATGTGAGAAAAGTACCATTTATGAAGTACTTATCATGTGGCAATCGAACTCATTTTATAATTTTAATATTTTTTTATTTTACAATGGGGAAAACTGAAGCTCAAGAGATATTAAGAGGGCCTCCCCGGTGGCGCAGCGGTTGAGCGCTGGGTTGCGAAGCTGCCCGCGGCCTCTGAGGTGCCGGTTCGATCCCCAGCTGCTCCCCGGCCACCGGAGGAGGGTCCCACATGGCGCGCAGACCTCTCCTGCCGCCCGCTGCTCCCCTCAGCAGTGTACTTCAGTCCTTCTGCCTGCTCTGCTCCCCGCTCTGGCTCTGGTGAATTCTTTCACCCTCCCACGCTTCTGACTGTACCCAGTGCATGCATAAACAAAACAAAAAACAAATAAATAAATAAAACATGCCTCTATATAAAAAAAAAAAGAGATATTAAGAATCCCATGGTCACACAACTACTGATTAACTGACTCAGGGTCAGACTCAGGTGGTCTGATTCTCAAATACTGGTTTTTCTCACCACCACCAGCTAGCTGTTTTCTAATTTTTTCTACCTTTGTTTGTTCTAAGAGGAAATGCAGAAATTCTGGGAATGTCGAAATTAAAAACAGACAAAGGAAACTTTTAGAAAGAAGCCATTCCATAATAAGCAAACCACAGAACAAATGAGGCAAGAAACTCTTTCTAGTTGTTTCCATTTTCCCACTATTCTCGCTTTGACATGGTAAACCATACACTACTTGCCATTCAGATAATTTTGCATTCTAGGTTTCCATAGCAAAATGGGATCATCTGTTCCTTTACCTAATTTTAGCATCTTTTGGAGTGAGAATTCACAAGTCTCATTCACAGGGTTCTACATTAATTTAACTTCGTAATACACAATGTGGGTCCTACATTAAATTTGCTTCATATTACATGATGCAACATGATGTAATCACCTAAGCTGAGGTGTATGAATCCAATCCGTCTGTCTGTCCGTCCGTTCATTCCACCAGCCATCCATGCATTCCACAAATATTTTTTGATTTCCTGTGTCTGTCATACAGTCTTCTAGATATTAGGGACATGATAATGTTCAAGAAACCCTGTGCTCAAATAGTTCACCTTCCATTGGTATATAGAGAAATTTGATAAACAAGTAAAAAACATACAAAAAAGAAGTCAAGGAAAATGAGGGCAGACAAGAACTTCAGATTTGCTATTATGGTCACTTACCTGCTTGACAAGGACAAATTCTGGAGATAGGATTTTGGAGAAGTTTTGCTTTGAGGAGGAGCAGAGAAATAAATAGCAACTGCAAGGAAATGCAGGGATCACAAGGAGCTTATTTTCTTTAAAGATGTATATACCAATGGAAACATACTTTCCTAAGCACAATAAGACATGTAACCTACATCTACCAGAACAGAGGAGATATTTAATGAACATCTCCCTGGTTTCTTGGAGACAAAATAAACATAACCAGGACTTCTGAGCTATTTTGGAACCTTGAGTGCTCCCATAAAAGTCACCCTGGTGTATGTAGCCTTGGCAGTAGAGGAGAAGGTGAGGGGGAGTGGAGCACTTGTCCATATCTCTGCAGGGAGGCCTGCTGTCTCTGAAACACGGCCCTCCACTTGATTTCCTACCAAGCAGCAAGTTGTTTAATCTGCAAATGCAAATTAAAGAGAAGAATTTGGAGGGGGAGATATCTTGGTCCATATTCCTAACGTAGTATGAGTAACATGTCTATCCAGCCATCCTGGTGAGGGAGTTGCTGATGCTGAAGTTGGAAACCAGGAGCTTCTATCACTGCCAGAAGAGAGGTGAGCCCCGGCAAGGGGGCAGGGTGTGGGTTCTTCTGTAGTTCTGTAGTTTCTTTGATTTCTTTTGCCCTTTCTTTCATAGAGATAGTCTTTTCCAGGCAGGCCTCTTACTAATACTTATGAACTTTTCTCTTCTTAGCAATAGGGATTTTTTAAATTTATGCATGCAAGAGCTGGTGTGTAGGCCAGAGATGCGGGGGTTGAGGATTCACTAGAGAGAGTGGGGAGCAGAACAGGCAGATTGACTGAAATACTCTGCTGAGGGGAGCGGCAGGCAAGCCAGGAGGGTAGCTGCGCCATGTGGGTAGCTCCCTGGCTGGGGATCAAACTAGCACTGCAGTGGCTACCGATAGCTTCACAGTGCTGCGTCTCAACCCCTTGCACCACCAGGGAGGCCCTGACAGGAATTTTTATCTAGTTTCTAAGCAATATCTTTTTAAAGATTCAGTTTGCTTATTTGTTTTTTAAGATTCCTTGGTGGGAAAGGATGGGAAAGAGAGGGAGGGAGGGGAACTGGAAGGATCTGAAGGGAGAGAGACAGAGAGCAAAAAATTATCTCGTCAACTCTGGAAAATCTTGTAACCAGAAAAATCAAAACTGCCCTAAGGACATGTGAATTATATATGGTCAGCTGTCTGCTAGTGATGTAAATATTTCTCTCTCCCTTCTCCCTTCTACTTTTTTCTCATGTAGAGAATCATTATAGTGATGGTGGAAATGGAGTAATGGATAAAAAATGGAAGTTAAATTTAAAAATAATGTTCCATTGGGGTTTTTCTTATTTGGGAAAAAAAATTTGTTTTAAATGATAGAGATGTATTCTGGTGCTTCATTTTACAAAGGAACAGAGACAGGAGAGGAAAAGAAGAAATGAGTTCATAAATAGTCTAATTCCAATGATGTCCAAAAAATAAAATCCTCAGTGCTGAACTTTAGCCTTAGAGACAAAATGTCCATCCACCAAAGAATGGCTCAACACGATGGCTCTCCAGGGAGTGAAAAGTGTGTAGGCGGCTTTGTGACTGTGAGCTGGGCTGCTGGTTTTTCTCATGACTTGCATGATTGGGAAATAAAGATTAGGGGAGGTGTGAGGGGGGATGTCTATAGGTTGACAAGTCATGACAGGCACAGGCACCGCCTGGACTACACATCCCTTGAGGGCAGGAGACCTGTCAGTACAGGTCCTTGCTCTAGTTCAGCTCCTAGGACAGTACCTGGCCCACAACAGGTGTTCTAGAAACATTTACCTCCATGGTGAACAGGAAGGACCCCAGATCTATGGAGAGGATCTCGCTTAGGCAAAAATCAAAACAAAATAAATCCTATAAATGTGATTACATTCATTTTGATTATGTTAAATTAAAAAAATCGTGCTATTCTACAGTGTATGCAATTGCTCCATTGGGGTTTTTCCTGTTCAGAATTTTTTTTAGTTATTTTTATTACTTGTACATGAAAAAATATAATCATTAATATTAGAGGAAACAAAATCCTCACCAACACCTCAGATTATACTGAAGGGTAGATTAGGCTTCACAGGGTCTCAAGAACTGAGTCAGATCAGGGTCTAAGAGGAATCCTATCTGCAAGGGCACCCACATAAAGGAGAGAGAATAAAGACTGGGCCAGCCGGGAGATGGGAGACCCAGGAATATCCACACGGAGCCTGGTCAAGTTGAAGGATATGTGTCTATGGGGTGAGTGCTTGAAGGAGTCCATTGGGAAGCTTGGTGGGGGTTCCCTAAGAAGAGGGGAGTCAGCCCGACAGGACTGGTGTCCTTCCACAGCCAGACGAGTGGAACCCAAGGCTGGTGCTCTGGGAGATGCCATTTATCCTTCATTTAGAGGAGCAGCTGCATCTTATCTGATAGAAGAGGAGCTGATTTGTGCCTCCAAAGACAGCTAAGTGAAGCAGCAGTGGGGGTTTGGGAAATTATTTACTGAACCTCACAGCCAGCAAAAAAACCCCACATCACACCACCAGTACACTCAGCAGTCTTGTCTACCTGAAATGCACTGAGTCTCCCCAGGTCAGTGGGAAGAGATGAGGACTTTCTCTGCGTACAAACCACCTGGGTTGGGGCAGAATGATGACTAGTGTCCAGCTGCAGTCCTAGAGCACTGACTGTGTAACTCTGTGCTGAATACTTTCTTGCCTGCAATGCTTTTTTCTTCCAACCTGGCATGGTTGGGAAATAAAGGTTACTCTGCCCTGCATTTTCAGGACTGTGCTTTCACTCACACTGATCTCGATTTGCTATGCCATGCTCTGCTTCTCAAACCCCTACTCAGTCTTCAAAGTCTTGCTCAAGCACCAGCTCTTGAGGGGAGCATATTCTGATTGTCTTAGCAATATTTGCTGGCTATCCACAGCACTAGGGTCAGGGACCCACTCTTGACAGGTGGATAGGCAGGAACAGAAGGGCAGCATACAGGAATCTGTACCTACACACATAGCAAAAGCTGCATGAACTCATTATATGATCTGTTTTCTTTAAACTAAAATTCTTGCTTTGAACTGAGGTTTCTATCCCGATGCTGCTCAAATGAGTGTGGACATTGATCCCATCAGAAATTGACCGGGGTCAGCAGACTGCGATGTTCTAGGGTCAAGATCACCAGGAGGGGCTGATCATGACAAATACCAGAAACATCAACTGTAATGGGCTGTTCTGACGGGCTGGTTGCTTATGGCTAATTGTTTGTATTTAACCCAATATAAAAAGGCCAGCACGAGATGCAATGGCAGAGCTATTTCTTCAGGGGGTTGTGCCCACCATTCTCTCAGATCAGTGACCAGTGATCCGAAAATGAAAGTGCTTTTGGATTCAATTCCTGTCTCTGCTTATTGGTTTTTTGGTAGTGACAGGCAGAACCAAGAACCTGGGCTACTCCACTAAGATTCTGACTTTCAGAGATGTGAGACTCCCTGGTACATAATGTGTCTTTCATTTCATCAACCCAGTCAACTGCATACTGGGGACTGCTCTAACTGCTTTATTTCCCCAAATACTAAGATAACACCCGCTCTCTCAACATATTCTATTAAATGAGAGAAAACACTTGTCCTGTTCTCATAATTGTGACGTCTAACAAATTCTGGCAAGTACTTAGTAAGCAACTGCTATGTGTCAGGTAGAGTGTGGGGAAACAGTATTCCTGCCCTCCTGGAACCTACAGTCAACTGACGAGTCAGGAAACTAGACAAGAAATTTTAGTGCCAGGTCATGTACTATGTTAGGAACACTGAAAGGAGGAGCAGCTAATCTGGACTTTGAAATATATCTTTCAGGTACCTACCCTGACATAAAAAACATATTTACCTATACTCACAGCCCGCCTTTCCTCCCATATGTGTCTTTTGGGGTCTACCCCTTGTCTAGATACAGAGTTATTACTTCTCTACTATTTTCAAATTCAAACTCCCCAACCCCAAGCTCTCTACCTCCCTCCTGGCTTTCTTTTCTATTTCCCCTCAGTTTGAAAACCTTATCAAACCCCTGTCATTTGATAAGCCCCCTATCTTGACTATAAACACAGCACTTGTTTTTATTTTTCCCTTCCTGTCTCAGTTAAGCTCTTTACACTTTGTCAACTACCTCATGTAATTGGAATTCCATCCCCACCATTTTCTGGGACTGTTTCTGTCTAAGACCTCTGATAACCTGGGGGTTCTTATCCCTAAGCAATTTTTAGTGTACTGTTTACTTTATCCTGCTGTGATAACTAAACCGCTCTGCTACTTTTTCTTGAAACCCCCTTCTCCTTTGGATCGGAGACACTGTCACTCTTGGCTCTCCTTCCTCTGCTGTGAATGCTGTTCTCAGGTGCCTTGGCTTCCCTTTTCTGCCTACTCTTAGCGCAGAGTTTAAGCTTTGGTCCTTTCATCTTCCTCCACGCACTCCCCTGGGGTTCTAACCATCACTACTCTTGACTTCCTTCACCACCTCTGATTTCTCTTCAGCACTCCAGATGCTCACCATTATCTCTAAGACCTTTACTATTACCTTAAATGCAACAAAACTGAATCTGAACTCTATTTTAACATGGCACGATCTCCTCCCCAATCCTGCTACTCATTTGTGTGCGTTCATCCAGTGGAAATTTGGAAATGATCCTTCCCTGCCATTTCTATTTGGTGATGAAGACCCTTTTGTCTTATTCCCCAATCCTCCTATCATCTAGACAGTAGCAATGGCCTTCAAACCCAGTAAGCTCCTCACCATCATTTTTGACCCCTCCCATCTGCCATCCAGCAGATGTCAGAAAGATTTTTCTAAATTACAAATCTGGTTATAATTCTTCTGGCTGAAAATCCTTCATGGGCTTGGCAAGATCCTTAGGAATTGTATTATGGCAGCCCACCAGTCCCATCCAGCTATTTCTGCATGCTATCTGGCCCATGGAGTTAGTTTAAAAGCTGAATTTTTAGCATTCTGTAAAGGCACACACTGTCCATTTCTAGAACCCCCTCACCTGTCCAGTGTCCAGGAGGCCTCACACTTTGCATTACTGGTCTAGTTCCTGCCTGGCTCCTTGAGCTCATGGCTCAAGTTCTCAGCAGGGCATACAAAGTCTTTCCTGAGCTGGCCCAGCAACCCTTTCTAATCATTTCTGCTTTTAACTCTGGTCTGCTGATGCCAAGGCTCATGTTTAGCCACTACACCACACTAATTAATGTACTTTGAATCCCTGGGCTTTAGAAATGTGAGAGGTCTATGTTGCTAATAAATGGAGCAACAGACTCATCTTACAAGGAAGGACTATGTGTGGAAGGGGTGTGGGCAAGACAGACAGGGATGCTAGATAAGTGAGGAAAGGTGGCTGTGTGGGAATCACATCCAAAAAATCGCCATCCTACTTATTCTGATGCCAGAGTTGACACAATAAAATAACTGATTTTTCCAACCTCTGTGTATTCATCTTTATAGCCTCAGCATAATTCCTGATCTTTAGCAGGCATTTATTAATTGTTTACCGGATAACATAGTTTTGCAGAAGCTTGCGAAATGCTTAATGTCCTGGTACTCCCAGGCCAGTTTCTCTTTTGGTATCTTCTTCAGTGTACTCACTAGGTGTGCAGGGTGCACATGAGGTGTATTCAGCACACCTGGTTTCACTTACCCCAATTCATCCTAATATCAAAGAAGGAAAATGCTTAAGAATAAAAAGCATGGTTAACAATAGTAAATTCAGAGACACAATTATATAGGAAAATAAAGGAAGGAACATAATTCAAACCCATGATGTAGATATAAATAAAATGATTGCTAAGACTAATGACATGGGAACTGTAAATATTGAGGGAGAAGCTATAATTTCCAGGGAATGTGAAGGCATTTTCCTGGCCCCTGCCATGGAGTAGGGCAGCAGGCTGGCCACCACTTCCACCTTCTTTGATTCTAGTTCATCCTGTGATGCCACTTAGGGCATACACTTCACATCCTTCATACAATCCCCATACAGAGACCCCAAAGCAGTGGGGTCAGCATCAGTCATCCAGAAAGGCCATGAAATACAGATCCTGGGCTCTCCTGCTCTGAGAATGGGAGGTTAGGTAGTGCCAAGTTACTAACCTTTTTTAAATTAACATTTTAAACAAGCTTTCCTGAGGAATGGCAAACATCATATCAGAAATTTAAAAACATGATCATAAAGATGAGTGTTTTCTAACATAAAAGACTTATGTGTGAAGGTCCGTACTTTGCTTCCAGGCTGGGTCCACTTCCATCATGATTACCCTTCACTGTTTTCACTGCTTATTGGTTTTTTTTTTTTTAATTAAATGGTAAAAAAATTCTGCTCTGTCTTTCTGACTGCAGTTACCACATCCTCGAAGAAGTATGGCCTCCATACCCTTCATATGTAACCTATTTCATTAGGTACTTATTTTTTGCAGCTGAGACAGCAAAGCACTTGAAATAGATATTATCAACTGTACCAAGGTCTCATCTTCATTGAAATGATACTGAAGTCTTAGGGTCCTTGTTTTTTGTTCACAGCAGGTTGGCAGTCATTCAATTATCCTGTAATTTGGTCTTGCTGCTTACTTCACTTTAAGCAGTTCATCTCAATTTTGATCATTATGTTCAAAGGCTTACTCTATCCAGACGCCAAGTCTCCTCAACTGGACAAAGCATAGCAAGAATATTTCTGTTTGGCGAGGTCTAGCACATTTCTGCAGGCATGTCATACCGGTGGAGCATAGTCAGGCTGTAATTTGCCCTAATTGTTCTTCCCACAAATAGCAGCAGTGATTACCTCTAGGTCACTGGCACTCCAAGGAAGGTATCTTCTGAGCCATGGTAGAAGCCAAATTTTTTTTGCAAACACTTTACTAGGGATTAGACCACAAAGAATCTCAGATTCTGACCATTTAGCTTATTGACCTGGTACATGTTTTTTAATGAGTTAGGTCACAAATTTTCCTCTGTCTCTGTGTGTGCACATTAGAAATATGGAAATAACTCAGAGAAATCACTGGACTCCCATAAAACAACCAATGTTCTGTATGCATAATTTGTTCCACCTGCCATGTTTACAAGGCACCCCAAGGAGCACTAGCTTAAAACTCAGCAATCCATCTGCCTCCCTGTTCGAAGGGGTAATTATTGCCTCAACTAAGCAAAAAGGAATGCACAGCATGCTGCTGACCATGTCAGGTGACTGATGGATGGGACTGACTTACTCACCCAGGTCATCAGCTTTTCTAATAGTGGCGGAGGTTGGGATCCATTGTCAAATCCCACTGACTGTCAACATAAAAGGGGGAGAAAAATGGACAAAGGCCACATTCTACAGGCTACACTCAGAGCACAGATCACATATGCAACTTTTTTCACTTCTCATGGGCATGTATCTTGTAAGAAACACAGTGAAGAATGGTGGTGGGAGGAGAAGATAAGGTATCTTTATGCCAAAACACTGGTAAAATTGGATTAAAAATAGAAGAGAGGGCCTCCCCTGGTGGCGCAGCAGTTGAGTGCTGGGCTGTGAGGCTCCCCGCAGCCTCTGCAGCCCCGGCTCATTCCCTGGCCACCAGCGAGGGTCCCACAAAAAAAAAAAATAGAGGAGATACAAAAGCAGGTGTTTTGTTTCTAGGAACTTACTATTGACTGTAGTTTTTAATGACTTTTTTTTAAAGAAAGTGTTAACATTTAATATGAATGTGCGATGTTTTACTTGTCATGCACACAAAATAGGGTCTGGCCTCCAATATACACTTAACTGAGTTCAAATAAGGTTACAGTGACTAAGATGGAATATAAACTGTAAAGAATAGACTGTTTTCAGAGGAGAATGAAGTCCAAGTGCAAAATCACACGTGCTGATGAAATGCACAAACACATGCCTATCTTCAAAGAAATTCTGCTAATAAGAAGCTATTAAAAGAAGAGCTCTTTGGGGACACACCCCAAGTGAATTGCAAAAGGTCACACACAACTCCCTCCCTCTGAAGTGAGATAGATACAACATACAAATTAGTATATAGAATATCAAGTCATTAAATGTTCCTTGTCAAGGCTCCCAGGGGATGAAAAGGAGGAAGCAGAGGATGCAGGAAGGGATTGTGAAAGTAGAGAAGAATGGACAGGTCACTCTGAAAAGTTCTTGGTCTTTTAATTTCACAGAACAGCAAAAATAAAAGACAAACTTAAGGGTGGGGGTGGAGAACACATCAAAATTGAGTTGTCATTTATTTTGCTGCAATATCTCTACCATTCACTATCATAATTTTTTTTTTTTTACCAATGATAGGGAAGCTAGACTCTCAAAATAAAGGCTGATCATTTCTATTAAGTAAATTTTACTTTGTAAGAATACACTTAAGTACCTTCTTTCAAAAATCGAGTATCTTAGAACATATAATACTCTTCACCATTAATACCTTTGATAGATATTTAGGAAAAAAGTTTTCATTTTGCAGTTCTAAAAAATATAATTTTCAAATTAAATTGCATTGCATTAGAGTAACCTCTTCCTCTATAATTTCACTGGCGGACTGTAAGAATCCCCCTAACTCTACCCATCCCCTCTCATCTCCATGCAGGTGATGATTTATACAGAAGACAAGTTAATGCAGGACAATCACTGTAAGGTTATGAAGCTACAGGCGCCACAGATACTTCTTTAATTATTTTAGCTTCATCCTAACAGAGGATGACATGTTTACTATTTGTATGTGTCTTGGTCTCTGACTTAACTGTCATGATTAAGAAGCAACATATATTCTGGCCTCAGTGTTTAAAAGTGGCTGTATTAAAACCAGCTATGTCCCCCTGCTGGCTGGATGTGTTTTACATTCTCCCCCTCCCAGTGAGAAAAGGGGGAGCAAAGAGTGAGAGATTGAGGGAGAAAATTTATATTTACAGGCTGGCAGTGCTCTAGCCCAGATAGTGTCTGCTGAGCAGAGACCAAGGCCCAAGCTGAAGCTGTGTGTAGCAAACTGGAGGCTTTTGCATCAATACCTTTCCACACCAGTGGTTTTGTTTTGTGGTGTAGAGGAAACCAGGGCACTGCAGCTAACAAGAAGCAGGTTTATTGTACTGGTGCTTGGCTCAGTGGATCTACATCCAAAGGCTGAGCACCCCTTCAAGGAGGTTATAGGCTTAGATACATTTTAGCTTGCGCTGGGTGGGTTAGCATTATAACTGTTCAAGGTCAGATATGATGTGAGTTACAGTCCAAGAAATGTAGTAAGTTGCTCATGGATGGAGCTGGAAGGGATCATGCTCAGCGAAATAAGCCAGAAAGAAAAAGAAAAATACCGGATGGTCTCACTCATAGCAGGAATCTAGAAAACTTAAACAAGGGACCAGGAAAATGAATAACTATAAGAAAGAAAGTATCAAAATCAACAAACAACTATGAACCAGAGACACTCTATGGGGGATGGGGGGCGAGGAAAGGAGGGATTGGGGTCAAAATAAGGGGGTTATAATTGTATGGGGAATATAAAAATAAAATTTAAATTAAAAAAATGTAGTAAGTTGCTTATTGCAGGACCCTAGGCTGCCCTGCTCAGCTTAACTACAAAAAATTCCAAGTCTGCCCTTATTTTTCCTCAGCCCCAGCTCAGGGGGTGGTCTGGAAAGTACCTTCTACCTTTGAGATGATGGCAGAGGGTGGAATTTGGAAAGTTTCACCTTCCACCACCAAGTTGGCTATGAATGCGACCCACTGGCTTGGAGGTTACTCCACAATGTTCCTCTTACATTATAACTCATTAAAATAACTTGTTTTAAAATTAAAAAAAAAAAGTCTACATCCCAGCCTGCAGCTTTAATGCTCCCCATAGTACCAAGACCATTTATTTCCCATCCACTGACTGACCTCCTAAAGCATCATTAGCACACCTCCCCCCACCCACCCCCTAAGGCCTTGCGTCTGTCAATTTTAGTCAGCACAGCACTCAGAACCATCTTGGGGTTTGTTAGGGCTCCACAGCAAAGTACAGTAAAGAAGGAAAGGCGCCAACTCAAACCTTAGGGAATCGCCAACACAGGCAGATACAGCCCAGGAAGGAAGGGAATCCTATCTGGAAACAGGATGCCAGCCAAGGCTACAGCTTGAAAGGTAGGTTTATAGACACCCATAATTAAGGGCTTCTGCCACTCAATTCTCAGCTAGTTAATGGCAGAAAGATCAATACCTACTTTTGATTTTCATGTACAGCATTATGGCCTTAGTGGGAGACAGGTCTCCTGGGAAGGAGATATGAGACAGGAAATGGGTCTTGGAGACAGTGATTCATGGCCGAAATTAATAATTATATCAGTTTACCAAATTATTTTCCTAATTATACTTGAGGCTCTTCTTTTGTTTTGTTTCACCAACTTTGTCTTTTTTTGTGACAAGACCACTTAGCCTGAAGTCAGTGAGAGAGAAAATGATTATGTGCAGAGATTGAAGGAATAAATGTGGGCTTGAGTTATACGAAGAGAGGAGGGTCAGTTTGAAATGATATTCACTGGGCTTATCCACACTCAACCAGGGTGATTACTGAACTCCAAACCAGAGTTAAGATAGACAGTCTTAGATTCTGCAAACATGTCTCTAGGTTCTAGGACCCTTAATTGCTCCAATGTGTTATTCTTGTTTACTTCCTGGGAGAATATCAAGTGAACCATCAGTGACATTCCATTTTAAACCAGATTATTATCATTCAAATGCAAAAAATAAGTTTTAAAGTACAGTATTTTGATATATTTTTTTTTCAGAACCAGGCCAAGAATCTACTTCACAGAAAAAAAATAAAAATAGGCAACAAAAATATTTTAATATAGAATTTATGCAGAGGATAGAATTATTTTATGAAAGTATGCAATAAATCCAAAGCTGTAATTTTAAAAAATCTGAAAAATATAATGGGATACTGTATCCAGTATCCCATATGTATAATATATATATATATATATACTCTATATATTCCACTATATACAGTATTCCAATACTATATCCAATTAGGTTAGGACATTAACCATAGCATCTTGATTCACATATCCCTTCTCATACAGGTATTAATCTTCAAATTATGTTCTCACGAAGTAAAATCTAAAAATTATCCACTATGAAACCTTCTTTCATCATAGGAAAGTCACCTCTTTAAATTTTACCCAAATTCCCAGTACTCCTCAAAGAATGCAAACTCTTCAAGTCATGAGCTTCTTATGGGTATAAAAGGTTCAGTCAAGTGACAATGGTGGCATCTTCACGAACCACAGAGATTCATGTCTTTACCAAATATGCTCACAACCCTAAGGAAACTTCCATAATCCTGTGCCAAAAACTGACACCCACAGTTCTTCAAAATACCATTTATTAAGCACCTCTATAAGCCAGGCACTGTGCTAGGGGTACATTTAAATACAGGTATCCCTTTGACCTCACAGTAACTCCATAGGTAGGTATTATCATCCCATTTTATAGATGTAACAACTGAGGCTTGAGGTTAAGCAACTTGCCCAGGGTCACACGGCTTGTAAACAGTGAAAGGGACAGGGACTCCAGGTGAGGTCTGGCAGATGACAAAGGCCATGCTCTTCTCCTCTAAACTGCAAGGTCAGCTCAACCCTAAGATATAAACCTTGATCTTGACCTCATTCATTAGGAACTGCTTGATCTTTATGGAATCCAAACTTTATACAGGTTGCTGGTGTAAAATGCAAGCTAACACTTTTTCCAGATTTAACAAAGGAATATATATATTTTTAAAATCGTCACAAAAAAGAAGTTAGATGTACCAGGTAAATTATAAACTAGAATAACATAAAAGGTATGAAATTCTATTCAGCTGAACCACTGAATGGATGTATTTGTAGCCCAAAGCAGCCAAAAAGATTCGCCCTGACACAATGCATCCTAATAACAGAAGACCAGGTCTAGCCTCTGAGGGGTCCAGTCCAGGTCCACTCACAATGCACCTTGGCCCACACACGCCTGCGTGTTGCCTCCCAAGGGTATTGTACCTGAGCAGAAGCTGTTGCTGCTAATGGTCCTCGCCGAGCGCCCAGAGCTGCTGGGGTTGAACTCTTTGCTCTCTTCCTCAGAGAAGGGAGACTCAGAGGCTGGGGACACTTTGTGCTGCTGTTGGGGCAGATGGGGTCGAAGAATCAAACGGGGAATTCGGCTTCGGGAAATCTCCTTCTCATGATGCAGCACTCTCTGCTCCTTCTCAAAATTGGATATCAAAAAGAAAACAAAAGGAAATTTGTTTCCCCTCTTAATTCCTATCTGTTCCTTCTAGGCTCAGTTTCTAAGAAATCACATTTCTGAATATTGAATCTTCACCCTAGGCCTGTCTCAGTTGTTGAAATGAGCTCCAAAACTCTTTCAACGAGTTAAACCTAATTAACTAAAAACATGCATGAGGGTGCACACACACACACACATACACACCCCCCACCCACCCACCCCCTAGTTGGAAGGTCATTCCTCACTCCTGTGCCATTCCTAACTCACCTTCACACTGTGGCTCTTTCTGTCACATCCAAGTGTTTGACTCAGCACTCTTCATTAACTCACAGCACACTGGCTTATTACTTGATTTTTTCTAGACTTCCATTTTGCTTTCCCTAAATTAGCTATGAATGTTTGACTTCTGCTGTCCTCTCTCCTTACAAAGTAGATCCCTATACCTGGAACAATTCTTTCCTGCTACATCATGCGGCCTTATCTTTCAAATCCCTCCTCTTCCCACCAGGATCTTAATTATTCATTCATATCCTGGTATACAAGGCTTGTTGCCAACAGAAAGGCAAACAAAAATCCAATACTGGGTGAGATAGCTCCACCATTTACATCATGTTAAGCTTTTGTTTCCCTGACAGGACACCCATGAGAAGAGATATTTTTTCTCTTTTTTAAAAAGCACATTAGATACAGAGGGTCAAGCTTTGATAAAAATGCATTAAAAAGTAACATTTGGGCACTGCTTTTCAAATTTAAAGTGCTTTCCAAATTATTATCTCATCTGATCCTTAGAGTCCAGGCCACAGAGAGGACACTAATTGGAGTCCCTATTTACAGATGAGGAAACTGAGGCTAAAAGTGACCTTAGTCACCACATCACATCACCTAGAAGAACAGCCCTGGAGTCCAGTGCTTTTCGGGGTCACCACCACCCCGCCTTATTAAAATGGATTCCTAGGAGGAGCTCTGCAGAGAAGCCTGCTAGTCCCTCCAACCTCTGCGACTGAAAAAACGGCTTTGGATTAAGTAACAAACACTATTTTGAAACATGACCTCCTGCTCATTTCCACAGGGCTTACCAGGAAGGGCTGCTGCCAAAGTAAACACCTCTGGGAGGCCAGCAAGTGCAGGAATTGAGGGGAAAGCCCCAGCCACAGGGAACCCCTGAGGCTCCAGAGGCATCCACCCCATTCCTGGGGTGAAAGCCACACCCAATCTCTGGATTTGCGCTGCACATCAGACACCGGCAGGTATCAAACGTCAGCAACCCCCTGGGCACACTGCAGCCCCTGAACCGAGGCTGGGTCACCGATAAGCTTATTTCAATCACCATTACACCAAGTCCCTTTTATTCGCGTCACACACACAGGGCATCCATTGGGAGCTAGATCCCAAACCAATTTCGGGAGATCGGATTAACCCTCCAAGTCAATTTTTGTAAATCCTGCTGTCAAACCCCGAAGTCTCTTCCTCCTGCACCACCTCCCCTTCTCCTGACTCGCATCACCTGAGCAATGCCCTCCTGCCTCCCACCCTCTCCACCGCCTCGGGTCCCCTTTTCACCCCGACTCCAGACGCCCCCCTCCAGCTCCCAGCTCCCACCTCTCGCCCCGCAGTGCGCCCCTTCCCGCTGCCTCCGGCGCCCCCAGGACGTGACCTCCCTTCTTACCTTGGTTTCGCGGAGGGGCCCCATCGCGTAGCTGCCAGCCGGCTCCTCGCGCCACCGCTGTCTCCGTCCAGGTGGAGGCACCTGCGCGCACCGGGGCGAGGAGACTGCGCTGAGGCGCGCGGGCTGCTGCTGCTGCGGGGCCCGAGCGCTGGGCTCGGAGGGCGCGCCTGGCCGCCCCGCCCCGGCCGGACACGTGGTGTGGCCGCCACCGCCCGCGGTGGATCCCGGGGCGCCGCCTCCTGCCCGGACCGCCCTCACCTGCTCGCCCCGGGGTAGCTCCTCTGCGCACCCCGTCAGCCCGACTGCACCGCGGGCACAGCTCCCCCGCCCCCCAGTACCGCGCGCCCCTCCCTCTCTGCAGAACCCGACCCGCAGGGGGCAGGCGGAGGCTCGCAGCATCTCTAGGCGCCCGACACCCTCTTTTTGGCACCTGGTTTGGGGTTTAAAAGGGGTGCGCGTCGTATGAACGAGCTGAGAAAAGCCGCGACCTCACAGCCAAAATGGAGAAAGGGAAAGTTTTCCTTTCCCGGCCCCTCCCTGTCTCTTGGTTTTAAGTCAACATACAGCTCCCCACAATTACCTCGCCCGAGAGAGACGGGGCGGGTTCCCCTGCACCCGGACCCCAGCCAAGCCACTGCTGCAGAACTGACACAGCATCTGGGTTCCGGGATCTCAGAGGCTGCGATTTTTCTGGGGGATTTGCATCAGTAGGGCCTTGGCTTGGCAGCCCGTCGCCCAGGAAAAGAAAGCCAGGAGGGTGCCCGTGCTTTGGGGAAGCTCGGCTGCTGAGGGCCCCAAGTACCTTTTCTCCGCCCTGCAGGCGCTAGGAATGAGCCCCAAACACAAGGCTTTGGGCTGAACACTGCATCTTGTACTTCAAACCCAGTCCGAGGCAGAACTCCACTGCCTTCAAGCTGAGTGCTGATAACACCTAAAATTCCTCTCTGAACTTCCAGCTTATCCTCTTTTAAATGGGAGCTAATGATAATAATAATAATGATCATAATACCTACCTCGGCTAGCTGTCAAGATTGGGTTGAAGACGACTAAACAGCTGTACCCAGCTGTACCTTTCCAAAGGGCAGTTGAGCCACATCCAAGTGGTTCATACAATATTTGCTAGGTCTCTTACAGAGTGGCAGAAAAACCAAGGTGGGGCAGACACATGTGTTGAGAAAAGTTCAAAAATCATTAGAATGGGGAGCCATCGGTTGCATCATGAAACTTGAGCAATTAAATGGGATGCATTTAAATCTTATCTGGTGATGATATTCAACATCTGTAATTACTTACAGGGCCTTTACTCAGGATGCAAGAATACTCTAAGTAGCAATGTGAGTGGAAATGTCTGATCCTTACATCCTAGTCTCTTGCCTGGAAAGACGATCACCCTTGAAATTTGTATTTGACTACCATCTCCATTTGTCCTCGGCAGAGCATTTTGCTGAGTCTTCAACTCTCAAGTCTAGGAATGTGAAAGTTTCTTGGTTTCACTAATCAGAGGATCAGTGGAATCGATTTCCTTCTTGCCGTACTTCCAAAGACATTTTGTTCCATACATTTTCAATCTACTTAGCTTGCTTAAGCAGTGAGGTTGGAAATCTTAAACATTCTTTATTCGGAGGGAAGGTGTGATTACTTCACACTTTGTATACCCATAGCTGTCTCTAATACAGTCCTCAGGAAAGTGATGGTCCAGATAATTCATACAATTATTTAGCTATCAAATATTCCCCCAAAATTATAAGTTCCAGAAAATATTGTGAAATAGGAGTAAACTGTTAAGGTGAAAAGGTGCTTCTGTGTTCCCTACTGAGACTTAAAAATTGAGTAAGAGTGTCTAATAGCAGCAACACCCTTGCTGAGCTGTCCAAGGCAGAAATTCAGAGTTAATCTTGACTTCTCTCTCATGTAGTCCCCACAGAGCAGAAATCACGGTGAGCTCCATGTGGCTTTAGTAATAATGTTTTGAATCTGATCACTTTTGTTCATTATTCATTTCCATTCTCTTCATTTAGAGACTAAACTGCAGACATCCTAGATAGCAACAGTGATCTAACTAAAGTTGCTGTTTCCAACCTTGCCCCTTATTTCTTTCTCTTGTTTTAAACTTTTTCTGCAAGGCCTTTCTAGAAGGCTAAATTCAGCCATGCTTTCTTCAATGAAACTCAGTAATGGTTCCTTAGTTGATTTCTATATAAGATTCAAACTCCTTAATGCGGCACAAAGACCTTTCATGATCTGACCATATTCAGTTCTCCAGTCTCATTTCCTGCCACCCTCTTCTTGTGTCAACTCTTCCTCATCACTACCCTCCCCCCTCCATATGTATTAATGGATACCCCTTAACCTCTAGAACTGATTTCAGTTCTCTCTTCATGTTTTCCTCTAGTCTGTTGTACTTGCTTGGCACCTTTGTCTGGAGCATTACTTGCATCTGAACCATTCATTCTCCTCAAACCCCTAAATATACACTATGTTTCATTTTAGAGACAGCTTCTTCCAAGAAACCTCCCCTTGGAATGGAAGGATCAGATTTCCCCCTTATATAATTCCAGGACACCTGTATTTAATTTACCCCAAGAGAGCTGTTATGACTTGTATCAGAATTCACTATTGATCAATATTTGTCTGTCTTTACCAGGGATCTAGGCAGCCCCCAGCACAGGTCCTGCCACACAGCAGGCACTCAGTACATAACAGTCAAAGGAATGAATGCATAAATGAGCCCATCCTGTAAATTCTAAGGGACCATCCGTACAGAATAAAAAACATAGGCACCACTTCTGTTTTGAAAATGACTCAGGAAAAGCTGCCTCCAGTATGTCATTGTATTTGATAAAGGGGTGTGTGCCTAAAAAAATTCAACATGTGTTCAGTGAAAGCTTTTTACTGCAGAAGTGCAGGCACTGAGAGGCTGTGCAGTAGCCCCGCTGTCACCATAGCAACCTGCCAGGGAAAGGCTGATGATTTAGTGTTCAAACGTCTCTTAGCTCTGTACTTTTGGAACCCAAGCCTGTTTTTCTGCTGTTCTATAAGGCAAGTTTTACAAATGATAATATCTGTGCTGCCTTTAATTTTATTCAAGTGCTTCTCATGTCATTAAGAGATATGTTATAACATTTGCATTGTATCATCAAAGCGACATAATCTAATTCAGCATATTACATTCATCTTTCATCTGCTTTAAAATATTCTCATGCATCATTTTCAGTTTCGACTTACTAATTTTATTGTCTGGTTTTGTAATTGTGTGGTTTTTCCTTTAATAGTGAATGTAATGTTGATTTTTAGAAAATATCAGCTGCTATAGAAAGCTAACCCATAAAGATGATAAATAATGGCCCTTTCCAGGCTTGGAAAGGAACAGAGAAAATGGGGTCTTGTAGTTTAGGCGGGGGAAGGCATGTGTGTATGTAATTATGGCCCCAAATATGTGGTATGTTATTTGATTAGTTGTTTATGTGAAATTTGTAATTTAATAATTCATACCTTTTATTTGTACAAAACTAGATTTTCTGAGCTTTGTCACATAGGTAATCTCATGTGAGACTCACAGAAACACTGTGAGGTGGCCTATCCCTGAATCCAGATAAGTAATAAAGGACAGGTTTTTATAGATAGGACCCCCCCTCTCCAACCTGCAAACTTCACAGAAAAGACAATACAAATACACTGCCAAGGAGAAACGTGTGCACCATACAACAGAGACACACCGCCGCCCCATCACCTCTCTTCCTCACTGCTCACCTGCTTCTGCTGGGGGTTTTCTTAGACTCAGTCAGGGCTGACAAAGCACCATCTCCTAATCCTATCAGCTGTGTGAGCAAGCGCTGCCGTCTGTCTCAGTGACCCAATGTTGGGTGATCTGCACAGCAACAAGGAGCAGCTGACGTGTTTTACCACACGTCATGAAGAAAAGAAGCTGCATTCTGGGGCATCCTGGGATTTTTGTGTGGTGGGGTGGAAACCCATATTTTTCTTACCAGGGAGAGAGCTGCCTGTTTTCCCGTACATAAGAGCATGTGTGAGTGATCAACGGCCCTCTTATCGTATGTGTGTTATTGTTACTATATGGTTACAGGATTTTGATGTTGTAAACTGTAATGAGTAGAATTCCGCAAGATCACTCCCTGAGGAGGGGGCCAGAGAGCTATGGGGAAGCTGAGGCAAGGCCGGCTGAACCTTCGCTGGCTTCAGACTGTGCCAATTATCTCTGCTCTGCAAATGAGTTTTCAGTCAGACATCAAGCAGGTGCAGAACAGGAATTAAGGGAAGATCCAGGTGAGGAGGCAGAGGTTGGGGGCTGGGTGCTTTGAAGGATGGAGGGGTGCAGTCTCCTGCTGCCTAACAGGGAATCAGACATGAGGTAATACTCCAGAAATGTTTCTGCCTTTGTGGCCTTTTGTCCATCTGTGAGAATAGGGGAAGATACCAGCCAAAGACATAAGACTAGTGATGGTGTTAAACAAGTCAAGGACATAGGGTTGGACAAGCGGGTACATAGTAACTGGGAAAGTGGTTAGCATGGCTGAAACTGAGATGTCTGGAAAGTGTGCGTTTACAGGTTGCCATCAAGGCATCAGAAACTTAGCCTGGATATTTACCTAATGAAATATTTCAAATGACTGGATAAGATAGTGGGGGATGTGTGGGTGTTGAGGACTTAGAGACAGGGCAAAGGAAGTTGTTTGCAAGTTAGGCATAGGGAGGCCTAAGTCCAGAGACTGAATTCTGGGCTTGAAAGAAAAGCACTTTCCTCTCCTAAGATACTAGAAGGGATGAGAAGGTCAGGGCAGGGGAAAGCTATGAGAAGTCAGTGAGAAGTGGAGTGGAGCCCTTTCTCAGATTAGAGGCTGTGAGGAATTCATTCAGCAGCCACAGCAATTGAAGCTTAGACAAGACACTTATATAATCTGTGTTCTCAGAAAGCAGATCTGTGACTAGATTTGAATGACATGAAAAGACTAGGCTCTACTTGATATCATTTCCTTACATGATTTTGTACTTGTTTGCCCTTCAACTTTCTAGAAAAGAATCATGATTATTATTATTATTATTTTTAATAGTTCTGCCTTTATTTCTGCTAAAAGATTGGGGGTGGGGGGAAAGGTTTTTAGACTGTCTGCTCAATGGAGAAAGAGCAGTGCTGCATAAAATGGAGCATAGCGCCTCTACAGGCCAACTACTATGCCAGCAGTGGCAGGAGCCCAGAGGGAACCAGGAGCACCAGGCCAGACAGACTGCTGCTGGCAAGGGCCGGCGGGGAATTGAGGTTACCTCTGCAGTTGTAGAGCTGAGAACAGTTTTGATTGCTACTTTATTTCCACCTCCTAGGCCATTCCTGTAAACCATTTTCCTTTTCCACCCGAAATCTTGTGACCTAGTGAGTAAATTTAATCCTTACTATACAGTTGTAGCTCTTCTCCAAAATCTGTAGGAAAATAAAACCCAGAATTTGGGAATTGCCCTGGGTTGTTTCATCTGTCCATATGCTATTTCTAGAATGCTGTTTATTCAAAGAGGAAAAAAAAAGAGCTTTAATGAAAAAAAGGTACTAACCCTACATCATCACATTTTAGAAAATAAAGAACACTATTACTCATCATTTCATTACCCTAACATCAATTATCCATATTCCTTCTGTTAGTATTTTTGTGTATTTGCTTTCAGGATTATCTACTGTATAAAAAAATAGCACAGTTGAGATGAGAATAAAATTCTAATTGACATATGGCATTTGGGCCTTTTGATGCCATGACATCTGGTTGTTTCTGGATGGCTGTGGCAGGATCACATGCCCATTGTGTTCCCGTGAAGTCACTCATCTCTGTCCTCTCACTGAGCACTAATCTGAGCTAAGAGGCTCTGAGTGCCTAGCACTGTTGACAGAGAGCTGGGGCCACTGCTGGTACCTGGAACTCGGCCACAAAGGTGGCTTCCAAGGTTCTTGGTCCTGGTGGCACTGACCAAATCAAAAGTTTCAGAAAGTGCTGCCAGTGGTGGAGAATAGGCACATCTGAAGCTGGAGAGATGACATCAACTCCAAGGGGGGTAGAAAAACACCTGTGCCCCTTTCTATTGCGAAGCCTGGCTACTATTGCAAAGCCTGGCTACTGGCTTGCCATGATGTCATGCTGATTCAAGGAAAAGCAGGAAAGTGAAATGAGTTTCGCAAAGAGAAGTGTGATGACAAAAACTGTAGTTTCATACATGGATTCTCAAGTCCCATAGGCCTTGATTTTGGGCCTTCCTTGCTGCTTTCTGACGGTGTGTCTTTAGGTGAGTGGTTTAATGCCTTTAGGACTCAGCATGTGGTAAGGGCATGTTGGTTGAAAAAAGAGGGAAGGAAGGAAAGAAAAAAGTAGGGAATAAAGGAAGGACATCAAGTTGCAGCAGTTAATGTCTTTGGGCAAATTAACTTCTCTGATCCTCATTTTCTCACCTATAAAATGGGCTTAATAACAGTAATTAGTTCATAATACTGTAGAGATTAGACAAAAATACAGGGAAAGCCTACCATTTATGTCTGGCACAAGGTTAGAGCGTAATAAGTGTCCTCTCTCCCTTAGGATCAACCACCATTGCTGCCTTCTGCTTGCTTTTTTTCACTTCTCATGGTAAAGATTTTTACTTTAACTTGCCACACGGAGAAATAGTACATTTCCCCCAGCTGACTTAGAAGAGATAAAGAAAAAGAAATTCTCAGTAGAAATGATGTTGATAGAACTTTCCTTTCTAAAGGTAGATTATAAAGGTAGGAAGCATGATAAATGGCCTGGCACGTGTCATTCAATCATTCTTAATCCATCAAAATATATGTCATTACTATTCTGAGCCAGGTATTGGCCCAGGCACTACTTTCAGTGTTCAAAGATGAAGTATTTCCTGTCCTCAAGTATCTCACAGTGTAACAGTGCTGTGGAAAGCTCATCAGTTGTACACTATTCAGCGTGTCAGCACCATGACGGATGAATGCACCCAAGGCTTGCCAGTGCCTGGGCTGGATGGGAGTCTGAGGCTTCCAGGGGAGTTTTGAGGTGAATTTTGAAGGATGAATAGGCCCTATTATGATTCTGACTCCTCCAAATTCCTTTCTCTTTATCTCACCTTTCTGGTCTTTCTCTCCTTCACCCTCTTCCTTCTCTCCCTTCCCTTTTATGTCGTTGCCTTCCTCCACAGCACCTCGCTTTTCCTTTCCACTTTGAGAGACTTCTGCTGCTCCACATGCTAGTCACCAATGGATTGGTGCAGAGAAAAGCTTTGAGTTTTGCCCTTGCAGTTTTATTGTCTGAATTGTAAACTTCTGGGGAAAAAAGGGATTTTTTTGTAAGTCTTGATCGCCTAGCACAATACTAAGCACAGTAATCTGGCGCTTCAACTAATAGTTTATTAGAAGTATTAGTTGCAATTTCAAGAACATCATGTTATACTGCCACCTATTGGTTCATTAGTAAATTTTTCTTTGACAGGTAAAGTCTTGCTTTGCAACAAAGCAAGTCTTCTTAACAAAGCTTAGTAGTGCCTTTATTCAAACTCTCCACACGCAGACGTACCAGCCTACCACCTCTGAACTCATGTGTGAAGATACCCTTATATTCTTATTGACAGAAAAAATAGAACTATTAAAATAACACTCTATATCTCCTGTCTCTTAAGTCTCCAAATGCACCTGCCTCCATCCCATCTTTTCCATTCACCCTTTATCCTTTAGAATGAAAATCATCCCTCTTCTAATCCAAGGGTCATTCCCTTACTTGAACTTTAGATCCCACCCTTTTCCACTTTTTTTTTTTTTTAAGACTTATTTATTTGGGCCTCCCCGGTGGCGCAGCGGTTGAGCGCTGGGCTGCGAAGCTGCCCGCGGCCTCTGCGGCGCCGGTTCGATCCCCGGCTGCTCCCCGGCCACCGGAGGAGGGTCCCGTATGGCGCACAGACCTCTCCTGCCGCCCGCTGCTCCCCTCAGCAGTGTACTTCGGTCCTTCTGCCTGCTCTGCTCCCCGCTCTGGCTCTGGTGATTCTCTCACCCTCCCGCGCTTCTGACTGTACCCAGTGCATGTATAAACAAAACAAACAAACAAACCAGCAAACAAATAAATAAAGCATGCCTCTATATAAAAAAAAAAAAGACTTATTTATTTATGCATACAAGAACTGGGTGTATAGACCAGAAGTGCGAGGGAGGGGTTGAGAGGATTCACCAGAGACAGAGTGGAGAGCAGAACAGGCAGATCTACTGAAATACGGCAGGTGAGTCAGGAGAGGTCTGCTGCACCATGTGGGTCACCTCCCTGGCTGGGGATCAAACTCATGCTACAGTGGCTGCAGAGTGCCTCATAGTGCTGATGCTTAACCCCTTGCGCTACTAGGGAGGCCCACCTTTTCCACTACTTAAGGGAAATCATCCCATCAGTTATTCCTTCTAACTCTGCAGGTTTCTATCGATAGTTCCTTATCTGTAAAATGGAATAATCACAGTACCTACCTTGCAGGATTTTGGTGAACATCCAAGGAGTTAACACAGTTGAAGAACTTGGAAGAACGCCTAGTATATACTGAGTGCTCATGAAATGTTAGCTGATATTTTTAGTTATTATCCTTTTTTTTGATAACTTCAATCTGCTTTCTATCAGATACTTCACATGGGCATTTAAACATGCTGAAGCTTTCTTGAAAAAATAAGCAACTCTCTTAATCTCTGGTTTCTTTCTAGTGTGATTCAGTTGCTTCTCCCCATACATAATTAAACTTCTGAAAAAAAGGATGTATATTCACGTCTAACACTCTTCCTGCCTCTTCACCCAGCCCACTCCACTTAGTAATGTGTCCCCACCTTTCCATCAAGCAGCTCTTGCCCAAAGTCACAAATTATCTCCATGTGATTTAATCTAATGGCTAGTTTTGATCTTAATTTTGACTTCTCATCAGCCTTTGGCATAGTTAAATGCTCCCTGTTTTGAAAACTGCTTTCCTTATATAACACAGTCCTGCTGTATTTTCCTACGTCTCAGGATTCTTTCAGGTCATTCCTTAAATTTGTGATTCTCCCTTCCTATCCCTGACCCTTTTAGGTTTTCATCCTACTTCCCTCCTTAAGTCCTATATTTCTCACCAGTTGTTTCAGTTACTACATATCGAAGGTCTTCCCCAGCGTACCCCAGCCCGGGCTGTAAGGCTTCAGTGCTCACCAAGATAAAGTCCACACACTGGTGTATGATTCACAAGATTCCCTCTGATTGAATCCTTGCCTTCCATGTTTGGCCTTCACAAATGTTCCTTCTACAAATAATTCTTGAGATGCCGAACCTCCATCTCTCACCAATATCTAGTTCCTTTTGCCCTTCAGAGATATTCACTGGAAAACATGGCGTATTAGTCACAAAATTACTCTTGTCTTGAGTATGAAGTGCGAGAATGATTTTTGGCTTTGAAAATACCTTCTGCTGGAACTATAGGGGAGATGGTATTTGGAAAGATAAAGCAATGATGAACATTGAACTGTTCATTTGTCAGTGTGAACCGTTCATATGTCAGTGTGTGGCATAAGTTGAAAAGGAAATCAAAAAAGTTTTTTAGTGATCAAATGAAATAGTGACTTTGAGTTAGTATAACTTGAAAAGTTTCTGCTAGAGAAAATGTATACATTTCACCTTATTTATTATAAAATATTAATCTTAGCTTCATTATTTTAATGGACTCACTTTTGAATGAGAAGTTGAAGAATTCTCTTTGAAAATATATTCCCATGATTCCTTGTTATAGTTTTTTCACCTATTTTCTTCTACCACTTATTTGACTTTCAGTATTAAAATAGAAAACTATTCTAGATGGAAATTTATTTTTAAAGTCACTGGTATTTAATATTTTTAAATATTCATATGGTTACATTGTTCTAAGCCTTTATTGTTATAAAGTCAAGAAAATGCAAATTTTTCAAATAGATTTAGGACCTAGGCAGATCTATTTTGAAACTTGGAAAGATTTTTTATCTGGAAAGATTTTACTTCAAAAAGAGAATATTAGAAAACTCCACACTACAAACTCTTTTAAAGTACACTTGAGAACAGTCCATTTCCTAATGCTTGAGATACTAAGTACAGAAGTGAGTTTATTAAAACCAATGTGCTTATATCACCCACATTTAACATCTGTTATTTTTGCAGATAATAATTTATTATTTTTTCTGCCTATACTGTCAGTAGTTCTTTTCTGTTTTTCATTTTTGGCTTTTAATTATACAATAATGGATGGCTGAAAAATGTTGTTTGAAATATGAACCTTATTCATTGCTAAGTATAATGAGATGAAGCAAAATAATAATTAGGCAGTTTCTATAAAACTCACTTAAAAACTTGGTTTCCCTGGTGGCGCAGCGGTTGAGCGCTGGGTTGCGAAGCTGCCCGCAGGCTCTGCAGCGCCGGTTCGATCCCTGGTCACCAAGTGAGAGTCCTACATGGCGTGCAGACCTCTCCTGGCACCTGCTGCTCCCCTCAGCAGTGTAGTTTGTCTGTCTGCCTGCTCTGCTCTCTGCTCTGACTCTGGTGAATTCTCTCACCCTCCCGTGCTTCTGACTGTACCCAGTGCTTGTATGGATAAATAAATAAATCTTTAAAAAAAAAAAACTCACTTAAAACCTGTCTTAACCATATTATACTTCTACTGCTGCAAATCTTATCCTGTGAATTCCAGTGTTTTTATAAATAAGTGATTTTATTTATTGGACAAATATTAACTGAGTTTCTCCTTGCTATGTACCAGGAACTCTGGTAAATATTGGAAGAAATTTAAGTAGTTTGCCTTGCTATAAGGAAAAGGTGTGATTTTTTTTTTTTTATTTCACTCTGTGCCTTCACTGTACAGTATCCTAAACAGTGTTTGGACTATTACATGAACATGGAGAATAAAAGTAGAATAAAGAACTCCACCCAAATATTAAGCCATGCTGCTTAATATTTTAGACAATTTTTAGTTACTAAAATAAAACATCATTTTAATACTTTTAGGAAAATGAAATGACTCATTTAATATTAATATTTCAATCTCTGGTTTTAAACTATATTTAGAGATAAACTAAGAGAACAAATAAGCATGATAGAAGAATCCTATTTGTTAATATAGAAGATATGCTGTATATTTTTATTTATGATTAAGAAATGCGGTCAAATGAAAATCAAATCTTTCCCTCTTTGGCTAAATCCCTTGAATTTGTTCCCCATGGAGCACTGCTGTTTTTAGAAACATTAAAAACTAAATGGACACTGCTTAATGGTACAAAATGTAATCAATTATTCATTCTATTTTGTCATAGTAGTTCTATTATTAAACCTTAGTACAGGGCAGTAACTTATTTATAATTTACAAATATAGCTAGAGATAATAATGCTATGGGGGGGTCTGAGTAGCAAATTCTATTTCTTCTTTATCAGAAGGAATATGGTTTTCCTTCAAAAATGAGGTTTTCTGATTTTTTTATTGTTGTTTGTTTTGGTGAGGTTTGGTATGAAGAGACTGACAGCAGGCCTTGTGGTCTTGGGCTGTCCATGATTAGGTATTCAAGCCCTTTCTCAGTATTCTATTCCTGTAACCTAACTTCATCCTTTCCTTTCCACTGTTACCATTGAAGCTGGAAATGACTGCAGAATACAAATCGTATGATAAGTATTTGGGAATTTGTCTTTGTAGTTTTTCAGTACACTGCCAAACTTCTTGCCTAGAGAGCTGTGTGAAGCTTTTCAATCAGAAACCTTTGAGCAATCCCATTCTTTAGCCAACTGGGAAGCACCCACATGATTTCATTGTAGCAGGCCTTCAAAGGGATTAATAAACATTTCAAGTTCTTTGACTGCATATTCCTTTAAGGCTTGCTAATTTGTTGGCCATCTATTTATTTTCAGTCTTTTTAAATACTGGTATTACATCTACCTTATGGAGAACCCCCCGCCCGCCAAAAAAATATGATGTACACAATCTTGAATAGCACTTTTATAAATGAGAACTCTTTCCGTAAAAAATTTGAGTCATTATGCTATCTTCTATTTAGTTTTATCCTACAGGAAAATTCAACTTTTCTATTTCTTTCAGCATTCATCAGTATATCACTAAGTGTCTCATTTAAGGCCCTGCTGTTGAAGGGTGGTACCCGACGCTCAACAGGTGATGTGGCACTGAGCCAATCACACTGCCCTGGAAGATACCCCTTTGAAGAGCAGGTCTAATATTTCAATGATGAATATAAAGTAGGACAAATTTTAGGCTAGCTAACATCCTGGGGTAGCTCTGGATTCTCATTCTTATGACTATATTTGTGATTTTTTTACTCACCCATGCTTTTAAATTGAGGTACTAACACAGAAAATACATGAAGGAGGGCGTTGCCTGCCCTGTTTTCTTGGGTGACCTGTGCATTCCATCCACTTTTTTCATTGCTGTGAAACAGTCTCCCACAGATTCTGCTAAGGTTTTTAATTTACAGAGACATATTGGGGCATATACCATATAAAGAGAAGTGTGGCAAATGTCAACAAAGCTAGTGTTTTAAGTATGGTGAACTCTGATAAATCTCTAATTCATGACAAAGACAAAATATTGAAATTAGGAAAGTGATTTCCTGCTTGAGTAAGTGAAAAACTTCTCTCTTCCTTTGGAGATTAGAGTTAATGCTGTCTCCCATTAAACTAATATGTCTGTTATCTATATCCACTCCAACCTCTGAGACTGTGTTGAGAATTACAATCTGTCAGCCTTTTGTATTCATCTGTGTGACCTCTTTTAAACTCAATAATTTAACATTTGATAAAGCAATCATACCTAGGTGTTAGTATATATTATTTTGAGGTCAATTTATGTTTTCAGACCCATTAATAAGAAGTGGAAAAGTATGGGGGTTGCTGAATAGTTATTATTAATCATATCTGACCCTCCTTTCCAATGATGTGGGTGAGCCCTATTTTTTTTTTTTCAGATAAGTATTCTTGCCCCAAAACTACTTCAGAGTGGACTCCCAGTTTGACAATGTAGGAAAATTAGCCAAGGGAATTTCCAATTTGACCATTGTGAGGCAGTAAAAAACAGCCTGACAATCTGCTGCCTGCGCTTGCTCTGGAGCCTACAAAACTTCTATTCACGATTGCCAAATGGAAGTTTCCAGCATGATGGGATAGGGATTTTCCAAAGCCGATAGCACTTTGTTGCATTTCACTGCCTACGTGTTTGTATATACTGTCTTTTTTAAATAAGGAGCTCAGGATATCCAAAAGCAGCATAATATTTGACAGTGACCTGATTTGAATACTTTTTAATTTTACCTACCACAACCCCACCACCAGATTCATAGGAGCTCTTCACCTCTGCCTGCCCTTTAAAAGCTTTCCCCACATTAAGAGCCATCTGATTTTCCCCGCTACCCTTGTTTATCAGTTTGTTTTTTCCCCTCTCTTCCACATCTTATAGCTCTTATGACAAATAAAAGGGAGGTTCTCATTCCACAGTGAATGAAGCTGGGAAAACACATGAATTGTTGGATATTAGCAAAGAAACGTCCAGAAATACACAGAGAATATGGGTCTGTCCATGTACAAACGATGTGGGTAGCTCCCTGGCCGGGGATTGAACTTGTGCTGCAGTTACTGCAGATAGCTTCATAGTTCTCACACTTAATCCCTTGTGCCACTAGGGAGGTTCTACTCTGGAAATTCTTGATAGCATATCCCAAGAATCCCAAGATAAAACTCTGGAATGTTGGAGCTAAAGTGATTAAAAAGAAAAAGGAAACTAAAATCTAAGGGGGAAAAAAAGATGAGTGTATTGTATGAGAAGATTAAATTTACAAAGATTTGAATTTGGAAAGGGAAAGGTTGAGTTTTGGACAGAAGTGTGCACACCATGAATTGTAGAGATAGTGACCTCAGACTCATTCACTCAGCAAATGTGGGTATTGAAGAAGTGCCTTGTGACATTGAAATTTATAATATGAATTATATATTTGGTCTTTTTTTCTGCTTCTGACAGAGTTAATTAGGCTGACTTTTGGACCTCCCATAAGGATGGGAGCTGGCTGCCAGGCAAACCAACCATGTGATTGAAGAGTCTGAACTCTATCCTATCCTTCCATCTCCAGGGAGGGGAGAATGCCTGGGGGTTGAGTCAATAGCCAATGGCCAATGATTTAATCAATCATAGTTGTAATAAAGCTTTAAAACACCCAAAGAATGAGGCACAGAGAGTTTCCAGGTTGGTTTGGGGAGAGTGGTGGGTTCTGAGAGGACTTGGAAGCTCCATGCCCTTTCCTCATACTTTGCCCTGTACATTTATTCCCTCTGGCTATTCCTGAGATAAGTCCTTTTACAAAAAACCAGTGATCTACTAAGTAAAATCTTTCTGTGTTCAGTGAGGCATTCTAGCAAATTAACTGAATCTAAGAAGACGATGTAGGCATCTCTCATTAATGGGTAGTCAGACTGAAGTACAGGTCTAATCTTAGCATAGGATCCATTTTGTGAACTCTCTTTAGAGGTCTACACACACCCGCTGATGTCTATCAGATCCTAAAGCAAAACATGCCTGTCTTTATAGCCTTCAAAGTTGACTTCACTTTGCAAACTTCCTTTGTTATTCCAGCATGTGCCTTTAGTTCCCTTTTTCTTAACTGGAGTATATGTTGCATAGAACTTGGGGCTCAATTTGTTTTCTGATTATCTATTTGCCTTTTCCCCCAAGCCCGAAGGCAAAGAAGTATGTGTTTTACTTTCTCAAAGCACCTGGCCCCAAATATTGTAAGCACGTTGTAAATACACATGTTGATCTCTTGAATAAAATGTTTTACAATATAGAAGTCAAGAATGATAATTGTCATGGATTACTAGGGAAACTCTGATCCTGAGATACATTCCTGATTTTTGTGATATAAATCAGTAGCTACCCTCTTCTCCCACACCATGGTTAATGCCACTGTTGGGCATTCCATAAATATTAAGTGAATTACACCAGGTACCAGAAATACAAAGAGACATAAACTACAGTCTCTTTTCTGTCTCTTTCATGTTCTACCTGGGGTGGATCAAGTTCATAAAAATACATGAATAAAGCAAGGGAATAAGGGCAGAGATAGGGCTGGCTTTGATAGTGACAATAAAGGAGAGAACAGAGCCTGGGTCAGAGCTAACACGGCTTCCCTTGTGGTAACTTATAGTTGGCTTAATTACTCTAATTTTGTTATCAATGCATGTGTGTATAATGTAATGAGTCAACTAGTCTTTGAATTTGATAACTAGGTGTGTAATTTTTTTATAAAGTTATTTTTTAATTTTTATTTATTTACACAAGAGCTGGGGTACAGGCCAGATTCGTGGGAGGGTGAGAGGATTCACCAGAGACAGAGCGGGGAGCAGAACAGGCAGACTGATAAAGTACACTGTTGAGGGGAGCAGCAGGCAAGACAGGAGAGGTCTGCCGTGCCATGTGGGATTCTCGCCAGCTGGCTGGCCGGGATCAAACCCGCACTGCAGAGGCTGCGGACAGCTTCACAGCACTGTGCACAACTGCCTGCGCCACCAGGGGAGGCCCTAGGTGTGTATTTTTGAAAAAATAACTTGGAGTTAACATATAATCAAACCAATACCAACATTGAGGAAGGTGCTTTTTCCCAATAGTGTCATTTGATCACAAAATATTTCTGGATGGACCTAACTATCCATCTTTGTCATTCCCTCTCCAGAATACATTTTTACTTTAAGCTCTCTTTTTCACTCTTACTTTCTAGTTTTCTATTTCATGTGCAGCTATTATTTTCCCGTAATTTTACCTTTTCTGCTTTCAAAAAATAGCAGAGGTATTTATTGGCTTTGTTTAGTGTTGCTGATACCATTTTATAACAAACAACTTACAGATTGTCCCATGCTTCTAGCACTAATTAGAGTTTATTTTCATGTTTTTACACTAATTAGTTTGATTTTGAAAGTACAGTGTAATAGTAAGAACCATAGGGCTTACCACAATGTCCAGTGAATACTGCTTTTTATCATCAAGAGGAACAATACAGATATACTGTATCACTTAACATATTTAGCCAAACAACAGGTAATTAATTGGCAATTTTGTACATTGTTAATAACTGAGTTGATTTCTGATTTCAACAAACTGCAGATAGTATAGGTTAGGACACTGAAGTAAAGATAAAACATGTATATAATGGCTTGGGTCAGAAGGGAAAAAAACCACAAGAGGGTCTATGCTGATTAATGCATATAAATTATTTCTCAGTGTGTTGCTAGTAATTCAGTCCTGTGAAATGCTTGAAGAAAAAAAAAAAAAAAACACTCCAAAAAAAGAATGGAAAAAGCTGTAACCAAGGACTTCTTAAAATTTCCCACTCCTGATTCTGTTAAGATCACTAAGAAACCTGGCCGTAAAAAGACCTATTTGCCTGTAATCAACTCAGTATTCCCCTAACCACAGATTTTTTTTTTTCCTCAGCAGATGAAACAGTGGCAGTCTCAGTGTTATAAGAAACACACTCAGTACAGACTGACTGTTCCGAAGCCCAAGAGACCACACTTGGGGAAAGCCATAAGGAAGAGGGAATATTTGGAGTTAGGTCTTGAAGTTTTAGGTGGAGATAAGGCAGGGCAGACATCCTAGACTACATGGAGAGTGGAAAAAGACAGGAGTCGAAAGCACTAGGTGCTCCAGAAAGGGGCTTTCACCTTCTGTAAATGATGCTACATACAATGATTAGCAAACTGTGTATTATGTGTTTTATCTCATAGTATCATAAATTCTGAAATGTGTATTTGTTCCTGAATGTAATTACTTAATTATAACTTGAATGACCTATGCCAGCACTGTTGAGCAAAAATAGAATGAGTTGGGCCTCCCCTGGTGGTGCAGTGGTTGAGCACTGGGCTGCGAAGCTGCCCACAGCCTCTGCGGCGCCGGTTCGATCCCCAGCCGCCAGTGAGGGTCCCACATGGCGCGCAGACCTCTCCTGCCGTCCGCTGCTCCCCTCAGCAGTGTATTTCGTTGGTCTGCCTGTTCTGTTCCCCGCTCTGGCTCTGGTGATTTCTCTCACCCTCCTGCGCTTCTGACTGTACCCAGTGCTTGTATGGATAAATAAATAAATCTTTAAAAAAAAAAAAAAGAATGAGTTACACAATTCTAAATTTTCTAACAATGGTATTAAAAAAGTAAAAAAAAAAAGCAGATGAACTTAATTTACAATATATTACTCAATCTAACATATCTAAAATATTATCATTAGCATAAAATCAATGCAAAAATTATTAATGAGATTACTCTTTTTTGGTCAAGTCTTCAAAATCAGGTGTATATTTTTACATTGACAACACATCTCCATTCAGGCTAGCTGCATTTCAAGTGCTATATTACCAGGTGGCTAATATTATTAATGAACTGTTCATTAATAGTACTACATTAACACAAGATAGTTGGATAAAGCAGTCAATTTGAGTAGTTTTATAAATCTTTAGCCATGACTCATTAGGATTAAATGGATAAGACATATTTGTTTTATCAGTTGTGATATTTATGGGTTTTCTGGGCTAGATTTGAAACAGGCAAATTAGGTATAATTATAGATTAAAATATAAAAATTCCATTTCCCTCCAAATCAATTACTGTAAATACATTACTTTCTTGCTCTCTTTTATTCTCTCTTTTTGTTCTCTTTTAATTATTAGTAAATTAGAAGTCAGTGGATTGGTGACAGTTAAACTAGAAGACTACTACTTATGCCAGCTTATTTGTAACCATACACATGAGCTATGAAACTATTTTTCACGTTTTTAAAATTTTAAATGATTCCTCCTGCTGGTGCAATTTTTTCACACTTCATCACATTTCTAAATAAGTGATCATGTAACTGAAGATTTCATGTCCCGAAGGCATAATATCAATACTTCCAAATGCTTCCATTTAAAATACAAAGCAGTTTTATTCACACTTCCCATTTTTGAACCCACTAAGGACATTTTGGGGGAGGAAAAACTAGAAACCTGCTGTTGTTTTTGTTTTCTACAAATTCTTTTTACCGAGGACTTGTACAGTTTTTCTGTTTCCAAAGCACATTTAATACCCATCAGAAACTGAGTGAATATGCATATTCTTTAAGCTCTGGAAAATCTGCTGTTTTAAAAATGGAAGCTGAGTGCCAAGGCAACTGCTGTGCATCTGAATAGTGAGCTCCTCTCTAAACACCAGTGTGGCTATGGAATAGATATGAAGACAGCTGACAGCAAAGCATAGTCTTTCAAAGTTCAAGGTTTTTTTTCCAGGGTTCTAAATGTCAGCACTATGACTATATTGCATTCTTTCTTGTGGGGGGCTGTTCTTTGCCTCTCTAGCATGTACTCACTAAATGCCAATAGCTTCCTGCACCCCTCCTCCTAGATCTTGACAAATCAAAAATGTCTCCAGAGGTTGCTGAATGTTCTTGGGGACACCTCTGTGCCTGATTGAGAACCACTGCTCTATTCAAATCTGAAAACTATCTATTTAAAGATAAAGTATGAGTTCTAATTTCAGAGTATAAACCCACTAATATCATCATCTACAAATGTTTTTGCTAAGAGCTGGTAGCCTTTGGAAAATGGATTAGCTTCACATAATATTCTCTTGTGCCCTACCTTATTTAATCTCAGTGAACTTATTTTACTTTGTCTTTTAATGTAAAATTAAAGACCCCCTCCCACTCAATTTTACTGGAATTGGTATACCATAATAATGTATGCATAAGCAATTATTTATCTGCAGCAGATAGTGAAATGATGTAGCAGCTTGAACCTCCTTAAATATATTTCAAGGGAGTTTATTGAAGTTGTTTTTATATAACTATTTTCTAAATAAGTAAAAGGGCATAAAACTTCACTACCATCAATTTGGTATCTTACAGTGATACCACAAAGAAGATGCAGATATTTGTGTTTTAAATAGTACTTAATGGGCCTCCCTGGTGGCACAAGGGGTTAAGCCTCAGCACTATAAAGCTATCAACAGACACTGCAGCACTGAGTTCGATCCCCAGCCAGGGAGTTAACCCACATGGCACAGCAGACCTCTCCAGTCTCATCCACTACTCCCCTCAGCAGTGTATTTCAGTAGAGCTTTCTGTTCTGCTCCCCACTCTGTCTCTGGTGAGTCCTTCTCATCCTCCTCTGGTCTACATCCAAGAGGGGTGTATAAATAAATGCATGAATAAATAAACCTTTAAAAAATAGTACTTAAAACCTCTGCAATCACAAAAAACACTAAGTATGAATACAGTGCTTCTAAGCAAGATTTTTCTTTTTCTCTCCTTTAAATAAGGGCCCTAAATAAAGCATCTTAGACTTAGTACAGCCTATTTCTTGTCCTATGTGAAACCTGCACAATTTTAGAATAGTAAAACATATTCCATATTTTTAAGCTTATATGTTTATTTTGAAATGACAGGACAGGCAGGCAGATGCAGTATGAGGACAAGGATTGTGGCCGCTTCACAGAGGTTAGCTGAGGTCAGCAGCACTGAACAGTGAGTGCCTACAAACTATTTGTTCTCTACTACCCTCTGGTGGTGTATTTAAAAAAAAATACAGTTAACAAACAAATCTAATTACTATTAATATTAATAGCTACCATGTATTGGTAAACATGGTACAAGGCTTAATGAATGTTTTCTCAATTAACCCTTAACAGTTGCTTGAGGTGGGTATTAGGACCCACATCTGATAATTAAAGAACCCAAAGCTCAAAGTCTTGAAGGAACTTGTCTAAATCATGGGGCCTGGTAGAAATGGTGTTCAAATTCATACCTTTTAATGCCAACATTTGTCTATTCTGTGTGTTTTATTGTTTCCTTGACAACTCTTAATGAATAGCTGGCTAGATACCACGAGGTTGGTAATTCCAGGAGGCTAATGGACTTTTTGGCAAAACAGTTGAGTCTTGTCATACATTCTTTTAGATTCATCAAATTCAGCTCTTCAACTTAAGAGAAATAAAGTGGGGAGAAAGAGGGTGGCAGGAGACAGAGAGACTTTGAATAGTGTAGGCATTTTTCAGTTAGGGCCTGGAAGTAAAAGTGCAACTGGAGATGAGGATCTGCTGTTTCTTTAGTTCTCACATCTCACTGAATCATGTGTGTAGCTAATGTTTAAAGATACAAATATTTTTATATAAGGATTCTAATTATATACCAATAAGTTCATCTGATATTTAATTATACAAAGTGGCTCTGAGGCTTGAAGGAACCTGGTTAAATAATGAACAGAATAAGGAATTTAAGAATTTTCCAATATCATTTGAACTCTATTCTCCTTTTTATTATTTTGGATGCTTTAAAACCTAAATCCAGCATAAAATGTGATTCTATACCTCTGAACATATGTTAGTGCACTAGAAGAATAGGTGGCAAGGGGTGATTTTGAGGGGGGTGTCACAATAGTTTTCCAACAAAAATATTCTTCATGGAATCAATAAAAACAGTAAAACAGCAAAACAGTATCCTGTTCTTTTTTAGGCCATTGCGGGCAAGGAGGAACGTATTTCAAAGGTTCTCAAGATGGTTGTAATTCAAACTGCCAAGGCAACACTGCATGGTCAATGTTTTATTTTCAATTAGATTGTCCTTCAAAAAAAATCACAGGGTCTCCCTGGTGGCCCAGAGGTTAAAGTCTCAGCACTATCAAGCTATCCTCAAACACTACAGCATGAGTTCAAACCCCGGCCAGGGAGCTAACCCACATGGTGCAGCAGATATCTCCTGTTTAGCCCACTGCTCCCCTCAGCAGTGTGTTTCAGTAGATATGCCTGTTCTGCTCCCCACTCTTTTTCTGGTGAATCCTCTCAACCCCTTCATCTCTGACCTATATTCCTGTTCTTGTATGCATAAACAAAAAATAAATCTTTAAAAAGAAAGAAAGAAAGAAAGAAAGAAATAAGAATCACAGTGAAAAATACTGTGTTGATAATTCCAGGTCATAATTTATAATTTGAAATTCCCCTTAATTTTTCTCATGCTTACTTTGTGAAAAATAGTAAATATATACATTTAATTCAATGACATTAGACTTAGGTAAAATGTATTAAAATGCATCCATATATCAAATATTTGAAAGGGGGAGACACTAAGAACAGCAAACATTTTACCAGGCAGTGGAAATGCAGGCTGATTTCCTGATTTACTTAATTGCTGTAGAAGCAACTGATCTACAAGATTGAAGTTATTTATTAGCTCTGGAAAAAAATAGCTATGAAATCTGATAGAGTAATTATTATTATGTAAAACATACCTATATGCTGAATTTCACAGGGAAAACATCTATTGTCATCTCTGATTTAATAGCACTCCAAGTTTTATTCAAACACCAATGCGTCTTGATGTCTGGCGTATAAGTTAAGATAGTCTACCAATGAACACCTTTTTTGGATTGATTCTTTTCTCTTCCCATTTGTCTTTCCCATTTTGTCCAAGAAAATGCAAGGCAGTCAGAGGCTATTTATAACAGAGAGGCAGACATTTATTGATTTCATAGTTTCCAAATGATGGGCATTTATTTGTAGCTTAAATAAGTGCCATCTATTGCTTTGACTATAACTTTTGTGTAAGTTACCTAGCCTGCATCCAAGATATAAATATAAATTGTGGGAATCCATACAGGCTGGTGATGTCAAAACTTTTTAATTCTTCAGTAACTGATGAATGCTCAGTCATAGGTATATTTGTTTTCAGTGTAATGGTAGAGGTTTAGTGGGTTTAGGTCAAATGAAGGAAAGATTAATGGTGAGGAAAAGAATTATGAACAGAATTCTAATAAATATCCATGATGAAGAAATTAATTTTTGCTGTTGGCTCTAACATATATAAGATCTGTCTATATATATGCATCAGTATACCAACAGAAAGATCAAAGTGGAACACTGACTAGGTAATATTCTACTTTCGGGAAAATTTAAACCTATTTTCCTTACTTACAAAGAGAAAATTCCACAAAAATGCAACTGCAATCATATTACTTTATATACTTTAGCTTTACAGATATTTGTACACTAGCTCTTCTATATGTATACTAGCTCATCTAATTTCTAAATGCCTCTTGACACTTACTATGATGTTTTCCCTATACTGCTATTTTATGAACCTATTATGCCATTATTTTTTGGTTTTATGAATACTATTGAGTGAAGAAACAAAGAGTGGCTTACTTTTATCATCACTGTTTAAATATTTTTAAATACAGTTTTAAATTAAAGAAAATTTGCCGCATCCCTGCCAGGATATCAGTTTTAACCAATAACCCTGGTTCCTTCCTTTACTTCCCTCCCACCCTCCATATTCGAGAAATATAAGGTACATATTTTCTCTCTATTTTTTTCTAAAGGAAAGAGGGGGGAGAGGGAAACATTATTTTATGATTTTACCAAAGGGAATCCTAATATAGAGTTATTCCTTGAATCTGTCAAAAGGACTGATTGAGACAACATCTCTCAAAATATAAACCTTTAAGCTGACATTATTTGCTCTTGGCAATTTATAGCCTAGTAACAAAGTATGAAAATCCTGACTTCAGATATGTTATTTGGTTTTCCTCCGTAATAACTCCTTTTGATAGAATAAATTCAAATATATCCTTCTTTATGATAAGTGATATTAAATTGAAGAGAAATTTTATTTCAGCTTTCTCAGGCTTTGTACTTATCATGGGTGTGACATTATATTGTCTTAAAAAGAGGAGACTATGTGAGTGCATATTTCATAAGCTCCTTATTCATAATTCATATTATCAGAGATAGAGGGAATGTATACACAAAGAGCATTTTCTCACATGTGTCCTCTGAGAAGGACACTGAGCCAAGCCTCACAGGGTCTCTTTCAGTGGGGTGAGGAGGGAGGTTCAATGAAGGTGGCAAATGGCCTTTCTCGATAGATTTGTAGAGTAATGCTCCATTTCCACTGGAATTTAATTTTTTTTCCACATGAATTGGGCCAATAGCACTTTAAAATAATACAAGTGAATATAGCATTTGAAAGTTTAAAACTAGTTTTATTCTATGCATTTATGAACATTATTGATAATGAAAACAAAACAATGTCTCATTCAATTTTGGAAGGATTCATGGCACTTAATTATTTACTTGTACGAACTGGGTTTATGTTTCTTGCAATAATATGCAGCTGATTTAGACCTATGAGTTAATTAATATGCATTGAAGATGATGTGGGTACTTGATTAATATTTAATTATAGAAACAAGGATGACATGTTCCTCCCCTCCTTGAATTAAAAAGAAGTTATTAGTGTAAACCTTTTTGAAAAACTCATTTATGTCCAAATCAACGAATAAATTGTTTGCTAAAATGTATTAGGTAGTTTAAGACTAGAATGAAAATCTTTCTCATTAACATCAAGATATAAATCCTCCTCAACCATCTACATAATTTCAAGAATGAATATTAAAAAAAAATTTTAGAAGTAATTGCATCTTGCACCTCATATATATATATATATATATATATCTGAGATTCATATTGTTATCTCAGTAAAACATTTACTGATAATAAAAATTAAGTTCTCATGCAATTGGTATCATTATTATAAAGAAAGATGCAAATGAAAGTAATTTTAAGGTGATTGTGCATTTACATACTATAGTTGAGAAACTCTGAAGCTGGGAATCTCAATATCAGTAACAGTTGTCTAATTCCAACTTCCCAACACAGAATCAGTTTTTTTAATAAAAATATAAATTGTGAGAATTCAATTGAAATAGAAAGCCAAATTAAATTTAAAAAATTCTATATTAGGATTATAGCTTGATATCTGGAAGTTGTAAGATTAAAAGTGACTTAAATATTTTCTTAATAAATTGAGCTGTGGATGTGGTGCTCAAGAGGGCATGAGATTTTCTGTATAATTAAAACATGTCAGTTTGGCATTTAGTGGATTGCTTTGGCAGTAGTCAGTTGTCTTCAGCATTTAAATTGGTTAAGATCTCAGAATATATGTTGTGGAAAAATCAATCTCTCTCTGATGTCTCTCTTTGTTTCTCTCTCCCTCCCACCACACCATATCCCTTATGTCTGTCTGTCCGTCTCTTTCTTTCTCTATAAGGAGGATAAAGAAAAAATGACCTAGAAATTTGTTCTCAGTTACACAGACAAGTGATATGTATACATATACACACATGCACACACACACATACACACATATATACATTAAGATTTGTTTGAAGCCTCTTTTAAAGAACTTGTGCTAATAAATGACAACAGTTGGTCACAAAACTAAAAGAATTTAAGTTACTTTAAAAATAAAAAATATGAATTAATTACTGGAAACTTTTCAATTAAAATATGAGGAAATTGATTAATTTTAAAATGATTTCTGTAGTATATTGGCCATCAATTACAAAATAAAGACTTGTTTTTATCATTTCCTTTTCCCTATTTTAACACTAGGCAAATTAATAAGCCTTGCATTTTATGCATGATTTGCTAGTTACTTCACATTCCTCCAATTATTTTGAAATGCATTATAAAGAAATCACACCATATTTTAGGCAAAGTTTTGAATGAAAGCACTTTAAAAAACAAATGAATCAACATAATATATGGTAAAATAGTTTTTAATACCCACTGCCTAAAATTTAACTTGAAGCATTTTAATATTAAAATGGATAGTCTGAAGGAGGATGGGGGTAAACTAACTTAGTTCAAGTATCTGCTGTGTGTGATGCACATTAACACTTTCAGTGTTTGTTCTAGATGAGGAAACTGGCTTGGGTGTTTCCCAATCTGCAGATTTAGATGGGTCTCATGGACAGAAGTCTGATAAGCATGCTTAAACTCAAACACTGCTTTTTGTATTTTGCTATATATTGCAATATAGAAAGATCAAACCTAACACCCTTTTAAATTTTTACACATTTGACTTTAAATACATCAGAATTGAGATAATGTATTTTGCTTTACATTCTCAAAGCTATACAACTGCACCCCTTTGAATTTTGTCAGACTCTGTAACTCAAGATTGTTGGATTAACCTTGATCCTACTTCATGAGAAGTTGAATCACCCTAGCATCCAACTTTGCTTTCTGGGGTGGAGAGGAAGAATAATTTCAAAGAATTCAAAAAAATATTTAGGAAGATAATTCTTTCTAAGGCAGTGATCCTCAACCTTGATTAAATTTTAGAATTATCTGGGGAATTTAAAAATATTGTTGCCTGGAGCTCACCATGTGTAGTTAAGGTTGGAAAACTGCTGTTAGTTTCCAACCCCAAGGCTATTCTTTTGCAATTGCTTTGTGGTTACATCCACGTGATCTCCAGTAAGATGAAGTTTGGGGTACCAGATGGGTGTGAGGAGTTAGGGAGAACACAGATATGACAGCCTTCTATGTTCTTAGCAATGAGATAACTCAGTAACAACAATCACCATCACTCTGGGATAGATTTCTGAACTTCTGCAAAAATAGTTTAAGCATTACTAGAGAAAAGGCTGCCTTAGGGCAAAAGGCAATGTTTTACAGTCTTGCTGAGGTGGGAGTTTAATAGGTATCCATTATCTCTAATTGGGATTGGCATCTATAGGAAAAAATACATTTTTACTTATAAGATTTTGAGTTGTAAGCAGCCTATCAAATACAGGGTAGGTATTTTTGAAAATCTACATACCAGAGAGTTTAGCAATAAGTAATACAGCATTTCTACTTAACAGCAGACTGACACTTAAATTTGAACCTATGACAGTTTAATCAGGAGAACATTTATAATATCTCATCGGCTACAGAAGCATTCAATTTGTACAACCTCAAAACAACTAACATCACATTTAAATTAATCTAATTAAAATGCTTCTAGATCAAGAGTATTTTTTCTCAGTTATTTTCTAAAGCAAAGCCTGTAGTATCAAATTAAGGAATCAGGAATAAACTGTGGCTAGAAAGTCATTGCAACTCAATGACTCACTCAACTGCTAACTAGCTGGCAAGTGTAGGAAGGGCTGCCTGCCACTGCAGTTAGCAATTCTCTCCTTGACAACCAGATCAGAGACACTCATCTTGAAACTCACAGGAAGTAGTTTTGTATGGCTTGATCAAAAGGAAAGCTACATTCTATCCAAATGACAAGATAGGGCTGATTTTTATAATACAATTTGTAATTCCTCTTCAGGAATCATAAATCAGGCAAATTCTTCAGTTTAAAATGCTCACTTGGAAACAAATTTTCTCCAAATCCTCCAACTCCAAAAATAGGTTTCTCTGGAAAAATCAGCAACAATTACAAAATGCCGTTTCCAAAAAAGTCTTCATTTTGGATCTTCTTAAACCCATCATAATATTCTTTAATATTTTTATGATAAATCTTTTAACAAAAATATAACTCCCCAATAATACAAATATTCCTCTCTCATCACCACAGGAAACTTACCTATTGGGAAGAAGTAATCAAAAATCACTGGCTCACACAAATATAATGAGCTCTGAGAGGCTTCAGTTTTGTTGTCAATGGTTGGAGACTTGTTTAAATGAACTCTAGAGTAAGATGACTGTGGTTACCCTCAAAGCAAAACCAGAGGAATCTGCACCTGAGTGTAATGCTTCAGGGCACCTCCTTTTGTTCTATGCAGAATTGCTAATGCTAAAATTGCAGTCTTCATTCCTTTTGCTCAGGGCACACCTCAAGGTAGGACAAAGCTTCCAGCTTAAATATCCTGAGGGGGAAAAATAAATCCCAGAGAGGGAACCTCCCTTGCACACTAGTAAAACAAGCCACACAATGAGTGTGTAAATCTGAAAAGCTGGGAATTTGTGGTCATGTAACAGGGGGAACCTCCCCCTTTCCTGGGGACCACCCTGTTACAGTCATAGTAAGGTGATCTTTTCTCCTTCTCCTTTGTAAAGAAATATTGGAGAAATTAAGAAGAGGATTTTTCCACTTCTTGAGACTATCCATTAAGTGCGCCTTTGAAATTTTCTCACTCCTTTTTTCTTCCTGGTATTTATTGGCAGATAAAATTTTCATTGGCAGATAAAAGCAAGTACTGTAAAAAGAGAGAGAAATTCCTAGGGCAGTGAAATATAGATCAAGAGAAAGCATAAGTGGATGAAAAATATTAGGAAAAAGTTAAGGCCATTAAGGGAAAATAAAATTAAGAGTGTAATTTATTTATTTATTAACATGTGTTCTAAAGTACAAGAGAAGTTTCATTGTAGTAGAGGGATATAGAGCTGTTGTGCCCAAGGTCAGCAGACTCCAAGAACCCAAAGACAGCTGATGCAAACACAAAAGGGAGTTTATTTCAGACTCGAGTCCGGGTTCACAGCACCTACCAATGCAGTGGCAGATACCGAGAGCCTCGAACAAAGGAAGCAGGGGTCTTTTAATAAGGTTAAATTATGCTGGCAGTTACTCATTGGCTACAAGGATGCGTTCTCCAACTTTGCCAGGCTATCATTTTAAGCTGACTGGCCAGGCCAAGATGCAGCTCCATCCTGCAGCTCCAATTACAGCAAGTTCACCCTCATTGGTGACCGGAGAGTAAGGGTGGAGTGAGGGTCGAAACTATCTTTGGAATGCAGTTCCCCAGCAAAACCTAAAATTCTAAAATGGCAGTTACACACAAAATGACAAAGCAATGGCTAAGAATACTTATGCTTGGTCCCACAAGAGCCACACTATCTAATCTTATTTTTTTAAAAACAATTTTAAAAACTCTTAAATATTATCTTATTAATGCTTGTACAAATGATGTCTATTTGTCTCTCTTTATATGTGAAAATTGTACAACAGAATACATAGTTCAATTACTAGGATCAAAATCTGAAGCACATAACCAAGCTATTGCACATTTAATTTATAAGTCTCTGTAGACTTTTTTTTTAAAGACTTATTTATTTATGCATACAAGAGCTGGGGTGTAAGCCAGAGGTATGGGGGGGGGGTGAGAGGATTCACTAGAGAGTGGGGAACAGAACAGGCAGATGTACTGAAATCCACTGCTGAGGGGAGTAGCTGGCCAGGCAGGAGAGGTCTACTGTGCCATGTGGGTTGCTCCCTGGCTGGCAATAGCTTGATAGCACTGTCTTTAACCCCTGTGCCACCAGGGAGGCCTTCTGTGGACATTTACTGATGAACAAATTACAACTACTCTATCAAATCTGTTTTCTTAGTACTTTTTAATGGAACATGTACATTATTATGACTTTTGAGTTGAGTTCAAGTTTGTTGGCGAATTTTCTGAACAGACTTCAGAGTAGACTAGTAGTGACAACTAAATATAGATGGTAGGTTCAAAAGTTTTAGTTTCAAATATGCAACATAAATACAAGAAATACTAGCTTGGAAACAGTGTAGAAGAAATGATCTAATGGATTTCTTAGAGAAACTTATGTAAATAAGTTTAATATACTCTTATGAAAAATGGTTGGTCTATAAGACCAGCGTGTTTGATATCAGTCTTTTTTAAAAAAAGATTCATTTATTTATGCATACAAGAGCTGGGGTACAGGCCAGAGGTGTGGAGGGTGAGAGGATTCACCAGAGACAGAGTGGGGAGCAGAACAGGCAGATTGACTGAAGTACACTGTTGAGGGGAGCAGCGGGTGAGCCAAGAGAGTTCTGCTGCGCCATGTGGGTAGCTCCCTGGCTGGGGATTGAACTCATGCTGCAGTGGCTGCAGATAGCATCATAGTGCAGTGCTTAACCCCTTGCGCCATCAGGGAGGCCCTTATATCAGTCTTATTGGAAAAAAAAAAAAAAACCATAAATCTCCTGCCTGTAACATTTTCCCTCAAGTCTCTGCATGGACCTCATGGCACAGCTACTTTGCTATAAACAGGAGAGAACAAACTCAAAGTCAGAAAACTGATTGTTTGAAGAAACATTCGTAATTGGAAACAGAAAGCAGGAAGGTCTAACTATCCTTTTTGCACTCCATTTTATTTTGTCTTCTTTCCATTTAACCCAGAAGTTATCTCTGAACCTTGGCTTTTGTGCTCTTCCCCATAAATAAGACTTCCATTTGCCAGCTAAGGAGAAAAGTGACTTCTTCACTACTAGCTATAAAAAGAAGGTGGTGTAGAAAAGAAAATTATAAATAAGCCATGAGAACAATATCCAAAAGTTAGAATTTATATGATGGCATTGGAAATTACAAAGACATTTAAATGCTAAAGGATAGATTGTGGGTTTGGGCATAGTAATGGCTAAGAGTTAACACTGAACAGTTCAGAGTTTTGATTCTGCACTATAATTGAAAGGGTTACTTAAAAAACTCACTTAATTTTCATCATTTGTAAAGGGAAATTACAGTAGTTAAGGGAGCTTTAATTGAAGTGACATAGGTGAAACCGTTTAAAAATACCTAGTTTTTAATGCAAACTTAAATTTATTAGTCACTACTTTTGCTCATGATAACTTTAATGCATGCAAAAAAAAAACAAATGAAAGTATATCTACATACATTTCTATAACTTGATAACTAGGGAATGCATGCCTCTTCTAAAGAGGGTAAATCTAGCTCTTCTTCCATTTTGTCATCCACATTCTAATCCATTTAACTAATATTTAGCTCTCAATATGTGTTAGGAACATAAAGTAGTGACACTGTCAAGAAGATTTAGTCCTGGAACAGACTTAAATTCCAGGGATATATATGGCTTTCTGTTATTTAATTTTCTGGTTACATGAATAATTATTAATCTTTAGGGCTTTCAGAGGCAAGAGCCATATGTCAAAATTCTTTGTAATTCTCACAATTGCACAATTAAATATCAGAATTAAGTGTTCATTGACTTAATCAGTAACTGACAGTAAATGTCTCTATACTTATAGCTAGCAACGCAAATATTGACACATTTGAAGATTTACTTTTTTGTGTGTGATTTGAGATTGTATGAAGAATGCCTACATTGCCCAATGTAATAAAAGTCAAAGAAAGAATTATTATGTGTCTAAAAATCCAAATGAAGATTTTTGGAAAATAAATAGAAATCAGCAATTGTTCACAATTATTATAAAATATGCAAATTTATTATAAAATATGCTACTGGCATATTTTAATAAAAAAAGAAGTGTGATAGTGAAGTGATGAAAATTCCAAAGCTAAACTTCAAATAGGTTAAAAACAAGTATTTCCCGATTCAGTCACCATTTTGCATGTTACTCAACCACATAAACTGTGTGCAAATTTTCTTACCATGTTGATTATAAAGTGGAACAATACATTAATTTCTATGTCGATATTTGCATTCTTTTTGTCATTAATTGGAAGAAATACCAATCTTCCTTCCCCACCCCCACCCCGCCCCATTATTAGCTATCTGACACTAAGGAGGAGGTAGTTTCAGTACCATGGACAAAGCACTCAAAGCACTCAGCTCTTAGCATCAACAGGAAATGTTTACTTTAGGTTAAAATATAAGAAATAACTTTCTAGTAGCTATCTTCCATTTTAGTATGTTTTAAGATCCAAATGAATACTAAATAATGTTCAGCTGGATATTATAAAGTTTACATTTTCAAACCCCTTCTATTTTATGGAAAAACATAATGGTCCTTCCAAAGACATGCATCACTGTGATAAATGCATTTAAGTGTCATTAGGTATAATGGTTTCTATTCACTCAGACTATTATACCATTCCTTTAAAGTTAATTTAATGCACATTAATGGTGTGAAATTGATGAAGTTATGAATTGCATTTCCCAGGGCACAGGTTAAACCAAGGAAGAAGGGAGAGGACAGGTTAATATTACCTTCCACCCCATTCTTCATTTATACCACAAAAGATGTCAGCTCTACCCTTGGGAAAGAAATGCTCACTGTTAGTAAGTTGAGCTTAAATTGATTTTTATGATTTTAAACTCAGCTAACTGTCTGAGGTTGGGTCACCAAAGGTTTATAGTTTTCTTCAGGGAATAAGAAAATATGGGCACTTTTGAGATTACATTCATATTTCATCCCATACTTTCATAGTAACAGATAACTTTTCACTTCCCTTTTTGTAGTCATCTTGCAGATTAAATTTAGAGGGTCATTCAATTATTTGTAACCTCTCTCTCACATTATTACTATGTGTCTGTGTTTAATCAATTAAAATCTAATTTAAATATTACAATAAAACTATTATTAATGTGGAAAATTTTAAAATCCAAGGCTTTGGTCCCAGAAACATCTGATATAGCAAAACTTTCATTCATAGTATCAGAAACACTGAAATCTAATTTTGAATTATGACTTACAAAAATATAAAGAATGAGAAAAATATTTATTTTAATTATATGTGAAGGAAGGAGAGAAAGAGAAGTATAAATTCACTACTTGTTGCAATTCATTTAATACTGATGGATGACTAAAGAAAACAGTACATTGTAGCTCCATTTTGCTACCAGTGAAATGATTTCAGAACTAAAGAGGACAGAATAAAACTTAAGAAAGAAGAACAAAGCTCATGCCAAGTGATGCTACTAACTTCTTTCAAAGAATTTCGTTTATTTCATAAGCAAATTATACCCCACCTTTTATAATTAGAGCAATATAAGACTGTTAATGTCTTTGACGAATCCTGGAAATGAGAAGATATGTCACGAGGACAAAAGTAAAAAATGAAGCCTATAACTCTTATTTTAAAAAGTGGAGAGAAGAAAGACCCTCTAAAACACTATCCAGTGAAAATGAAAAGAAATATCAGTCAATATTCTGGCAAAGTAATAAAAGATGGTTTCTGAGCTCATAGAGATCAACTTGGGCTTTAGCGAATAATTTGGGCAAGGATAGCTTCATTTTTCCTTACAGATAGGCTTAAAGACTAGTAAATCTGAAAAATGGTTAGGAAGAAAGTCACGTACTCAAAGTTTATTTAGACCAGGTAATTAATACAAATGAGTTGTGTGGTCAGGGTACTATCAAATGGAATGGTAGTGGTTATAGCGAATAGAAGATGTGTGAAACTATCACTACTCAGTTCTAAATGTTCTTTTCCCAGGGGAAATAGAAATTTGGGATTTTTTAACTCCAACATTTTATTAATGAATACTCCTTTGATTTTTAAAACAAAATACATCCCTAGATCGAATTTGGCCCAGAGGCTGCCAGCCTGAACCACTTGGCAAAGCATATGGACCTTGGTAAGGCATCTGGCAAGGTTTCAGATGATATCATTATTGAGATTTTTCTGGCTGAGTGGCAGCAGAGACATTACAGTTAGGTAAGTTCAAATGTAATCTCGATTTCTTGACCTACTAAACATAGAGTTTCCATATGATCTAGCAATTGCAATCCTCGGTATTTACCCAAAGGACACAGAAACATCAATTCCAAAGAGCACCTGCACCCCTATGTTTATAGCAGCACTATTTACAATAGCTAAGCTTTGGAAACAACCCAAATCCCCAAAAATAGATGACTGGATTAAGAAGATGTGGTACATATACAACATGGAGTATTACTCAGCATTCAAAATAGATAAACACATGCAATTTGCAGCAACATGGATGGAGCTGGAAGGGATCATGCTCAGCGAAATAAGTCAGAAAGAAAAAGAAAAATACCGGATGGTGTCACTCATAGCAGGAATCTAGAAAACTTAAATAAGAGACCAGGAAAAAGAATAACTATAAGAAGGAAAATATCAAAATCAACAAACAACTATGAACCAGAGACACTCTATGGGGAGTGGGGGGTGAGGAAAGGAGGGATTGGGGTCAAAATAAGGGGGTTGTAATTGTATGGAGAATATAAAAATAAAATTTAAATTAAAAAAAGAAACAAGAGAAATCAAGAAATGAAATAAATTTCATATTTGAAATAGAACAAACTTTTTATATTTAATGACTATTTTTACCCTTTGGATACCTATTTCATTATACAGTTTGCCATGTATCAGCTTGTATTTTTTTTTTTTTGGCCTTTGATAATTATATGCCTCTCTGAGATAGTAAAATACTAAGTTATGTAGAGAAGAAAAGAGACAGTTTAAGATCTACTTCCAGTTCTATCAATATTTAGTTGTATAACTTTGGGCAAAAAAAGAGAGAACATTTGGGCTCAAAATGTGGCTCTGAGGCTGGTGTGATCTTTGGCCATTTTACTTGTTAAGGATGTGGATTTGACTTCTGGAAAATGACAGGGTTCAGTTTTACAAGTCCTAAGATTCCTACTATGGCCTTGAGTCTATGATTCTAAGTAAACCATACTGTATTTAAGAATATCAAGAGTTAAACCATAAAATTTGAAAACATATTTGTTACATTTCCCCTGACTTATGATAATCAAATCTGATATTAGTTTGTAAATATACATTAAAAGTTTGATCACTTAAATGCTAAAAAAAAAAATACAAAAAAACCCCAACAAATGTAATCTCGATATAAGGATAGTTGGATGCTCCCAATGATGAGATGGGCTGGCCTTACAATAGAACAGCCAACAGATCATTTTAATGTTTGAAAATAGATTATTTAAATAAAAAAGAATCATGGCCCTGAAGAATGCCACATGCAAGCCACATGTTGTTATAGAAAACTGTTGGTGTTTTCTCTTTTTGATGAACAAACACTGTCACTGAAGTTGGATGATTGTAAATATTCATTTTGGAACTAGCAGAAGCACAATGAGGTAAGTTCCTTAAAGAAATTTGTAGGAACTCTAAAAAGGTCTTTCCACACTCACCCACCTATATTTTCTCATACAGTTTTCAAAAATCCACTCTGAATGTAAAGGTTTTCTCATTCATGGATTTTTTTTTTCCAAAGGGATTTCTACACCAAACCAATGCCATATAGTTTAAAAAAACTGAGTTAACATATTCTGAGAAATGAAACAGCCTAAACACATATGACTTGGTGACTGAGCCTGGGAGACAATCTGAATAGTCATTACCATAAATTATAGAAATGGAAACCAAATATAGCTTTTAGCTTCTTTTGAGCTAAATATTCTTGCAGAGATGGGCTACTCTGATAAAAAATTAATTTTAGGAATATTTTATAGTTTAAAAAACTTAATGAAAATTGACTTTTTCCCTAGAAGAGATGACAGGTTATTTCTTGAGTGGTGACTAGGATATGGGGTGACCTAGTTTTCTCCTATTTTATCACTGATGATGAGTTGCTCCTCGGAGCTAGGCTTGTTTCCTTCTCCACTACCCAGAGCACTCCTGCCTGCCATCATAAAGCTTCCTCATGTGCTGGGTGTACCTCTGGGGGTACCCAGGATCATTTTATGTGGCTCATGGATAAATCTCTCTTGGCATTTTCATGGCTATGAATCCTTAAATGAAGGCTAAATTTATAAAAATCATGTATCAACTTAAATGTAATATTAAGTGAATAATAGTACCATTTGTATTTAGAAATGGTTAAAAATTGTGAAGTGTTCTCGAGTAATTGAAATTCTGGAAATAGTGCCTTCTCCCATGGAGAAGGATGCTTCTTTGGTCAGAGGTTGTGCACATAGAACCTTCCTTTCCTTTTTGCCAGGATGTGCTAGGACCTCAGTCTATAGGAGGTCCAAAGTTTTAGTTTTCTCTCTCCTTTAGGGAGGCAGTTGGGTGTTCTGGGGTTTCTTGGCATTAATGGCCATCCCCAAAGAAGAAACACCTTGAAGTTGCTGAGAGCAGCTCTTAAAACAGACTCTTTAGATACTGCAGTTAACTTATTTTCATTCCTGTTTCTCTTAAAGAAAGAAGTTTTATGAGCATCGGTGTCTATGTATAGGAAGCCCATCTCCTTTTATCTCTTCTGCCTGGTGATATCTATTTGACTACTTGAAACACAGGAAATATTCAGCTAAGAGAAAGAGTAAAGACTAATTGTATATTTAAGATCTCAGTATTTTCTTGCAGGATTTCCCCCCCCCAATTAAAAAAAAAAACACTTATTTTAGAATAATAACTACTCAAAGGAACCACTTTCTCTGTTTTCCAACATTTAAATAAATAATCTTAAATTACTAGCTATTGCTAAATTCTGTGTTTTAAATCTAGGCTATACTGATACCCTCACAAGAGAAATAATACTTTGGAAGTGCATGTGTTCTTTTACAGTAGCAAATGAAAAAGTTTCAAGGCATTAGTTTTTTAAACACACTTAAACATAGCATATATAGCAAAACAAGGTATTGTTTGTATATTCAGATTTAGCACAATCACCAATGATGGAATTTGCTGTACTTACAAAATGATTAAAAACAATTTTTATTTTGAAATAATTATAGATACACAGAAAATTTTAAAGATAGTACAGAGAGGTCCCATAGACCCATCTCCCAGTTTCCCTCAATCACAATGTGTTACATAATAGTTATCTATTACATAATATCAATAGCAGGAAATTGGCATAAGTGCAAAGTGTGTAGAGCTATATGACATCTTATCACAAATATAGATACACAGCTCTTCATTCACCACAGATATCTCCCTCATGCTACTTTATAGTCACAGACCCTTTACACCTTCTTTAAGCTATGTCAAACATAAGTTTGTAAAATTATTCTTTTGTGCCTGTCTCTTACATACCTTTACTAAGAGAGGAGAAAACCACAGATGTGGTGTTAAGAGACAATTGATTCTGAGTTTGTCCTTGACTGAATCATGACTCTAGAAAAGTTACTCTCTGCCATTCTCAGTACTTATCTGTGAAAGTGGGGTTTGCTCCTTTTTTTTTTTTTTTAAGGACACCAGTATTTAAGAACTTATATGATTATCTGGTCTCAATTATGCTATCACTTTAAAGACTACTGAATGTAAAGCAAGTTAATGAAATATAATTTAGCTGTGAAAATCAAGAATTGAATGGTGTTGTTTTAAATGTATTCAATATTAAAAGTTACTGTCAATAAGTACCCAAAAGCTGTATTATAATATACTGCTGCTCTAGTGTCTGAAGCATATAAAAACATAATGTCACCTGATCCCATCTCCGAAAAGAACAGGTGATATTATTCTCCCAAATGTGGCAGTGCAGAAAACTTGGTACTACCACAGTTAACTGACTTTCTCTGCCTCCAAGGACATCCTTTGGGGAGCAAGAAGTGAGCATGCCTCCTCTGTGCCAGAGGAATTTCTAAGCTGACAATGCTGCTGCAGAAACTTTAGGTTGCAAATGCTGAACTGTAGGGTTCAAGTTTGACACTTTCTAAAGAGGGGTGATTCAGACACTGGAACTGCTCTTTGCATCTGCTGCCCTGGGCCAGGGGTCAGGACTAGGGATCCTATAAGGAGTCTAGCTGTGGCGTTTCCTGCTGTCCTTGATGCCTAGTATTGCAAAACACCAGAGAACAAACTAAAAACAACAGAAAGCAATTTCCCCCAAGTGACTCCTTCCATTCAAAGCTTTAAGAATCTCTTCCTGGCTACAATTCATTTATTTTTTAAATTCAAACCTGTTGATACCACCCTACATGAGACTCTCTAGCGCATCAACTGAGCCCTTCTACAACATATTGATGACAAGTGCCTCCTCCCTCCTCATCTCAAATGATCTGTGTGAAAAACAGTCAGGAAGCAGAAAGTTTTCCTGGGGACTTGGGCCCTTCCAGGTCTTTGGAGAGATCTGCTGAAGCCTACTTTTTGGAGTCCCTGATACTGTATTCAACCTTCCTTATCAAAAGGCACAATTTCCACGTTGCACTGCAGAGGGCAAATCACTGAAAGGACACCCGACACCGACGGCCTGGTCCACCTTGCCGGTTGCAAAGAGGTGTTTAGCCCGACCATCGCACCAGCCAATCAAACAGGGATACCGCGACCGCCTCCTGTGCCTTCCTCAGCACCCCGACACCTCTGCACTGGAAGGGGCGGGCCCAGTGTCCAGAACCACCATCTCCCGCCCTCCTCATTGGACCTCAGAGGACCAGCGGCCCTCCCGTGCCCGCGGGCACCTGCAGCCAATTCCCCCAGAGACACCCCGTCTTACCCTTGCTCTGCCGGCAGCACCGCATCGCGCCGTCCAGGAGGAGGCATCCCCGCGCGCCCCGGAGGCCGGGCCGCGGTTGGGCCGGGGGCGGGCTCGGCCGGGACCTGGCACCGCGGCGGGTGTGCGCTTCGGCGCGGGGAGCCGGGCCTGGCCCGCTCCGCCCGCGCGGTCCCGGGCGGGACACGTGGTGCTTCTGCCGCCGGCGCCCTGGGGTCCCGGCGCCCCCTCGGCCCTTGCTGCTCGGCGGCGGGCCGCGGCAGGGGCCGCGAGCGCAGTGGGGAGCAGGGCGGGGGCCCCGAGGGCCGGCACCGGTAGGTGGGGCGCGGCGACGTGGGCGCGGTGCGGACCGCGCGCCGGGGGCTCGGGGCGCCCTGCCTGCGCTCCGGACCCGCGGGCTCCGTCCCTGTCGCCAGGGCCCCTGCCGCGTCTCTGCAGCTTCAGCTTCCGAAGCCGCTCGGGGCGGGGGCGGCGCACTGCGGAGCTCCGAGTCCCCGCGGGGTGAGGGGGACCGGGCTGAGGCGGGAGGGCCTGCGGCGCGCCACCCCCTTCTCGAGCCAGCCGCGGTCCCTGCCGGGCGGCTGCCGGCCTGGGCTGCGTCCCGCGCGGGGTCCTGCTCGCCCCAGGTAATGCGCTGGAGCCGCGGAGCGCTGAGGGCCGCAGTGTAGACCTGAGGTGCCCTTTAGCGCTGCCTCTCCCTGGGAAAATTCCTGTGGCGACCGCCGCCTGTCTGGGGGCAGCCAAGAAGACAAGGCGCCAATCTGGGGCGAAGACTTATCTGCAGCCTACTTCGCCGGTGACCTTGGACCTCTCCTCTAAACAAGGCTTCCCTGTCCAAAATTCCTGGCCCCGGGGATAAACGTGACCGCTTTCCCAGGTAGTATCTCAGGAGATAAGTGATGGGGTTTAAAAAACAAAATAGTCCAGACTTCTTTGTTAGGAAGTGCAATGTAGATAAAATTTGCATTGACTTTGGTTCAGAGGCAGGAAACTTACTCAGGTCTGGGAGGCAAAAGTGCTAATTTTTTAGTTCAAGTGCAAGTGCAGTTCCTCAGCCCACTGCTTGCTTTTCTGGGAAGGTAGGTTTTTGAACAGATTTGTGGGAAGATACCCCCCCCCGCACCCCCCCGCACCCCCCCATCCCCCCAGCATAATTACAACACCCCCACGAGCCCCACTTAGAATATTCACTTTACTAAAGAGCTTCATGGTGAAACTGGTTTCACCCCACTTCCTGCCATAGTTGAGGGCCCCCGGGCGGCCACTGCAGTCAGGCTAAAGGTTCTTCCAGGTGGGTTTCTTGTTAATTGCTTACTTTTAGGTAATCTTCATATTTACAGTGAAAGAGCTGTCAATGCAGATGACTGCTTGTCGAGTTTTCTACCAGTACTGAATGGGCCTCGGGTAGACCTGGGAGGGTGGACCTGAGGCATGGATGGGATCTGATGCCTGGCTGGTGTGGCCCAATCATCTAGATCCTTACTGAGCCCCTTTTCCATTCCCTGCCTCCCCTTATTATCACTGTATCTGTGAGAGTCTAGCCCTCAAGTTAGCTTACAATCTGATAGCCCTATGTTTGTGTGTGTGAAAATGGTGCAGTGCCAAGTTCACACCATTGAAGCCCACCAGTCTCACATTACTTAACCTGGCACATACTAATGGTAGCGTTCAGACTCAGATTTCTTCTTGTTATTTTTTTAAAGTCTAGAAACCCCTTCCTCCATGAAAAATATGAATTCATAACATAATCCCATGAACCCACCAAAAAAAAAAAATGACTCATGCCAAGTCTAGATGTATTGGATTTTTAAGTATGGACCTTGCTTCTTCCCGGCCTTTCATCTCCATTGAAGGTCCAGTGAGTATAAGACTCTTTGGACCTATAATATCAATAAATGAATCCACCTCTGACTTTCTGTCAAAACTGCTGCCCGCCCCAGCATTCCCTTTACCAGCTTGGCTTTGTGGGTTCAGGATTATGCCCTAGGAATTTCTTCTCTCCGTAATCCAGGCTTCCAGGCCCTCTGCATCACACATTCCAGTAGTATTACCATTTAATCCCTCCTAGTTTATGTATTTATTAAGATTGTTGTGAGGCTAAAAAGGATAGTGTTTGTAAAGTGCCATGGAAATAGCAGACTGTTGGTTATAACCAGTCTCTTGGTTACAATTTTTACAGCTTCCCTTAAAACAGAAATTCCCACTTATCTAGAAACAATGCCATTAGATTTTTATTCTAAAAATTCAAAACACTCTGTGTGTGTGTGTGTGTGTGTGTGTGTGTGTGTGTAGATTTGGCAAGGTAGGTATGGGGGTAGCAAAATGGAGACCAAGGATTGGTGACATGTTGCTGGTGTGGAATTCCTGAATTGGGAGGTGTCAGGTGAACCAGAAGATGGGGACAGGAGAGGGAAAAATCCTATTAGGAATGTTTTTCATCATAGTGGGCACACACAGTATTGACTGCTTTGGAACAAAGGGAAGCTCTTCTCCATTGGGGCTTAGCCTTTTTGTTGTTGTTCAATATAAAATATTTTACTAAATTTTTCTTCAATTTAAGAGAAGAGCGTGGGGTAGTATTTTAAAAATGGTGTCATTTTTACTGTGGTAACAACACTGTATCCCATTTATAGTATTGTTGACTTACAAGACAGTATATGATTTAGAAGTGTAGTTCGCACCTGTGTAATGTATGTATGTATGTATGTATGTATGTATGTGTCATATCATGCCCACCACTAAAGCACCAGGAGTCCCCCACCATAGTCCATTGGACCCCTTCCCATTTTACTCTGCCCCCCTCATCTCCTGCTTTGGTAGCCTTAATTCCACAGTCAGATTTTTATGGTTGGTTTAGTTTAGTTTTATCTGTTCCTTTGTTCTGTTTCTTTGTATTCTACATATGAATGAAAGCATCTATTTGTCTGTCTCCTTCTGACATATTTTGCTTAGCATAACACCTTCCAGTTCTATCCATTTTGTCACAAATGGCAAGAGTTCATTTATTTATAGCTAAGTAGTACCCCATCATATATATATGTATATATATGTGTGTATATGTGTATATACACCCCATCATTTACCACACACACACACACACACACACACACCCCATATCTTCTTCATCTGTTCATTTGTCATTGGGCACTTAGGAGTTTCCCTAGCTTGTCTGTTATAAATAGTGACACAATGAACATAGTGGTGAATATATCCCTTCAAGTAATTGTTTTTGCATTCTTCAGATAGATATGAGGAGTGTCTTGCTGGATCATATGGTCAATCTATTTTTAATAATTTGAAAAATCTCCATACTGTTTTCCAAAGGACCTGGTCCAGTCTCCATTTACACCAACACTGTAAAAGTGTTCCTTTTTCTCCACATCCTCACCAACACTTGTTTACGGTCTTCTTGAGATAGACCAATCCCATGGGTATGAATTAGTATCTCATTTCTCCGAAGAAGACATTCATATGGACAAAAAATACATGAAAAATGTTCATCAGGGAAATGCAAATGAAAACAACAGAGTAAGAAAACAACAGTTTCTTCCTCATTGTCATACATATCCTCCACGTTGCACCTTCTACAAGATGACCTTCTGAAATCAGGATACAATAAATATCTATGCACAAATATCAAACACAAACTACTGAACTCAAGCTTTCTTGAACATGTTGCAAGAATACACTGTAATTGTAGGGATTTGTATAATTCGTTTTTGAAAGAAGGTTTAAACTAGGAGATTGAAAGACTAAAGTTTATCTAGTCCAGCTTTTGAAATATTGCTTCTTTAGTTCTTGGAATCTCTGTGCCTTCTTTGTGACACCCAATTCCTCAAGACTCCTGTGTTTCCAAGCCAGAGCTCTTTCTTTATGGCTACTTAAAAACATTATTCCCCCAACTTACTTTGTTCCTCCCAGATTATAGATATGAATTAGAATGGAGAAAATTCTCATTTGCTGTCTCTGGATTTAAGAATAATAGTCGATAGCCAACTTAGATGTGGGGACATTCAAATGGTGTCCAGAAGCTACATAGTCCTATAGGAACCCCCAAATTAGGTGGTGGGTGTGGTGTGGTAATAATACCTGAAGGGGGAGGTACTATACCTCTACAAAAATGGTGTTATAAACCAGTGTTACCTCAAAACAAAACAAAACTCTCAAGTTAAAGGAAATCATTCAGTTAAAATAATTGCAAAGAAAATGCCAACCCTTCTCTTTTGGGGGAAAGTAGTCATATTGCACTGAGAATATTTGAGCTTTACTTTTACATTGCTTTTATCAAAATATGTAGTTCTGGTACCTGTTTATAGTAAGTGACTCATTCAGTAACATTTACCCAGCACTTTAATCTAGTCCTATCTTGTTTTTTCTTTTCCTCATCCCGTTTCCTTACGATTTATTAACATGTGAATAGGTTGATATGTTATTCTTCAAGTTAACAGAATGGGGAATAGCTCACATTTGCTGAGTGTCTACTATATACCAGGCAACAATATTTACAGTGTTTAATTTTTACATTTTTCTTAAGAAGTAGTTGTTCTTTGTACCATATACTGATGAAAATAAGGATAACTGTGACTTATTGAAAGCCACAGAAGCAGTAAGAAGATTTGAAGTAAAATATTTCTGATTATTCTGAATTTCTATTCACATCAGTGACTTTCTAGAGCAGTGTCTTTACTAAAGATGATGCCAAATGGGAAAAATATTGGACAGTACTGCATAATGGTTGTACATTTACTCATATTTTGTCCACTTAAGTTTAAACATGTCAGTGGCTTTTCTTAAAGAAAGGACTTCAGTATAATAAAATCCTTGGAAAAACTGGAAAATCATTTTTAACTCCCTTAAGCCACACATATGATGATGAATATTTATTAAAAATACTTTGGAGAGAGACTATTTCTTATAATTTCTGCATCTGCACCATAACTATAAAAATATTTAAAATATTAACCATGCCAGCAGCTTTTACTCATAACAGATTGGCTTTATGCAATAAGATGCATGAAGAATTTGAGCAATTCATATACCCCCTCTGAGCCTGTAGTTCTTCATCTGTAAAACAAGTAATAAATAAAATACTCCAGGAGTTTGAGGTGTCAGGAAATAATGGAAACAAAACTATTTTGAGAAGTCTAACTACGTGATTGTTAGTGCAATAAGAAAAGAGGTAAATGGACATCACATTGTGAATTGAGTGGAAAAAGAGTATAACTCAGTTAAACTTTGATCAGAGTCATGAATTTTTAGCATAAATAGAAAATTTGTAGATTTTTTAATCTTCCTCATCTTATCAATGAAGAAAAAAGTACGCAGAGAGAGTAAATTATCTATAGATATACCACAGCCTGAAAAATATTGTGGAGACTTATAAAGAAAGGAAGTGGTAGCGTAGGAGTAGGGAGAGTCAGTCAAATATTGAGTAGCTGCTATATATCAGGCATTATTTTAGATAGTAGGAATATCGTGAACACAGCAGATGACTTTCCTGCAAGATGTAATAGTCAGAGTCAGATAAGAGATGTGTGAACAAACAAGGTCATTTCAAGCACTATCAAGGAAATTAAAACAGGCATGTGATGATGAGGCCTAGGTTTTTATTAAAAGGACAGGTTTTGGTCCAACAACTGGGTTGATGGGAGTGCAGTTTATTTCAGTTGCGGCTGTGTTCATGGTTGGGCTGGGAATTGGGCTGGCGGTGGAGGCGGGGGTCGGGAGGGAATGATTAGTTCTGTTTTGATTATGTGAAATGCCAGATAATAATCAGGCATCCAATGGAGCTCTGGAGTGGACCTCCGGAGCTTAGAGGAGAGGACCAGGCTGGAGATAAACATTTGAAAGTCTTCATCACAAAGACAGAATTCAGACCATGGGATTTTTAAAAAAACATTTTCCTTAAACTGTACAGGATTTTCTTTGGTCAGGTTGCTGAGTAAGCAAAGTGGCCCACACAAATGTTAGCTTGTCCTCCCCAAACTATAACCTCCTGACACTGCTCAGCCATGGGGCTGTCATCACCATAGCAACAGTATCTTGTTGAAGGGAGGTCAAGGGGATAGATGTTGTTTCTCTTTGTGAGGCTTCTGTCATGTCTGCCATTTTAAAATGAAGGTGTCCACAACTATACTGTTATTTCCTTCATTAAGACCCAACTTTGTGTCTCTAGCCCTTTCTGTGATTTTGTGATTGACAGGGCTCTCCTCTGCAGAGATGGACATTTATTAATGCAGTTTGTGTCCAAATATCCCCAGTATCTAAGTTGAACTTAAATTAAAATGCTTTATGTTATGATTTTAAAAGAATACATGCAAAATTATCTCTTAATTTATATTTTCTTATGAAAGTGATATACAGAGCCTATTTTTGTTTATCTTTCAATTTTTATGGGGTGTTGGGAAGTTTATCTTTCATTGTTTCACAAAAATTTTTAGTACTCTGGTTACACTTGCTGTAATGTGCCAGAGGAAGTTGTTCTTAAGTAACAATTCTTTCAAGTTATAGGATGAAATAAAGTTAAAGATAATTCATTTCAGGTATTACAGCGTTTCTCAAGGTCAGATTTGATCAGAAGACTCTCTTATACCCCCAAACACTGAGTTTCACAATGACTTACTTAATAATTTTTTAAAGAATAATTTTTATTTGTCTGGTTCTGAATTTTCCTTATAGTTTTCTTTTCTTTATTTTTTTAAAGATCTATTTTATTTATTTATACGTGTGAGAGCTGGGGTGTAGGCCAGAGGTGCAGGGTAGGGGGTGAGAGGATTCACCAGAGACCAAATGGGGAGCAGAACAGGCAGACTGACTGAAATGCACCTCTGAGGGGAACAGTGGGCAAGACAGGAGAGGTCTGCTGTGCCATGTGGGTCAGCAACCTGGGCGGGGATGGAAATCATGCTGTCATGGCTGCCAATAGTTTCATAGTGCTGAGACTATACCCCTTCTGCCACCAAGGAAGCCCTGATTTTATTTTTTAAAGTAAAAATTTTCAAGCGTATAGAAAATTTAAAAATATAGAAAAGCACAAAGAAGAAAATTATTCTTTGCAAATGTGAATTATTATTATTCTCATCCTTTCTGTCAAGGTTTTCACCAGCAAGAACTTTTCCACCTATTTCAGTCCTTGGGAGAGACACTGTACATTTACCATGGTAAGCTCAGGGCAAGAGTACTTTTAAGAAATTTGTAAATATGTGAGAGCCTTAAGACTCAAGAATGGCAATTAAGTTGACCCATGACCACCATTTCACCTCTGCGATTCAAGGGAAGCATCACTAATGAATTATGGTTATCTAGATCTTAGGTGCCCAAAGGTGACCTTGCAAACTTTGTCAACTCTGTGATTGATTGGTATTGACCCTTTAGTAGAACCTATTTGCCATCTCTGATGTAGGATAAATCTGTATATACAGGGCCTCCCCGGTAGCACAGTGGTTGAGCGCTGGGTTGCAAAGCTGCCCGCAGCCTCTGAAGCGCTGGTTCGATCCCTGGCTGCTCCTCGGCCACCGGAGGAGTGTCCCACGTGGCGCGCAGACCTCTCCTGCCGCCCGCTGCTCCCCTCAGCAGTGTACTTCGGTCCTTCTGTCTGTTCTGCTCCCTGCTCTGGCTCTGGTGAATTCTCTCACCCTCCCGTGCTTCTGACTGTACCCAGTGCTTGTATAAATAAATAAATAAATAAATAAATCTTTTTGGAAAAAAAATCTGTATATACATATGTATGTATTAGATTTGACTTATACACGTATTTCTTAAAAAAATATGAGATTATAGGGCCTCCCCAGTGGTGCAGCAGTTGAGCACTGGGCTGCGAAGCTGCCTGCGGCCTCTGCGTTGCTGGTTCGATCCCCGGCTGCTCCCCGGCCACCGGAGGAGGGTCCCGCATGGTGCGCAGACCTCTCCTGCCGCCCGCTGCTCCCCTCAGCAGTGTACTTCGGTCCCTCTGCCTGCTCTGCTCCCCGCTCTGGCTCTGGTGAATTCTCTCACCCTCCCGTGCTTCTGACTGTACCCAGTGCTTGTATAAACAAAAACAAAACAAACAAACAAACAAATAAATAAATAACATGCCTCTATTTAAAAAAATTTTTAAAAAAATATGAGATTATATTATACTTGTGAAGGCATTGTGTGTATATATGTGTGTGCATGTGTGTGTATAGATAGATAGATAGATCATGTCTGTCTATATAGATGTATTTTTTTCTTTGTGAGATAATTTTGAGAATAACGTAGGAGAGTGTATATATGTAAAATAAAGAGAAACCATGAGGATATTAGGATATTTAGGATAGGGTAGACAAATTTAGGATGGACTTTAACATTACAAATTCACAATAAAATATTCTGAAAGAAGTTGAAAAAAGCACATTATGAAGATTATGTAGGATCCCTAGTTGCCAGCGAGTGTTACAGTCAGCCTTTTAGAACCAGCCACCAGAACCAGACTTTCTGGTTTTCTGCTGGGAAGACCGCAGCTGGAGTCTCATCTCTTTGGAACAGGTTACAAGCCTGAAAATTTTGGACAAATTAGCTTTACAGTGAACCGGATGTGATGATTAAATGAGATCTTAATTTAGTTCCCTTGTGGTGAAAATATCTGTATTCTTTTGCAGTGATGTCTAAACCATATTCCTTAACATCTTACCCTAGTATTCTATGTTCTAAATTAGTTAACCCCTTAAAAAAATTGTTCCACAATATGTGAGCCAGTGTTAGATGGTAGATGTTAAAAAATTAAAAAAAAAACAACCCTGATCTCCCAAAGCTTAGATTCAACATTTCACTTATGTGTTTCCCTAACACTTTAGTTTGTGTTATCAAAATATCGCATTATGCTGTAATTATGTGTCTCCAGCTGAAGTATAGACTCCTGTAGGACTGGACTGACTCATTGTTGTATTGCTATTCATTAAACTAGGGATTGGTAAATTTTTTCTGTAAATGATCAGATAATAAATATTTTGGGATCTACATACCATATAGTTTCTCAACTACTCAACTCACCATTTTATTTTATGTAAAGATGTATTTATTTATGTACATGAGAACTGGTGTACAGGCCAGAGGTGTGGGGGCTGAGAGAATTCACCAGAGACAGAGTCGGGAACTGAATAGGCAGACTGACTGAAATACACTGCTGAGGGGAGGAGCGGGTGAGTCAGGAGAGGTCTGCTGTGCCATGTGGGTTGCTCCCTGGCTGGGGATCAAATTTGTGCTGCAGTGACTGCGGACAGCTTTATAGGTTGCATCTTAACACTTGTGCCATCAGGGAGGTACTCAACTCACAATTTTTATGTGAAAGCAGCTGTTAATATAAAAAAAGGATGGGTGTGACTCTTTCGAATAAAACTTTGTTTCAAAAACAGAAGATGAGTTGAAATTTGCTTGATATTGCTTGGCATATGGTAAATGCTCAGTAGATTTCTGTAAGTAGTGCAAGTGGTGTGTTAATTTGTTTAAAAATTGAAAGCCTAATGAAACATGTTGTTTACTTTCATGGATCTAATATTCTAGGAGATTAAAGCAATTATAATACAGTATGAAAAGTCCTCGATGGACTATGTGCTGTGTGTTATGGAAGCCCAGAGAACTGCATCATGAAACTGGGGGGGAGGAATTAGAAAACCTTTTCCTGAAAGGGGTGGATTCTGAAACGTATTTTGAGACAAAAGTAGATGTTACATTAATTCCTCACTTAAGATTTTTGATAGGTTCTTGAAAACTGTGACTTTAAGTAAGGTATGAGGAAAATAGGTCCTAGAAACAAAATAATATCTTTTCCTTCAGTGACAACCAGGATTTATTTTTTTCCCTCATCAACATTATAACTGAAGGATATAGAATGAAAGGATGTTCTTTGAAGACCTGCTCTATATGTAAAAGATGAGGTGGAAATACGGGTGTTCTCGGCTGAAAGAGTAGCACCCGCGCAAAGTCTGAGAGGCATGAAAGTAAGTCCATGTCACATTTGGAGAACTGCAGAGGCGCTGTGGAAGTTGTTCCCTCTCCCTATGTCCACTAACCTCCATATGTCCTCTACCCTCTATTTTCTTCTAGAACCAACTCCATCTTTTCTTTTCTTTTCTCTGATACTGATTCTTTAAGCTTCATGAATAAATATGCTCACGTTTTTTTCTGTGTTTAAAACTACTATATCCTCTTAAATCATCACCATTACCTCCAGCTTGACTATCACCATCATCGCCACCTCCATCATCACACCACCATTTCCCCTGCCATCATCACCTCACTACTTCGTTACCTGTGCCACCACCACCACTTTCATCTCTAATACCTTTGTCACCTCCAAGACCAACACAGTTGTTACGCCTCTACCTCTACCATCTTCACTGTTACCTCTGCTGCCTTCTCTACCACTATCACCATTGCCATATCACAATGAAAACTTCCTTTATTCCTCCAACCTTTAAAGAGAGTATATATTAACTTTGTCCTTTTTATCATTCTCATTTGCTGTTCAGCCAACTGCAAACTGGCTTCTGTTCTCATTACTCCATTGAAATTACTATTGAAATAAAGTTTCTATTTATTATATTATCATATTGCCATATTCAGTGGGCACTTTTGATCTGTAACTTACTTGACCTTACATGACATTTGATTCTGTTTTCTAATTTTCTGTCCCCTCCTTTTTGGTCTTCTTTAAAGACCCACTATCATCCTATTATGCCCTAAATGTGAACACATTTCTTGGCTGTCCGCTGTTCCCACAATCTATCGTTGATTGTATATGTAACTTCTTATACTCAGTTCCTATATCCAGACAGTAAAAGCAAGGCAGGGGTGAGCAAGGAGTCTTGGGTAAAGGTGAAAATCTGACATAACCGCTAGGAAAATTGAGAGGGAGCTGCTCACTAAATTATGTTGGTTAGGGCGTGGAGCCCAGCTGAAGCTGCAGAGGATAAATTTATAGTATCTTGAAACCATTCAGTTGTAGATATTTTTCTAGCATCCTGATAATAGGAAACAATATTGAGTAGATGACTAGAAGAGATGACTAGAAAAGGTGATAAAAATCCCTAAATAAATTTCCTTCACTAGATCTGTTCCCTAAGCCCATGTCATATTCTCATATAATTCAAAAGGTATAGTTATCAAAAATCTCTAACCATTTGTAGTTAAATCAACACATCCTTTTTGTTTGATGCTATAACTATTATACCCATCCTTTATTGACAGAAATGTTGTCAGGTTTACATTTATTTAAAAAAAATATAGGATAAAGGTAGATTTGTCTAGCATTCTTTATATGATGTCTGTTGACATTATTGAGATGAATTTTAAATACTAAATCCTGGAAAAGACAGAATAAATTTGATGTAAACATTTGGAACACTATTTTCTCTCTCCCCCCTAAAGGGGCCCCTATCTATTTTCAGACTGTGACTAAAACAGTTTATTTTTAACCAGAAGTCTTACTTTCTTACTGTAATTGCACGGTTGAATTCATATATGTCATTTTTTAAATTTCATCTTACATTTTCTGTTGCAGATCCTTGGATAAAACTTCACATTATTTAAAATCAGAGAAAATTATATTTTGGATAAAGTCCAGACATTTTAACATTGACCTTTCATTTGAGGTCCCTTGTCTGTATTTTAGACTCAACTTTCCATTCTTGCTAATCTCATAGCATATACTCCAGTCATATTGAATTATTTCTAAATCCTCCGACAGGTCGGATCCTCTTACACCGTCATGTCCTTGCCCATACTATTCATTCAGATTACATTCTCCCCTAATTCTGGTAAATTCTTCAAATTCACATTGGGAATACAAATTCCATTTTCTTCCCTGACACCCTCATGTTAACTGTATCATTGAACTTAATGCCCGTATTGTAACTCCATCATTGTTGCTCCTGATAAACAATAAGATCCATGCAGACACTTGGCATCTCATTATTCATAGTGCTGAGTAATGGCCTTGACAATAGAAGGCATTCAATAATTGTTATTTGACTGACTGACAGAAAGAAAGAAAGAAAGAAAGAAAGAAAGAAAGAAAGAAAGAAAGAACGAAAGAAAGAAAGAAAGAAAGAAAGAAAGTTACTTTCCATGTTCCATTTTTGTTTTTAGATGGTATTGTTGATATATGTTTTTAGTTGCATAATTTCTTGGAGATAAAATTATGAATTAGCATTTAATATGAATATTGTTCCTTAGAGGTTTTATGTCTTTGTAGTTGTCTAACATTATATATCAGGGATCTTGTGCTGTTCCTCCTACCATCAATTTCATCTCCTTCATTTTCATTCACTTATCTGCTTCCATCTACAGGTCTAGATCGGTTCCTGCTATGGCAGGCTGTACTTAAGAAGGTTCCTGCCAGGGATGAAGATTGCCTTGGAATCAAGCTCACTTTTTGCTGTTACCTGGTATGTGTGCTCCTGCTCATCTTGCTTGTAAATCACCTGGTTCCTGCTCACCTACCTGGGCTTTTGACCATCTGCCTTACCTTCCAGCTTTGGGAATCTTCAGTTCATCTCTGCCTTCTTGTCTCTCACTCACCTGCTGTTTGCGCTGACCTTCCATGCAGACCTTGATTTTTCCTTTTCCACTTGATTTCTGACTAACTGTAACATCTTGACCTCTGACACATTTCTCAATTTGAATATGGACTAACCAGTAATGGTGGTTGCTGTTTCATCACCTCCCCTAGATCTATTCTTCTCAATATGCCTTAACTTTCTGATCTTAAACTTGACTCTGTCATACTATTTTTTTGAACAGTAATTCTATTGTTTCCTTATATTGTGATGATTCAAACTGGGACACAAGTTTGTTAACCCCAAGTCAACTACTGTGTATATAACAAAATATATATACTCTACTGAATCTGAAAATGTTAAATCTATCACAAACCAAGTCAGTATTCTTGATTGTGGCTGTACATCAGAATTATCTGTGGAAACTAAATGGATAGCCCCCACCCTTCTAGAGCCACTGAATCAGAATCTTGACATGGGACCTCAGCGTATGTCTTTTCAGGTTTCATGATTTATTTGGATGGACAGCAAGGGTTGAAATTGAGTAACACAGCTCCACTAATGATTACACCAAATGCTATACAATAGACATGACAGGTATCTCAAATGTTAAGTACTAATAAGAGACAACATTTATTCATTCCTAACCATATGCATCTAGTTTCTCATTTAATTAACTCAAGTCAACACTATGAGTTAGGGACTATATCTATAGAGAGGACTATTAAACTTTTGAGGTTCTGTTACTGGACCAGAATTGCTTAGCAGAGCCTGTGACTCCTTTTCTACTCATAATATTCAATTTATAGCTCTTGCATCACCATACTTTATCTATTGCATTTGTCCATGTCTTGCTTTTAAGGGCTGACTCCTTTCTGAGGCAGGAACCTGACCTCATTCAGCCTCATAATCTCCATTGCTAAGTGCAGTAGCTGAAGGGCATATTCACTTCTCACAGGCCCTAGGAGTGTTGCCCCTCTAAAGGTTGAGGGCTCCCACCTATCCTGCCCCACTTGAAGTGCCCTATTTAGCTGCCCTCTCTGTGACAAGCAAAGTGTCTGGAACATGGCAGCTGGAACGTCACACAGTAAAGGTTGAGTGAATGTTTCAGTTGTAGCAGAGCAACCAATAATAAAAGATAATCATTTTATGCGTGGCTCAAACATGGTAAAATCAAGTGCTACCCTGGACAAATAAAAAGAAATATTCAAATATCAAAAATGATTGAATCGGGAATCTAAAATTTCATGGGTGTTACAGAATTAGTCTTGTAAACTTTTTTTCATGTGCTTTGAAGTGCTAATTGCAATGCTAGATAACTGGCATTCTTACACATTACACTTTATTACATGTTAACTCATGGGAGATATATTCATTTGTGAAACCTGCATTTTATTAAATGTTAGCAGTAACCTTTTCTTGGAGATACTTATTCCATTTTCATGGTCAAGCTTGCAGCTCTCCTCATTTCTTTCAGATTGGTATTTTATTTGAAAAGTTGAAATTTTTTTGAGTTTCAGTAAATAACTTTGACAAATATTTAGTATGCAGTCCTTCTTAAGTGTTGCCATGTGAGATAAAATAAACATTGGAATGGAATTTGTAGTTACATTAAATTTCTGTGCCTACAAGTCAATTTAATTATTGTTTACAGTTTTATTGAGATATAGTTATCATATATCACTGCAGAAATTTAAAGTGTACAGCAGAATGGCTTGGGGTGCCCTTTTTTTAAAGATTTATCTATTTTTGCATATAAGAACTGGGGTACAGGCCAGAGGTGTGGGGGGTTGAGAGGATTCACGGGAGCGAGAGTAAGGAAGAACAGGCAGATTGACTGAAATACACTGCTGAGGAGAGCAGCGGGCGAGTCAGGAGAGATCTGCTGTGCCACATGGGTTGCTCCCTGGCTGGGGATTGAACTCGTGTGTGCAGTGGCTGCGGATATCTTCATAGTTTGCATCTTAACCCCTTGCACTACCAAGGAGGCCCATGGTGCCTATTGATTCAAGTCCCCCTCTAGTCCTCTGAGCTAGAGATAGCGCATTACTGGAGAGGGCAGGTCAACACGCCGTCCTTTACATTATCACTCTGGACACAGAGTCGTGAAGCAAATTTCCTTTCTTTCTCTCAGTGAATTCTATTTTATTTTCTTTCATATGAAACTAAAGCCTTTTAGAAGACAATAGAAATGATATTAGAAACTGTTTTCTCCCAGTCGTTAAATGGTGGAGAATGTTTGTAATGCACAGATGTATATGGAGGCACTTAATAAATTATCGCTGCTGGTACTTCTTCACAACTGATATGTCTTAAATTTTTAGCTCCAAACAAGCATCGAGAGGCCAATAACCATGTCTCACTAAATTTTTAAATCTTGTATCACCTAGAAATGGTCCTTCTGTGCTAGGAGATATATGAGAGATACTAAATTTTGTGAATAAATGAATGAATCAGTGAATTAAAGAGAGAATCAAATAAGACATGTGTGAAAACAGCTTGGAAATTACAAAATGATGTCATAGTAATAAAGGATTGCTGTTGTATTTACTGCTAAAAGTAATTTGAAAAATGTTTGTGAAGTATGACTTTGTTTAGAAAAGTACAGGATCATAAGTGTGAATTTCCAAAGCTGTTACCCTCATAACAGCTCCCAAATAAAAAACAAAATATTGCTGACATTCCAGAAGCCCCTCTTATGCCCTCTCCCAATCTCTGTTTCCCCTAGTACTTACTACCTGACTTCTAACATGATAGATGTGTTTTGCATCTTTTTGAATTTTATAAAATTGAATCATACAGGATATGCTCTTTTTGTGTCTTTTGCTCAAATTTAAGTTTGTGAAATACTTTCATGTTTTGGATGTAGCAATAATTTGTTAATTCCCACTAGTGTATGATGTTTCCTTTTTTTAAAGATTTAGTTTTATTTATTTATGCATATAAGAACTGGGGTCTAGGCCAGAGGTGCAGGGTTTGAGAGGATTCACCACAGACAGAGTAGGGAGCAGACCGGGTGGATCTACTGAAATAACACTGCTGAGGGGAGCAGTGGGTGAGACAAGAGAGGTCTGCTGTGCCATGTGGGTCGGCTCCCTGGCCAGGGATCAAACTCATGTTGCAGTGGCTGGTGATAGCTTGGTAGCGCTGAGACTTTAACTCCTGTTCTACCAGGGAGTTTGCTGTTTGATGTTTCTTTGCATGATTGTATTTCAATTCTTTTTATACTTTCTACTGCTGAGGCACTTGGGTTGTTTTTAGTTTGGGGCTACTATGATATAATATCATAGTATAATAATACTTCTTCTATGTGTCTCACAGTGAAGTTATGAGCCTATTTCTAGTGCATGTATACCTACAAGAGGCATTTATATGGGCTATAGAAAAATCAGTCTCCAGTTGATATATCTTTAGCGACCAGACAGTTTTCCAAAAAATTTATATTCAGTTGGATTCCCATTAGCAGCAAATAAGAGTTCTGGTTGTTTTTCGGTCTAGACAAAACTTGATATTATCTTTTTCATTTTATCCAATGTGGTGGTATTATAATGTTTTAAATTTGCATTCCTGTGATGATAACCGCTTTTTTTTGATGAGGACCACTTTTTTTTTTTTTTCTTAGCCATTTGGTTATTCTCTTTTATGAAGTGCTTGTCCAGGATTTGGCATATTTTTAAATGAGGTTCTTCTTTTTAGCGATTCTCTAATAAGAGTTCTTCATATGTTTTGGTTAGAGGCTGTCAGATATAGGTATTGTACATGTGTTCTGTGTGAATACTGTTTTATTATGTACTTTTTTATTGAAGTAATACTGGCTTCCAAATTACATAGGCTTTAAGTAAGAGACTTTAAATCAACATGTGAATATACTGCCGTGCATAAATCAGATTTCTAGTTTCTGTCCATCGCCATAGTTGACCCCTTTACTCCATGTACTCAATTCTCACCTCCTTTCCCTATGGTAACCACTATTATGCCCTTGTAGTCTAAGAGTTTATTCTTGTTTTATTTAGTTCATTCATTTTTCTGTAGAGACTGGCTCTACAGAGTGTTCACCATTTTATCTGCAGTGCCTAATAAACAGTATTCTTGATACTGAAACAGTTATTTAAAAGTCAGTCATTAGTTCACGATTCAATCTATCACCAAACTATATACAACATAATATGAATGCATTTCCTCATATGATGAAAGTAAATTACATGGTATATAGTACTATATAGTACTTGATAAATAGGGAAAAATCAAAAAGCACCTTTGCATCGTTACTCTGTGTTCACAATTACAATAAACCTTCTAATAGAATGTTTAGTAATATCCTTATGTAAAAACAAAAGAGATAATATTATTTTTTGGTTTATTCCTCATAAGGTAATAATATGGTTTAAAATATTTTTAAGGGGGAATTATGTGATTTTATGTTTTAGTGGAAGAGGTTTATGACTTAAAATTGGTTGGGACATATTGCTCAGGAGGATCAGATGGGTAGAAAATAAAGACTGCAGGTTGTGCTTCATGATTAAGAGTATGAGGAGCAAATTGTCCAAAAATGCAGACTCCTTTCAGGCCATGAGTAACCCTTTATGAAGAATAATCACAGAGTTTGAATTTCCCTTTAAATGGAGATTTCCATAGTGTTTCAGATTAGATGACCTCTGACAGTGTCTTACAACTTTAATTTCTGTATATTTTTGTAACGTAAGATACTTGACATAGTGCACACACAATTCTTCCCCAGGAGGTACTATCCTTTCAACCCAGTTTCCTCCTGATATTCTTGCTCAGGCTGCAGAGGCAGATATAGACTTTAGGGTTTTGGAAGTCACTCTTTGAGGGTGCGTTGACCAAATGCATTCTTTTCTGTTATTTTATTTATTTAACAGTGGCTCTACTTTCTTTTGAATTAATTCTAGCTCTGTATTTTTAGGGACCTCCCTCAGCTAGATTCAAGATGTTGTGTGAAATGAAAATGTATTTGAGTGGAATGCAAGATTGACATCGTGAATACTCAATCTGCCATTTACAAAGGATAATTTGTTCAACATTAAATATAAAAAGCTCGGCCTGATGGTTGCATTATAACCAGTGGGGTGCCTTGTCAACCAACTTTGCCCAGGAAACAGGTTTGTTACAACTCACTCCTTTCAGTAATTATTGCTTCTAAATGTGAACATCCAGGCATGTTAAATGAGACTTAGTTCGTAATTGTCACATATTAGTATAATGGATTGAGCTAAAAGGATTTCACACATCTGGGCCAATTTGGCCTTCAGTTCTAGAAGCTGCATGTGGTATAGTCTGAACCTGCCTTTTCAAGTTGGAGAGAGCACAAAATGAATGATTGGATGGCTGGCTTCAGTTATTAACATTTCCTGACTCATTTGCCACCCAATGCTGCATAGCTGGCGTGGGTTGGCTTAGGGCTGGCCTACCTCTCACAAACAAATACCTTAAGAGGTTTTTGGACTCCAGGTTGCACTAAGTCTGGAGCCTAATTCTCAGGTTGGAACTCCACAGTCAAAAAATATTTTTTCTTGGCTTCTTATCTCGTGTTTCCAACTGTTAGATGTGATTTGCTAGACAGTTTTTGTCTCATTTAGGAAGTGAGCTGTGTCTGAATTCGTAGGATGTGTCCTGAACTGCTCAGCATATGAACTACAGCATAGGGTTGTAAAAGTTTTTGTACAAAGAAACATGGATCTTCTTAAAAAAATTTTTTATAGATTTATTTATACGAGAACTGGGGTACAGGCCAGAGGCGTGGGGGGGGGGTGAGAGAATTCAGTAGAGACAGAGTAGGGAACAGAACAGGTAGACTGACTGAAATACACTGCTGAGGGGAGCAGTGGGTGTGGCAGGAGAGGTCTGCCGTGCCATGTGGGTATCTCCCTGGCCTGCCAGAATTGAACCCATGCTGCAGAGGCTGCATGCAGACAGCTTCACAGTGCTGTGCTCAACCTGCTGTGCCACTGGGGAGGCCCAGAAACATGGCATTTTTAAGTTATTTTTTTCTTAAGTCTCTAATATAAATGTTGTGTACCCACAACAGGGGAATCATACCAATTTGGGTAGCAACTTATTTAGCATATCCAGATTGGGCCCACACTTATACACCTTAGTAGGGTTGGCATGTTACACACAGAGCTACAAACCAATTAAAGAGCTTTTAATGTTGCCTCAGGGACATTTTGGGAAACTCCAAGGGAAACCTGATTATTTTGATAAAAAGATACCCAAGCATATAGAGATCTCTGACCTACCTCAGGGAAACTGGATGAGACAGAACCCTCCCTGGTGTGAGCTTTACAATTCCCCTTGCTTAAGATTGTGTCTGGAAATCCTTGAGTCTGATAAAATTTTATTTCACAGCCATATCCAAATGCAGTCATGGACAAATCACATTTTTTTTTCATCTTCAAAAAAAAGTACTTATTAGTTTGTACAGGTAATAATTGAATGCATTTTTATGGAATATTTCAAGGTATGAAGACCTATATTGAGGATTAAAGAGTTCTTTTTCCTACATTTCTGCTTCTAATCTACTCCCGCTGACCCCAGCCTAAAAGTGGTCAACATTATCTTTTTCTGATCTTTCTAGTGCATTTTTATTCTTATGTATGAACACATGCAAATCCATAGTTTAGCAAATAAAGGAATGATAGAATATGCACTTTTATGCTATTTTCTTTTTCATTTAAAAATATAAATTATGTTTAAACCAGAAATCATCAGGATTTGTGAATGCATCCCTGTCTATAAGCCCATGTAGGCCTGACTGTACAATTTCATTTCACCTCCCACTGTCCTATTCTCTCACTGGCCAGTGACCTCAAAAAGAAAATTGTCCCATTTAGGGCATCAATTTAGTGAGTATTGTTTGTTTCTTTAATGTATACATGAAATATTTGAACCAACAAGGGAAGGAAAATGGAAAAACGAGCAAAGATTTCAATTAAGAGCTATGCAGCCTATATAGACAGTCTGCAGTCATTGTATAGGCAGTAAAAGACTATTTCTCATAGCCTCAGAGGTGGAAACAGGATAATTGATGAGAAAAATGGGTCCATCCGACCCATTATCCCTTTTTTCTACCAAATTTTAACAACTTCCCTAACCCTTCTGCTATGACCATTTGACAACCAGCAGAAGGCAAGTGCTCTTTCCTGCAACAGTTGAGCTTGATTGCTTACAATATTCCCCTCCTCCCCAGGGGTCCTCACCCCCCTTGATTAGGAGAAATGGCCCCCTACCCATCCTGTCAAGGCTCCCAGGCTGCACAGTGAATAGGGGAGAAATCTCATTTTGGAGACAAGCATTTTCTGTGAACTCTATTAAGCAACAAAGCAGCCGGGCTTTCATGGGGGTCACATTTCCAGGATATAATCACCAACTTCTTGGGCGCAATAGAAGCCCCTGCCGGAGTCCACTCTTCCCGTGTTCGTCAATGTGATTATTTCACGATAACAGCTTTCTCGAGGGAGTCTGAGATGCTTTCTGCACATTTTAATGAGCCTGTCATCTGGCCTCAATTTTTTCCCTTAGTCTTTATTTCTTTTCTGATTTCTTTCTTTCATGTTAAGAGTCACATGTATTTGGAAGGCCAAGAGGACACAGGGATTTTAAATGTCATCTAGCATAGATGCAAATCATCTTCCCTTCTTGAAATTCAGCATTATTGCATTTTCTTAGTTTAACAGGGTTAAAGATATTCTGCATCTGGGCTGAGGAAAAAAAGTGCATGATTAAGCATGGAATTTTTGGTCTATTCCTGGATGGAGATTAATCTTATTTTTCATGAAGAATTGAAATATAGATTTAGTACAGTTATATAATAAAGAACAGCAAACATCCCTATATAATAAAAAAAAATTCAGAGTCTGAGCCAGTGAGCCAGCAAATTCTAGATTCCTTTGTTCTGGTTTTACTATAATTTATTAAAAATGACTAGATTAGACACAGTGGTTCTAATGCTAACTTTTAATAGCTAATACTGAGTTTGGGATTCATGAAAAATTTATTTTTAAGAACAGAAAAAAATAGATAAAGGAATGGTCAGAATATTTTTATTTCATTTATATTATACCATTCCATATTTACTAAATTTGTACTTAATTTTCAATATATTTATTTTTTTCTCATACTGTGTTTGATTTTGATAAGTAAATTTACCTTGGCATTTGTAATAAAAGATAGAAGAATAGGATTTATTTTAAAAATTGGTTTACCTTGGGATTTTCTATGTAAGGACTAAATTAGAGTATATCTTAATGAACTTCAACTACCCATGTATGATTTTTTTATTTCAATTTTTTTGAGATGGCTTTTGCTAATAAATGATGTCTATGACTAACACTTCTGTAGCTTTACCAATTTAAATTAATCTGGCTCTTTATCCTTTATAAACATATGTATGATCTGCTTCAGTCAGATTTTCTGAAAACAAAGGAAAATATTCCCCATCTTTCCCCAGGAGGCTTACAAATGATATGCATTGAACTAATCCAATTGAACTAATATGATTCTTATTCTGTGTGTATGCAAAAAGGGATAGATTGCTCAATAATATATGAGCAAAGAGAGATGACTATTCTCCCAGCTTCTTTGCCTTTGGATCTGGGGGAGAAGGTATCTGTGACTGAAAAGCCACTTGACTGCCAGCTAGGAACTGTGTTCCTGCTTCCTCTGAAAATGAGGATACATTTTCTAACTCAGACAAAGCAGATGACACGTTAGCTCTCCTTTATCACTTCTCTTTCTAGCAGTGATGAAGGATATTCAGTGTGATTTAGACTCCCAGCTGGCCCCAGCTGTCAGAGTGGAGACCTTGGTATCCAGGCCATTTCCCTGAGAGAAGTTCAGGCCCCCCACCGGAGCCTGGGGGTGGGTTCCTGTAGCTTCCCTTCATTACCACCTTGGTATGTGTTTTAGTTTGTCTGAGCTAATACAACAAAAATACCATGACTGGATGACTTAAAAACAGTACAAATTGTTTTTCACAGTCTGGAGGCTAGTTAGTCCAAGAAGAGTGCCAGAATAGTCATGTTCTGGTGGGGCCCTCTTCCTGGTTCATTCAAGGCTCCTCCTTGTTCTTCCCATGAAGTAAGACGTGGCAGATATCTGGGGTGTCTTATAAGAATGCTAATGTTATTAATGAGAGCTCTGCCTTCATGACCTAATCACCCCCAGAGGGCCCGCCTCCCAAAACCATAACCTTGTGTAGGATTCAACACTTAAATTTTGGGGGATGCAAACATTTGGACCATAGTGGTGTGCTTCCTTTTTATTGCCTAGTATTCCCAAAGCACTTTTATTGGTTCTCTTCTCTTTTCATGCTACATAAACTACCTGGTGATTTCCCCAAGCACATGGTTTTCGTCATCTCCTGATGATGTAAATGATCATGCATCCATAGCTTCTGACAAGATCCACACTCACATACTCAACACTGTATTGGATATTTTCTTTGGAACATACTGTTCCTTTTTCAAAACCACCAAGTTCAAGATAAACAAATTACCTTTATTTTTTTTAAAGATTTATTTATTTATGCATGCAAGAAATGGGGTGCAGGCCAGAGATATGGGAGGTGAGAGGTATGGTGAGAGAGGTCACCAGAGACAGAGTGGGGAACAGAACAGGCAGACTGACTGAAATACACTGCTGAGGGGAGCAGCGGGTAAGTCAGGAGAGTCTGCTGCGCCATGTGGTAGCTCCCTGGCCAGCTGAGGATCGAACTCGGTGCTGAAGTGGCTGCGGATAGCTTCATAGGTTGTGTCTTAACCCCTTGCGCCACCAGGGAGTCCCTGAACAAATTACCTTTATTTTCAAACTTGCCTTCCTTTATGTTTCCTATCCCTGGGAGTGGCACCATCCAGTTGCCAAAAAGGAGCCTTAATGTATTCTTATCTCTTGTGACCCCCAAGATTATAGGTCACCAAGTTCTACATATTTCATCTCTTAGTTGTCTCTCAGATTCTTCCTCTGTTAGTGAATTATTATTTTGTGTGAGTGGATAGGAGATTAGGGCTTTTCAAAGAAGTAGTATATACTTTTTGTAGGCTTCACATATTTTTTCTTTTTCTTTTTTTTTTTTCCAGCCCTTAAGTTATCATGAACAGGTGATTGATTGGAGTGGGAAGACCTGCACTTAAATCTTGATTTGTTTGCTTATCAATTATATAACCACAAAGTTCTTAAACTTCTGCAACGTCAGTGTCTTTATAATCAGATACAATGCTGGCACTATAGGGCAATTGTAAAAGATTAAATGGGACTATGGATATAGATGTAGGCACTTATTAGTGCATAATGACCAGAAATTTTTGGTCTATTGAGTCATTCAGAAAAAATTTATTAAGTATCTACTTTGTGCCAGGCCTCTTGTAGATTTTACAGAGATGAATTTTAAAGAAATGTCAAACTTCATTATTTATTTTCCATTGGGAGAGATACATGCATAAACCACGTAAATAATGTGCTATTACTATTAAGACCCTTTCTTTGCCCTAACTTATCAGGCAGAAGGCTCTCTAGAGCCACTCATATTTCTCTTCTGTTTGTTCCTTTGCTAGATCCTCTCCATACCTCTTGTGGAAATTGATGCTGGCTCTCTGCTGCTCAAGGTGGAGACAAATGTGTGCCCTCTTTTATATTAAAACATAGTCAATGTATTTTATTTTATTTTTCAAAAGATTTATTTATACAAGAACTGGGTTACAGGCCAGATGTGCGGAAGGGTGAGAGAATTCGCCAGAGACAGAGCGGGGAACAGACCAGGCAGACTGACTGAAATACACTGCTGAGGGGAGCAGTGGGCTAGACAGGAGAGGTCTGCTGCGTCATGTGGGTTGCTCCACGGCAGGCCGGGGATTGAACCGGCATTGCAGAGGCTGTGGATAGTTTCATAGCTCTCCGCTTAACCTCCTGCACCACCGGGGATGCCCACAATGTATTTTATTTTATAGGGAGATACTTTCAGTTTATGTCATAGCAGAAAAATTTGGAGAAACTCATTCTAACTTAGGTGTCACTATTGGCATGACTTCATGCATTATCTTCCCTGTAGACTTGTCTATCTTTAGAATTTCAGGTTAATAGAGGGTTGTCTACAGTGAAGGAATGGGAAAAACATTTTTTAAATCTTTGCTATTGGATGAGTATTTTATCTCAGTCCATACCACCACTCTACAAATTGGGTATTAGTATCAAGCATCAATATTATATGGATAAACAAGTTGGAGTTAGTGAGGTATTGACTTGCCCAGGGTCACTTAGCCATAAAATTTGAAAATCAGGATCAAAATATCTCCATTAGTCTTCTTCCTACATAGCTTTGTGAATATATTTTTAAAAGACTATAAATTAGTTCAAGTCTAAAGATAAGCCATTTACCTATTGGTAATCCATTTTTTGCATCAATTTATTGTTCCACTAATATCATCTGAAAATGTCACATCTTGCCAACTCTAAATATTATGTTTTTAATGATCTGATGGATAGAAAGCTTCTTTCACTTAAAGTCATGTTTTTATGACCGTCAATAACTTCTAACATTTTCATACATTTATATTCCTTTCTGTTGTATTATGTGAATTACCTGTTCTCATGAATTTTTCATGAAAATATAATAACATTTAAATTATATTTCTATTGAGTTGGGGAAGCTTTCTATCTGTTAAGCATAAGGACCTTTTCTGGGGTGGTGGTACATGCGTGCTAATTTTTTTCCTTTTGCTCTGCCATTTGCCTTTTAATTACCCTTTGTCATTCAGAAACATTTTGTGTGTAGTTTTTGTGTATCCTTCTGGTCATTTCCTTTACGTCTCTTCAATGTCCTTTAACTAGGCTCTCCTATAGTCTCCACACCCTTTCTCTGGAATCCAAGTTGTCCCAGAGTTATTCTTTTACAATACAAATTAGCCCTGCTACTTCTTGGCTTCAATTCCTTCAACGACCTTCCATTGTCTAGATGGGAAAGTCTACATTGACTTTAGTATGGCGAATGTCTTTTGTGATCAGCTACCTTGTGCGTTTCTCACTCATAGTCTGTCACTTGCCCCTGTTGGCCAGGTTCACCCTGCAGCACTCACATGTGCTGTGTGTACAGCTCATGTCAGATTCTTTGTGCACAGTTCCCTTTGTCTGGCCTTCCCTCTTTCCTTGTCCTCTGAGGAAACTCCTACTTATCATTCCAGGCTCAAGCACAGTTGATTATTCCTTTCTTTATGCCATCATACAATGCATATTCCTCTTTTGCACTGTTTTCCCAATTTTTGCTGAATGGATGTACATGTAGTTGTAGTTATGTAATAGCTTCCTTTAATATCCAGTCTTAATTTAAATGAAATTATTCAAAAAGGAAATTTTTCCTCCCTACTGTAAATGGAAATGCAGTGTTATTTGCAATAGCTATAGGAAGACCACAGAAATAAAAACTTAACTATGACAGTAGTCTGACTGTGGCCCCACATCAAATCATCTTCCACACCAACAGTGAAACACACACTCCCTTTCAGAGAGCACTGTTAGTTGTACCACTTACCAAATTATCCAAAGGTAAACTTTTAAAGAGAGAGACATTCTGGAGAAACTTTACAGACCACAATATATTCCTAGCTTATAAAAAGGACACCACTTTGTAAAAGGGTTTAAACAAATCTTTCAGTAGTCAAATGTTTGTCTAGTTATCTCGGTAAAAAGTGCTCAGTCTTAACCTTATGAAAATGCAGCAAGTCTTGGTTGACTGTGTGCTGACTGAATTCTAAACAGAGTGTGATTGAAAGCTTTAAAAGTGTTCCTTAGCCCGTCTTTTCTGTGGTCTTTGTCTTAATTCAGGAGGGAGAATATTAAATATAGATAAAAGGGAATGAGATCCATAGGGCAATGAAAGTGGGATGCTGTGCCTCAGAAGAGAGATGTTATACAAGACTGTCTGCCTGAATTTGTTAGATTATATGGTAGGGTGCATGTGGACTGAGAACACTGTATTATGTTTAATTTTGGGACTGGTCAAGGACTGTCACAAGACTAGACTAAATTACATGTGACGTTTGGCTTTGTGACTATATTCACAATAACCTCAAAAAGATCTATTATTTATATTAAGGGTTTAATATACAACTCACAATGCTTTCCATTTTTCTCATTTCATCTCTAGGTGCTGATTTGTACTTTTAATAAAAATACAGAAGTAGTCTGCATTCAAATGCTGTGATTTGTTAAGAGCAAGACAACATAGAAGCTGAGCATTCAATAAGTTGAGAGCTAGAAACAAAGAAAATTATTATTTAAAACTTTTCAGATTTGTTACTCTTCTCATCCCAGAATTATAAAGTACCAATTTATCCTAAATGCATAAAAGTACTGCCAATTCTAGAAATTTCAGAAAGAACAGTAAGCATTAACTAGTAGTATAAAAATAGAACTTTGTGACCAGTAATGAAGGGGTGTTTATTTCCTACAGTACTCCGAAATGTATAATTTTAGTTGTTCCTTTTCAAATTACAACTGGATACAAAAACCTCTTTTCATTCAGAAAGGATGTTATTAAGTTTTCTTTAAAAAAAAAAAAAAAGCAGCTGTGTGCAGGTCTCAAAATGGACCCAAAGATGAATGCAATAGCTTATTAACATGATTCTATATTTTAATGAAATGAAGTTGTACTGTTTAATTCTTTATTCTTCATAGTGATTTTATTACCATTCACCAATTGTGATCCTAAGGTGGGAGAGAGGCATTTAGTTCAGATAAAGCTGAAATTCTACTCATGAGTTCATGAGCTTTGGGATTGGAAATGCTTATCCTTCTGTTCCATTTTCCCGTCTGTGATTTCAGAGTTTCCCTAGACTTTAGTGCAGTTGGGAAACACAAGCCAGTAAGACCCTCCACCTGAGGGAAAGCTGTTGGATCCCTCCACAGCTGCCCATAGTGCTGTTGGTTCTCACTGAATGCTCTGTCAAAAAGAGACCAATGGGGATTCTTCAGGGGGACATAATCCCTGTCCCCACAATTATCCACAATGGTATTTTCCCCTTCTCCTCTTGGGGAGGGAATCCATAGCTTCCAGAAGATTCTTCAAGGGTCCATTCCTTTTAAAAATGACTGAAAACTACTTCTGCAATGCCTCATTTTGTTGTAATTATTATAGTCCTAGAGCAATTGTCCTCATGTTCTGTAGACACTAAATGGCTTTTCTGGTGGGATTGGTAAAATTTCTTTTTATATTATGTTACAATATATATATAACATTTATCATTTTAACCATTTGCAAGTGCATAATTCAGTGGCATTAAATACTTTCACAACATTGTATAACTATCTTCATTATATTCCAAGTACTTTCATCTTCCCCAACAAGAACTCTATACCCATTAAACAATAACTTCTCCTATGCTCCTCCGCCAGCTTCTGTTAACTTCTGTTCTACTTTGTCTCTCTGAATTTACCTATGTTAAGTACTTCATATAAATGGAAATATACAATGTTTGCCCTGTGTGTCTGGCTTATTTTAGTAAGCATTCTGTTTTCAAGACCCATCTCCGTTTTATGTGAACATTTAAATCCTTTAAATATATGAAATTTAGATCCTTTATATGGCTGAATAATATTCTACTATATCTATATACCACATTTTGTAATCCATCTGTCAGTGGACCTTTTTCCCACCTTTTGGCTGTTATGAATAATGCTGCTATGAACAAATATCTGTTCAATTCCCTGCTTCCAGTTAATTGAATTTACACCTAGATTTGGAATTTCCGGTTAGATCTTTATTTATTATATTAAAAAAATTTAAAGTTGGTTTCTTCTTTCCACTACCAAGAAAAGTTTATGACATGGAACTATTCAAAATCAGTTGCTATTTCCTAATCTGTCTCTTATCTGTAAATCTTCTATATATTTTTTAAAGAAAAAAATGTTTATTTTCTTCTTTTTAAGATTTATTTATTTATACATACAAGAGCTGGAGTGCAGGCCAGTGGTGTGGTGGGGGGTGGGGTTAGAGGATTCACCAGAGACAGAGTGGGGAGCAGAACAGGTGGATCTACTGAAATATACGGCTGAGGGGAGCAGCGGGCAAGACAGGACAGGTCTGCTATGCCATGTGGGTCAGCTCCCTGGCCTGGGATAAAACTTGTGCTGCAGTGGCTGGGGATAGCTTTGTAATGCTGAGGTTTAAACCCTTATGCCACAAGGGAGGCCCATTGTTTGTAATTCTTTTGCTATCCACTTGAGTGGTCTCTGTGATCACCCTGTTTTCTAATCATAGTGCTTCTTTTATGTTCATACCTTGTGAAACACTTGGAAGCAAAGTCCATCAAAGAAGAATAGTTTCTTTACAGTGTCTCTTGAGAATCAATCCTGTAGATCCTGTTCTCTTTGAATATGCATGACACATAATTTTCACTTAGTGAAAAAGATATCCTAGACATTATTTCCATACAATTTTCAGAATTTGTTTTTCAAATTATTTGAAATGTCACCTGTCACCAATGAATAGTGATGGAAAATAAGGACATGCCATCCCCTTTGTAGAAATGATTATTCTGGACATGGTGCTAATTTGCCAACCCTGAAAAAGTCAGTTCTGTTTATAAAAACCTTGACATATCCACAGAATTGAGAATTTTAAGTAAATATCATAAGCCTGTGTTTGTTGGTCCCTGGGGTAATTACTTAATACAGGTTCCTCCAGAGCTCTTTATCCTCAGGAACCCTATTAAAACGATGACATTATCAAGGTGTTGGAGGATGGGAAAGAAAAAAAAAAAAACTAAGATGAATTTATAGTGAGAGCTTAGACTAAGGGATTTATTTTCACAGAGACATTATGTCATTTCATCCTATGTCCAGCAGAGGCAAGAGAGAAGGGTTGGACATATTCCTTTGAGACTCATGAATTAATTATTCTAAATACTGCAGGAGCTACTACCAGTCAGTGAGTATGGAAATAGAGTAAAGTCAGGAAACTGCAGTGCCCATATCCCCCCTTTCACTCCTTGCTGTCAGATCTTTTTCTGGATTAGTTCTGCTTCTATAGTTTTGCCACTATTCTAGACAACAATGAAATCACAGAATGGAAAGTTTTGAAGGTGTTTGTATTCAGAGGCTTGAATTTATCTGTGTCTTTGGCAAGAGGATTTCTGGATCCCAACTGAATTGTTCAGAGACAGTAAGCAATAGGGGGTGATAATTCAGAGTACCTGGTGTGATAGAAGTTTTTAGAAAGAGTCATTTTAACATCCTGAAACACAGTTTCATCTGTGGTACATTTTTAATAACACCTTGCATCATTGTTGAGAACTAAATACAATGGGGGTTAAATTCTATAATTGAATGACTGCTTTGTTCATAGTAATGAGTGTGGTACATACATATTATCTCATTTGTAACTTGTAACAATAAAAGTGACAGGTGGATATTAACCTGTACCTTAAATTTTTCAGGCAGATTACTCTAAGAGTTTAACAACATTAAATCTTATCCCACCCCCACTTTCAATTCGTTCTCCAAAATATGACTGTGGTAATCACTGTAAATGGATTTGGTCATATCATTTCCCTTCTTGAAATATGTCATTATTGTCTTACCACTACAAGACCCTGTTTAGACTTTTGGTAATATGTTGACTTCTGCCAGCTTTTAGCCACTTCTCCCATGTAGTTGTCCTTAAGTACAGTTAAATATCTGATTTTTCACACATGTCCTATTCTCTTTCACTCTGTTGCCTTAGTAGCCAAACTCAATTGTCACTTCTTCTAGAAACATTCCTTGATACCTTTGTGTCATGTCACATATGTTTACTTGACTATGATGGATACAAAGTACTAATCCCCAGAGAGCAAGAACTGTCCTTCATTTTCTGTATGAAAATGCTAAGCATCATTCATGCCCTTTAGTAGTTCTCAACTAATATTTACTGAACTGATGAATAAATGCATGTCAAATCTCTGAAAGTAATTGGCATCTCCCTATATAAATGCCTGGAACCTTCCATTTCCACACTAAATCACATACAAATCTAGTTATCCTTACTAATGTACTGCAGGATAAGTCCAAGCTTGGCTTATACTTCAGGGAATAAAGTGAATGCATGGCTTTACCTTCCTTCCCCCTCAAAAATCTACTGAAATGATGCAGAAAAGCACAAGGGGTGAGGCAGCATCATGAGTATGGAGACCTGGAGTAGAGCTATCAGCACACTGAACATTTTATCCAATTTCTGGGAACTTTAAAGTGGGTAGGCTCACGTTGCTGGTTAAAGCAGAAAGAAGGGTATCAAGGTCTAGAAGTGTATATAGGGTGAAACTGGAAGTGGAACTGGAATAGAAGCTGAACCCACTTTTTTCCCAATAAATATACCAAACTGAGCAATGAGCAGCGGGGCAGTAATCTCACGAAGTTGCCAAGAACTGACCACCTGCAGCACCTGTTTATTCCACCCTCTTCCTCTACCACCATGTGTGCATTTGTTGTCATTTTCCCACAGAAAGAAGCCAGCTAGGTATTCTCCAGGGAAATAGAACATTCTCCCTAGGAAGGATAAGGTCTTTCAGAAAGGGATTAACACTTCTGATTAGGATCCTCCATGTCTTGGTATTTAGAGGTGGGGGTGTTGGGGAACAGTTTGCCTTCTCGCTCTCTATCTACACCCTAGTTGAAACCTGTATGTCATCTCACCTGTGGTGGGTTTGCAACTGTATGCTCTGTCCTCAGTAGGCCAGTCCTGGGATGTCAGGTCCATGCCTCAGTCAAACATCATTCACCATAATTAGAAGCATGTAACCAGAATTCACCAGCCTTTGGAAAGAGATCCAGCAGTGCAAGAGGAGCACCCAAGGAAAAACAGAAACAGGTTAATCTCTGATGAAACCGATCATTTAGAGTAGGAGAGAACACTTTCAAGTAATTTTGATTTTAAGAGAGATGATACCTATCAAACAAGAATTTACCATTATGAAAGGAGTGGGGAGCTGGCAAAGAGTTAGTTGAAATAAAAATAATAAAGGGTTGGAATGAACTGTTAAGGAGCCCCGAGAATGTAAAACAGACAGAGGTCCTGAAAAATGTAAGAGAAAATGAAAAAAAAGAGTGGCAATCCAGGAGAACCAATCTGAAATACAACTGTCAAAAGCGAACACAGAATGAAAAGAGAGAAATAATTCAAGAAATATAGGTGAACAAATAAATAATATACACAAAACTAGCTAAAAGGAAAAGCAGCTTCTCAGTGCTGAAGAGAGAGTATTCAGCACTGAGTTCTGAGCAGAATAAATCTAAGCAGACCTTCATTTAAACGTCCCCACTTGACCTGTGGAACATGGGTAAGTTGAAGATCTCAGAAATCTTTCCAAAAGAAGACAGGACCATGTAAAGGGATGGGATAATGGGAAAAGGATGGAAGATAAGGGGGTGTGTATGGGGAACTGTTTTTTTTTTTTTTTAAGATTTATTTATTATATAAGCACCGGGTACAGTCAGAAGTGCGGGAGGGTGAGAGAATTCACCAGAGCCAGAGGGGAGAGCAGAGCAGGCAGAGGGGAGAGCAGAGCAGACACTGCTGAGGGGAGCAGCGGGCACGACAGGAAAGTTCTGCATGCCATGTGGACCCTCACCGGCTGGCCGGGATCAAACCGGTGCTGCAGAGGCTGTGGGCAGCTTTGTAACCCAGTACTCAACCGCTGTGGCACCGGGGAGGCCCTGGGGGACTGTTCTTAATTATATTTATTTATAAATAAGTTTGCATATGTGTATATTTATATATGGATCTAGATCTCTATATCACCTTCTTTTATTTATTTTTTAAAGATTTATTGATTGATTGATGTATACATACATACAAGCACTGGGTACAGTCAGAAGCACGGGAGGGTGAGAGAATTCACCAGAGCCAGAGCGGGGAGCAGAGCAGGCAGAAGGACCGAAGTACACTGCTGAGGGGAGCAGCGGGTGGCAGGAGAAGTCTGCGCGCCATGTGGGACGCTCCTCGGGTGGCCGGGGAGCAGCCGGGGATCGAACCGGTGCTGCAGAGGCTGCGGGCAGCTTTGCAACCCAGCGCTCAACCGCTGCTCCACCGGGGAGGCCCTATCACCTTCTTTTATAAGCCAGGCAACTGTGATACATTTGTAATGAAAGATGATGACAACAGATGGTCTCTTTTTTCATGGAATTTACATTCATCATAGGTAGGAGGTAGTTTACAGATACTGTCTAAAGTTGATGAGTCAGGAAAAAGTTTTGAGCATATTATAAAAATCAAAAATGATTGAAAATGCAATTCATGGAGGTAAGGAAGGGGGAATGGGGGGAACAGTACTAACTTTTACATCTTTTGGAAAGTATCAGTAAAATGATGTTTAGTGATGAGAAGCAGGAATAAATGCTCATTATTTGGGGTGCAAGGTCACCGTCACAGGGACAAGGGGCAGAAGTGATGAGCAGCAGAACCTTAGGCCTCTGATTTTGGCTTGAGAGGGGAGTTTCCTTTCTATCTGTGTCATCCTGAAAGGTTTGCACTTCTGTAATAGCTTTTAGAAGAAAAACATAAAAGCCAAAAAAAAAAAAAAAGCCTTTGACAGGCATCTAAGTCTTTTCATCATCTTATCCTTAATTCTTTTGTTCAGTTTCGACCTCTGCTGCTCCCCTCTGACCCCCATTCCTTCCCCTACACTTGAGACAGAAACCTTTGCAGCTGAGTGCTGCCTGGGCTTACCCAAACAACTTCTCTGCCTTAATGTTATTTCTAGATTGCTCCCCAGTAGCTGTTCCCCTGTAAGACCCCAGTCGCCTATGTTCTTGTGAAGTCTTGTGTCTCTGTGTTTCTATGGCCCTAACCCTTGAGCTTCTTGGAGGTAGGTACAATGGACATTATTTTACTTGCATCTGAGTGCCTGGGACTGTGTGGCTCCTTCACTGATGAGTGAACCACCTTGGGCTTGCTGTGCTTCCTCACAGTGCTCCCTGCAGGCTCTGCCACTTCTGGGTCACCGTTTTTCAGGTTCAGTTTGAATATTTGTAGAGTTAAACGGGGCCAGTGGGCAGATGACCCAGTTGAAGTAATTTGTTCTAAAATTAGTTTAAATAATGCCACCACCAGCTGTAATAATACTACAGTTTAATGCTTCTGATGTGATCATCACTGTTCTGTAAACTGTAGATAATCAGATTTCCCACAGCCACTCTACAAGATAGCGGTTATATTCTCCACTCTCAGCTTCTTATGACTGCTCTCACTGATGACCACAACCCTGGTGGCTTGAAGCAGTAGAAATTCTCTTCTCTCACAGTTCAGGAGGCAGCAATCCCAACTCAGCGTGCCTGAGTAGAGATCCAGGTAGCCAGCTAGCAGCAAGCTTGCAGAGCTGACTTTCCAACCCACCGTACCACGCTTTACAGATATGGAAACAAAGGGATTTTGTGAACTTGGTCAAAGCCTCAGGTATTAAGAGACACAGTCTAGCTGTGAACTTGTATCTCTCTGATTCAGAAGTCCCTTCTCCCCCTGGGTTGCTAAATAGTGAGTGATATCCTAGGACATTTGCATTTTACTTGGAATCAAGGTTAAAAGGTAAACTGCCTCAGGTCAGAATTCAAGGGATAGGTACCTCAGTTGGGAATAAGGCAGGCGGTGAGGCGGTGGGCATGAGCTACACTCTAGGGGTGAGTACCAGTGTCTCATCACCCGAGCTGCTGCTGATTTCAGCTAGGCTGTCAGGGAGCTCGGGCAGCAGGAACTCCTGCTCAGACTTGCCAGGTCCCTGTGTTGCAGTCTGCTGAGTAAATCCTGATTCCATGTCTTCCTTTGGAGATGGAGGAGACTGAGGCTCAGGCTGAGGGTGGGATGGAGGCCATGCTTTTATGCTAGAATTTCTGATTGGGAGCTGAGGGCTATAGAGCAGGGGCATTTGCTCCATCAGCTTTTTTTTTTTTTTTTTTTTTTTAAGATTTATTGATTTATGCACACCAGAACTGGAGTACAGGCCAACAGTGCAGGGGATGAGAGGATTCACCAGACAGTGAGGAGCAGAACAGGCAGATCTACTGAAATACACTGCTGAGGGGAGCAGTGGGCGAGACAGGAGAGGTCTGCTGCACCATGTGGGTCACCTCCCTGGGGATCGAACTCATCCTGCAGAGGCTGCGGATAGTTTCATAGTGCTGTGTCTTAACCCCTTGCGCCACCAGGGAGTTCTGGCCCCATCAGCTTTAATTTAAACCCAAACAACCTACATCATTCCCTTTTCAGGTATAGACTTGCTGTCCTCATTTTGAAAATGTTTCTCACAAACATGATGTTCAAAACAAGTTTTATGTAAGCATGTTTATGTTAAGGACAATGTGTTCACATTTAGCAAAGTGGTGGGAAAACACTGTCAAAACAAGTTCCCTGCAGAGGAGGACTGAAGCCTTTCTGAAAAGTACTGAAATCGGGCCTCCCCGGTGGTGCAGTGGGTTGAGCGCCACACTGTGAAGCTGTCTGTAGTCTCTGCAGCATGGGTTCGATTCCCGGTCGGCTGGTCAGGAAAAAACCCACATGGCATGGCAGACCTCTCCTGCCTCACCCGCTGCTCCCCTCAGTAGTGTCTTCAGTCCATCTGCCTGTTCTTCTCCCTGCTCTGTCTCTGGTGAATCCTCTCATCCTCCCGTACCTCTGACCTGTACCCTAGTTCTTGCATAAATAAATTAAAAAAAATCTAAAAAAAAGAAAAGTAAAGTACTGAAATCACATTCAGTCAATACAAATGCCAACAGAGCATTGCTCCCTTAGAAGTAACACTGGGGAAGGTAAATAATCTGGGGTACATCCTTCTAGTTTTCTATCCTTTTATGTCTTTGCATACATATCTAATATATTTAGTTTTATTTTCAATAAAAGGCATCATAACTTGGCCACTTGCTTTTTTAAAATTAGCAATATACCTTAGAGTGTTTACTGGTCAGGACCTACAGAGTTGTACAGTATCCTAAAATATAAATATATAATGTGATTTATTTACTGCCTCATTGGATTTAAATACTGCTCTTTTGTTATTAAAGCAATGCAGTAAGGAACACCCTTTCACATGTAGCTTGGGTATTGGTGCAACTGTAAATTTAGGAGTGGATTTTTAAAAGTGTTATATTCTTTCTATTACCCAAAACATGGAAAAATTGGCACCAAAGCAGAATTGAACCAGAGGCTCACCTCCAGATCTTAGACGTGTTAAATGCTGCAGCTTCAGTTCTTACTGTGCTGATAAGGAGGTGCCTCTGTCACGAGGTTGAGAGATGTGTCTGAGACAGACCCTCTCTTCCCTGCCGTCTGCACACAGCTGCCCTTTTGGCTGACTGTATATGGTCCAGTCATGTCAGGAGACAGCTTTGTATTTCTGTGGTTTCCTCTCGTGATGTACCAATTTGGATTTTGTTTGGTTGCATGTAGCACACTTTACTGTAGAGGTTTGCTGGGTGGGTTCAGTTTGCTCACATAAGCTGAGACATCCCCCAGGGCTGTCACAGCAGCTCCAGGACAACACTGGAGACCTGGCTCCCGCTGTCCCCCTACTGTACTGCCCTTTGCTGATCTCTTTCATCTCTATGGCTGCAGAATGGAAGCTCTGCCTCCAACCTTGCTTCTGCGTCCTAGACTAGAAGGTGGGGGAAGCTGTTGCTTTTTATTTTTTTTTTTAAAGATTTACTTAAAAGAGCGGGGGTGTAGGCCAGAGGTGTGGGGGAAGGGTCAGGGAGGGAGGTGAAAGGATTCACCAGAGACAGAGTGGGGAGCAGAACAGGCAGATCTGCAATATATTGCTGAGAGGAGCAGCGGGCAAGACAGGAGAAGTCTGCTGTGCCCTGTGGGTTGCTCCCTGGCTGGGGATTGAACTCGTGCTGCAGTGGCTGGCAATAGTTTGATAGTGCTGTGTCTTTAACCCCTGCACCACCAGGGAGGCCCGGCTGTTGCTTTTGAAAGAGTTGCCCCAAAAGCCTCCCCCAGTGACCTCTGCTTTCATCCTATTTTCTGGAACTGGGATGTGTGACTGTTCCTAGTTTCAAGGATTCAGGGAAGATGAGCATATTTAGCAGGACCCTTTGTGACCAGAACTTGTGCCTGGTAATCCAGATGGAGGGAAGAATGGAGGCTGAGTAGAAGTTATCACTACTGGTCATACTTGGCAATTCAGGTGAAAATGTCTAGAAGAAAGCCCATTAAATAGGCAAAAAGTTTGAAATGCATTGCATATGTAATATATTACCATGACAATAATATTTAAAATAAGAAATTGCATCTAATTTACCTTCCTAAAAAAAGTGGGGTTTTCATTTTTCTGTGATTCGGTCCCATTGAATTAACAACTGTAATTTTTACCTTCTATCCAGGGCAATTAAATTTTGTATTATTTATTTTTTTCACTCAACATATCATAACCTTTTTAATACTTTATTACCCAGGCTTCTAAATATTCACTTAAAAGAGTTGCAATGTATTTTAGTAGCTCAATATGACATTATTTTCCTTATTCATGTCTACAATATCAGGCATTTAGATTATTTACACTTTTAAAAGATAATGTAGAAACTATTACAGACTTTTTTTTGCTCATAATTTTATAAGCAACATTTGAATACAACAAACTACAGGTTGATGCATATGAACAATTTCTGTGATTATTGTGAAAGGCACCATGCTATTTTTGAGAAAAGTTTTTGCCAATTTATACTCTCAATTTAAATACTGCATCTGTGTGTCCCTTTTAAATTTATTTTTTAAATAGACACAGAAATGTGATGTCCAGCGTTGACTCAAGCCTGTCCTCTAGTGATGAATCTTAGAATTTCATGCCAGGCTTTTTCTCTCTTGAGGGCTTTTTCTCAGTGTGGCATAAAGCTGGCACAATGCTGCTCATCGGCCACAGACATTTTCAAATATGCCAGGCCTCAGCATTTGTTGTGCAGATTCAAAGAATAAAACTAGTTTGGGCTGGAAGTGCGCAATGTGAATAAAGGAGGCATCTTACAGCAGATCCTTCTAGGAGCAGTTCTAATCTCGATTGGGTTATTGGTGGTGTTGCTAGGAACGCATTCTTCTGAAGGGGGTGGTCCTTAAATGATGGTGGAAGACTGAGGATTTTTCTTGTCTGTTTAGAGGAAACAATAAGAATTGTTATTTTATTGTACAAGAAAAGAGACTGAGGATCGGAGTGATTAGGTGATTTTCCCAAATGAAGCTGGTAAATCACAGACTCTGTGGGTGTCTGGTCTTAGCTCTTGCTACTCTACTCCATGGCCTTTCCATTCAGTGTCTGAAGGAGTGTGAGCATCTAATGAGTTCATATACAGAGAGCGTTTTGAGAAATATCCAATACAAATATAAAACAGCAGAATTATTAAATGATGTCGCAGAGAGGCAGTCTGATTTGAATTAAGAAAATCTTTTAAAAAATCTTCTTGAATATAGACCCTATGAGCTTGGAGTTTTACCTTATTGTTGGCTTTGGTCAAGTCACTTAACTCCCTGCATTGTTAATTTTCTCATCTTCAAGCTAGAGATGACAAGTTATGAGTTATTATCTGCAGCATAAATTAGTCCACTGAAAATCATTGAAATAGTGGAACTCAAAAGATGCTTAAAAAATTCAGTTAAAAATTCAGTTCTGTACACTTAGCTTACTGGTGGGATAAAAATTCATCTGAAAACACAAAGACTTAGTCCTCAGTCATAGCAGTGACCCCCGAAGGTTAAATAATCACTACTATCAAGATGTGGTCAGTCCTGGCCTCCTTTAAGTCCTCACAGCCACCTAGGAAGTAGATCCTGGTCTCATCCTTCGTTATATATAAGGTACCTGAGGCCTAGAGAGGTTAAGTAACTTCCCTGGTCACACAGCTGTCTGTGGCAGATCCGGGATCTGACTCCAGGCAGCCTGGCTCTGTGATCTGAACCCTTGTCTTCCCGAACTGCCTTTTATGACTCAGCTGTTGCTCATGTGCAGCCTCTTCTCTGACTACTACACAAACGCTGTATCTTCTCTTTCCTACTTTTCTATCTTATTCTGGAAAACTGTAGGTTTCCCCAGATCATTTTAGACAAATAACAATGTACTTTGTTGGGAGTCCAGAAATCTCAAAATAAAGTAATTGTAGCAATTAGTGGTAAAGATATCATTTGTTTTCTATTTGGTCATAGCAGTAGAGAAAGGGATCCATCAGGGAATGTGTTCAACAGCAGGGGGAGAGCACCATGTAGGGACATTTTCATTCAAACGCCAACTGATAATTACTGAGTTACTTTTTAGTAGAGAGACTGAGGTAATGTGGATGAACAAGGCAGACGGGTTGTTGCATTTTTAACGAGAAAGTGAGCTGTGGTGGAGGACTGGATGTATTGGGAGTGGGCGTTGAAGAGCTGTGAACCTGTCTGTATCTCTAAATTGTATGTGGTGTTGTATACCAGTATTACCTCAAATGCAGACAGTATCCTTATTTATTCCCTTTTATAGAAATGCAAGATCGTATTGGAGCAAATTTTGAAATAAATGACATGTATCAAAAGTTTATTTATTCCATTTTATATAAATGCAAGATTGTATTGGAGCATATTTTGAAATAAATGACATATATCAAAAGCTTAAAAGGGAGGCAATGAATATTAATTGATCACAGAGGCAAATGTGGTAATTGCTATAAATAAAAGGGTACTTCAGAAAGTATACATATGATTCATCTTAGTATGGGAGATAGGATAAAGTTTTCTAAGGAAGTAATATTTCTGGAGGAAGGGCATTTTAAGAGGAGGAGATTGTGTACAAACACTGTCACTGGAGGAAAATATGACCCTACTAAGGAGTGGAGTGAAGAGGACTGTGTGGCTGGCGCATCAGAGAACAGGAGGGAACGAGGTGAGGTAAAGTATAGGCCATACAAAGCTTTTTTGGATCGACTTAATCTGTAGTTTTTTACTTTTACTTAAATCATGGCTTTATTGTTGTTAAGTCTGAGTGGTTTTAGTCTTTTCCCCAAGGAACAGAGAAGGACATCAAACTGGTATGTTTTTTTTTTTTATTTTTTTAGAGGTTGTTTTTTTTTATAGAGGCATGTTTTATTTATTTATTTGTTTGTTTGTTTGTTTGTTTGTTTATACAAGCACTGGGTACAGTCAGAAGCGAGGGAGGGTGAGAGAATTCACCAGAGCCAGAGCGGGGAGCAGAGCAGGCAGAAGGACCGAAGTACACTGCTGAGGGGAGCAGCGGGTGGCAGGAGAGGTCTGTGCGCCATGTGGGACCCTCCTCTGGTGGCCGGGGAGCAGCCGGGGATCGAACCGGCGCTGCAGAGGCTGCGGGCAGCTTCGCAACCCAGCGCTCAACCACTGCGCCACCGGGAGGCCCTGGTAGGTGTTTTAATCTTGCTATGGTCTCAAGAACGGACTGGAAGGAAGCTTTGGTGAGCTATGACGAGGAGGTGCTTTTCCAGTGTGGATGGAGAAATAATCTTTTGGATCAATGCATAAAATAAGTGGATTTGCTAGATACTTCGGAGGTAAAGTTGACAAGATGTGGTAATGCATCAGATTTTGTAAGAGAAAGAAGTGTCAAGGAGACTTCATGCTTTGTGGAGTACAACTCGGTGGATGGTGCTACACTTCACTGAGAGAAGGAATATTGGAAAAGTCAGGCACATGGATGGCAGCACTCCTTTTTTGGATTTCAAGTGGTAAACCCAAGTGGTAGTTTCAGAGTTTCAAAGGGAGCAGGTAATAAAAACTTTAGGGTAACAAATGGTCATGAATTAGATTGCCTCAGGAGTGTATAGTAGTAAGAGAGTCTGGGTGAGTCTAGAACTCCAATATTTAATGGGCAGATAGCGGAAGATGAGCTTGTGAAAGCAAAGGAGAGTTAAAGGTAGGAAAAAACTAAAGTGATGTCACAAAGACTGCAGGGAACATTTTCAAAAGGAGAGGGGAGTAATTAACTATATCAAATATGCTAAGAGGTCATGAAAATTAAGGCTGAAAATGTCCATTGGATTTAGCTACATGGAGATCTTACATAACCTCAGCAAGAAAGTTTCAGTGGAGTGAGAGTGATGGAAGCCACATTAGACTGTGTTAAGAAGAGGAGGTAAGGAAGTGAAATAAGAGAGTGAAATTTTAGGTTGCTGAATTAGTCAACGTACTCCAGAGAAACAGATCAACGAATGTGAGATCAAAAATGAGTAGGGAAACTGAAACAGAAATCAAAAGCCGCCTAACACACCAGGATCAGATGGTTTCATTGGTGAATTCTACCAAATGCTTTATGTAGAATTAATGCCAATTCTTCTCAAACTCTTCCTAAAAATTGAAAAGTAGGGAATACCCCCAAACTTATTTTGATGAGGGCAGTGTATCCATGATACAAAACAAGGGCACTACAAAAAACTACAAATCAACAATCCTGATGACTATAGATGCAAAAATTCTTAACAAAATATTAACAAACTGAAGTAAAAAGCACATTAAAAGGATTATACACTATAATCAAGTGACACTTATCCCTGGGGTACAAGAATGGTTCAACATGTATAAATAAAAGTGACAATAAATATCACCTTAATACAAAGAAGGCTGATAGTCAAATGAAATCTCAATGACTGCAGAAAAATCATTTGAGAAAATGCAATATCCTTTCATTATAAAATCTCTCAATAATTTTGGTATCAAAGGAATGTTTCTCAACATAACAAAATTATAGATGATAAGCCCACAACTAACACACTCATTGATGACAGGTTGAAAGCTTTTTCTAAAGCTCAGAAACAAGATAAAGTTGCCCACTCTCACCAGTACTATACAATATAGTTCTGGTTGTCCTAACCAGATCAATTCGTCAAGAAAAAGAAACCAAAAACATCCGAATAAAAGGAAAAGATATAAAATTGTCTCTGTTTGCAGATGATATGCTGTTATGTACAGAAAGTTCTAATGACTCTGCCAAAACTGTTAGAATTAGAAAATTCATTAAAGTTGCTGGATACCACATCAACAAGTAGAAAACAGTTGTGTTTCTACACACTAGCAACAAAATAATTATAAAAGAAATAAGATGATCCCATTTACAATAGCTTCAAATGCAATGAAATGATTAGGAATAAATTTAATCAAGGAGATCAAAGATCTCTACACTGAAAACTATAAGACTTTGATGCAAGAAATTGATGAATATAAAATTAAATAGAAAGACCTCAAGTTCATAGACCGAAAGAATTAATGCCGCTGAAATATACATACTGCCCAAATTATATATAGACTTGATGATCTATAGACTCGATGCAACCGCTATCAGAATTCCAATGACAATTTTCTTTTCTTTTTCTTTTTAAAAAAGATTTATTTATTTATGCATACAAGAATTGGGGTACAGGCCAGTGTTGTGGGGGGGGGGGTGAGTGGACCCACCAGTAATGGCAGTAAAATGGCAGTAAACCACATCAAACTGAAAAATCTTCGCATAACAAAATACCCAACAGTATGAAAAGGCAAACTATGAATGGGAGAAAATAACTGCACTCCAACTATGTGTTGAGATTTAGATCAAAGGAACTTGAGTTGTGTAACTCAATAGAAAAAATTATAGTGATTAAAATGCAATCCAGGGCCTCAGTGGTGGTACAAGGGGTTAAGACGCAGTCTATGAAGCTATCTGCAGTCACTGCACCAAGAGTTCAATCCCTGGACTGCAGGAAGCTACCCACATGGCGTAGCAGACCTCTCCTCTCTCGCCCGCTGCTCCCCTCAGCAGTATATTTCAGTCAGTCTGCCTGTTCTGTTCCCCAGTCTGTCTCTGGTGAATCCCCCACCCCCCACACCTCTAGCCTATACTCCAGCTCTTGTATGCATAAATAAATCAATCTTTAAAAAAAATGCAATCCAATTAAAAAAATAGGTAGAGGACCTGATTGGACACTTTTAAAGAAGTCCTAGAAGATGCTGAGAGGTACATGGAAAAATGCTCAATAATAATTTCCAGGGAAATACAAATCAAAATCACAATAAAATAACTGTTAGATATCTAATTCTAATAACTGTTAACATGGCTGTTAGCAAAAAGACAAGGGATGAGTGTTGGCAAAGATGTGGAAAAAAGAAAACCATTGTGTACTGATGGCACACATGTGAATTGATCCACCCACTATGGAAAAGTTATGTAGATTCCTCAAAAAAATAAAAGCAGAGCTACCATATGATCCAACAATCTCTCTTCTGTGTATATATATCCAAAAAAACTGAAATCAGGGTCTCCAAGAGCTATCTGTACTCTCATGTTCTCTACAGCGTTTTTCATATTAGTGAAGATAAGGGAACAACGTAGGTGTCCACTGATGGAAGAATAAAGAAAACTAGTTCATATGTATGTATGCATGCATGCATGTAAAATGGAGTCTTAGTCATCAGCTATGAGAAAGAAGGAAATCCTGACATTTGCAACACTAAGGATTGAACTTGAGGGCATTTTGCTAAGTGAAATTGAGAAGAACAAATACCCTATGATCACTCTTATATCATTTATATGTGGAATAATCTAAAGAAATCAAATTCATAGAAACAGTAGAATGGTGGTTTAATGGGTTTAATGGGACTGTGGGATCAAGGAAATGGGATGTTGTTAAGTGGGTACTAACTTCGAGTTAGAAGACAAAAATTTCTGAGAATCTAAGACAGCATGGAGACTAGTTACCCAGACTGTATTTTATATTTGGAAATTGCTTAGAGTTGGGATCTTACATATTCTCACCAAATTATGAGAGGTGAAGGAGATGTGAATTAACCCTATAGTTGCCATGATTTCACAATATATATGTATACCAATTCACCACGTTGTAACCTTACACCTACACAATGTTATATGTCAATTAATTATATCTCAATAAATATGGATTTAAAAGTCAAAACCACATAGATGCTTCTTTATTTCACAGGGCACATTAATAACTTTTGTGGATCACCAAGATAGCTCTGGAGCTTAGTGTGAGAGGAGAACTAAACAGCTACTGTTTTTTTTTTTTTTTTAGGATTTATTTATTCATGCAAGTAAGAACCGGGATACAGACCAGATGCATGGGAGGGTGAGAGGATTCACCAGAGACAGAGCGGTCAACAGAACAGGCAGACTGACGAAATACACTGCTGAGGGGAGCAGCGGGTGAGACAGGAGAGGGCTGCTGCGACACGTGGGATTCTCGCCAGCCGGCTAGGATTGAACCAGCGCTGCAGAGGCTGCCAACAGCTTCACAGTGCTGCGCTCAACCGCCTGCGCCACCAGGGGAGGCCCTAAACAGCTACTGTTCTCAATGAATACTCTCCAGGAATTGGCAAGTGTGCATATAAACAGCAGGGTAAAAAGTGAGGCAGGGAGAGAGGCATCTGAGACTGAGGCCACCAGAGGGACAGGGCAGTGAGGGATCCCCTGTAGAGATGGAAATGGCAGCTAGATTTTGGGAATGCCAGTGTCCACTGTAAATTTGAAGTTGATCTGTTTTTGGTGGTGTCTTCTAGACCTGTGCTTTCAGAGCTGGTCTGGTCTGTTCTACTGCCCTGGATCAGTAGGGCTTGGGAGAAGAGTGCAGGAGGAGGGGTTGGCAGGCAGAGGGGAGTTGGCATTCTGGAAAGAGGATGCCTGTCGCGTTGCAGTTGGTAAAGCAGAGATGTAAGTTCTGGTGAGGATGTCCCAAGAGTGGATGTGGGTTGTAGGGGGAAGGGAGTTCTTGAAAGATGGAGAGGTAGAGACTTGGGTAACTTAAACGGTAAGAATGAAAGGTTGGGGGCCTCCCCTGGTGGTGCAGCAGTTGAGTGCTGGGCTGCGAAGCTGCCCGCAGCCTCTGCAGCGCAGATTCGATCCCTGGCCTCTGGGAGAGGGTCCCACATGGTGCGCAGACCTCTCCTGCCGCCGTCTGCTCCCCTCAGCAGTGTACTTCGTTGGTCTGCCTGTTCTGCTCCCCGCTTTGGCTCTGGTGAATTCTCTCACTCTCCCACCCTTCTGACTGTACCCAGTGCTTGTATAAATAAATAAATAAATCTTAAAAAAAAAAAAAGAATGAAAGGTTGGTAATTCTTCTAGCAGAGAAAGTAACAACTTTGCAGCAACATAACAAAAAATTACTCTAGATCATCATTTTTCTTGAATAATGTAAGCTGGCTTAAAAATCTTCACCGTTTAATGGGAGTAAGAGGGCGGAAAGAAATAAAAATAGGAGGGCGACTTCAAACAGACACAATTATACTATAGTGGCAAAGGTTGATGGGATATTTCATTTATTTATTCATTCATTCATTTGTTTGTTTGTTTGTTTGTTTATACAAGCACTGGGTACAGTCAGAAGCACGGGAGGGTGAGAGAATTCACCAGAGCCAGAGTGGGGAACAGAACAGGCAGACTGACAAAGTACACTGCTGAGGGGAGGAGCGGACGCGGCAGAAGAGGTATGCGTGCCATGTGGGACCCTCACCAGCTGCCGGGGATTGAACCAGTGCTGCAGAGGCTGCAGGCAGCTTCACAGCCCAGCGCTCAACCACTGCGCCAACGGGGAGGCCCTCATTGGACATTTTAAATGACAGAAATGAGGGCCCTCAGGGAAGCCATAGGAAGTGAGAGGCCTGGTTTTCTACCAGAAGTGGTGGTTTCAGTTTTCGTTCAATTCTCCAACTTCTTTCCACTTTCCTGCTTAGTTCTCCAATTGTTTATTGTCTTGTTCCTTTTCTTTTATGGGCAAAACCCCAACGGATGCTCAGGCATGGATGGAGGGGTGTCTGCCAGATGCCTCTGCTCCATCTCAGGACTCTTAGAGGAAGTAGGACGTAAGAGATGTGTGGGGGCTTGCTAGTGCTGTGCAGAGAATAGAGAGGAAAGTTGTCTCCCCCACTCCCCAAAAGGTCAATGTTTGTAGCCACAGAGAAGTTACTCAGGAGGAGCAGTACATTTGGCTCATTAACCCAAGTGAACATCACTGCATATCCGTGTGTGTTGACTAAATGAAGTTCCCATTAAAAGTCAAACTCTCTCCTTCACATAACGTTGTTTGCTTTCTCCTGAGTGCCTACGAACTACATGTTTTGCACACTTTCTCCCAATCTCTTCCTTGTCACCCAGTGAGCTGTGGTCTGTTATTATCCTCTTTTTTAGATGAAGAAATTGAAGTCCAGGGATATATTAATAAGTACATTTTCCAAATCACATAGCTGGTAGTTGGTAGAGGTATTTAATATTAAGTCCTGTTCTATTTCAAAGCCCACTCCAGAGCCCTCATGCCAGTTAGATGAGCCACCCCAGAAACAGGGGCACTTGTGTTTCTAATATCAGCACAGAGAGAGCAGGTGCCAGTCTTCTGGGTTCACAGTTCATCTGGCAAGTCCCGCTTGAGGTCCAGAGATCTGTGGTGCATCAAGTAATTCTCATTTAGTAGATTGGAAAGCAGAGGGACAAAAGGTTCAGTCTCTATTACAAAGAAAATAAGCAGCTAAGTCAGTATTGGGACTTTGCTCATTTCTGGGGTAGATTATTTAATTCTGTTGCATACTCTACAGAATTAAGTTTCTGGGCACTTAATTGTTTTTGGTCTCAGAAGAAACTTATCTATGAATAACAACTATGGAACACAGCTTGTGAATAATAAAGTGAGAGGGTTCATTTTCCAGTTGTTTTATTCCATTGCTGTTCAGCTTACAGGGAGAGCAAACGAGCAAGGATTTCAGATTAATTACAACAGCCCGCTTTAAATAATGCAGGTCAGCGGTTGCGTTACTCATGGGGAAACACTTTCATCGGATCCTTCAAAAACAGATTTTAAGCAATGTTTTCAGGATTTACCTCCAGATTTTTATTTTTTTATTCTTATTCTTGACTCTAATTTTCTCATGCAGTTCATTATTGAGAATTGATAAAGACAAATGTGGTGCAGACTGGATTTATAAAAAAAATATTTTCTAAAAAGAATAAAAATTTGCTAATATTCCTGAAACTCTGGTTGATGTGATATACTATCTTTCGATTGATGAGAAATGATAGGGTTGTTCTTAAAATTTTGTAACTTATTTTTTAATTGAGATAACATTGACTTACATTATTGTTGGCATTTTGGAAGTACAGGATCCTTTCCCTACCCCATCTGGTATCGCTTCCACCAGATTTTTAAAAAGTGCATTTTAATAATGCTATTTTTGGAGACTCTTATTGTCTTTCAATTCACGCCATAAATGCTTTTTGCCCATGAATCCAATGCACTGAAACTGGAAGTGTGGGCCAAGAAATTAGGGATTTATTGAGGCTGCTCTGAAGATCATATTTTAATTATGTTGAGAAAATGGCTCACCACCACTGCTTTCGAAACTCCAGCAGTACCACACAGCTTGTGTTCAGTTTTTCTGTCTAGGTTTCATTAAGTCTGCCAAGAGGCAGGCAGGAGAACCAGAACTCATCTATAAAGGCTAACCACTCTGCTAGTAAGCTTGTCTTACATTCCTTTACAGCCAGCATGTGGAAAATAACATTCTGCCTTTATGGTAAAATATTAAGGAAAGAGATTTAATCTATTATCACAAGGTGAATGAACATACGTGGTTGAAATTGTGGTTTCTGTTTCACTGTTCAACCTCTGCTAGTTCAGAATTCTACTCTGGAGAGATTAATGTTTGGGAAGTAAAAACCCTGTTTCCTCACTATTTCCTGAAGCTTGCTGTCAGTTAAAATGGACTTTTTTGGTACTGTACTTTCTATTCTGGGGCCAAGGTTTAGGTTGCAGAAAGGAAAGCAATAGTTCTAGTGGCATTTTGACTATTTAGGTGTCCCCTCACTAGACTGTGTATTATTCAGGCAGATTAGCCAGATTCCTGACTTTTTCTTCTTTTACATTATCTGCTTTATTTCATTTTCAGTTTGCAATCTAATATACGTGGTTTAAGAGTCCCGCAAAAGTAAGCAATCACTGCAGTACATAGGCTGTTTGTTAAGACTTTGATCACATCGGGTCTATCCTAAAGCTCCCTCAGCCTCAGCTCCCACATCTTTTAAAAGTTTTTTTATGCCCCACTTTCCTTTCTCTTTGTTTTGAGTGTGTTTGTCAGCAGCAGAAATATCTTGAGCAAGGCGCTTTGCTAGGGCAAATTCTCCTCATCTGTGGGATGAGGACATTGTTTGCTGTCTGCCAGGAGACTTGGAGGATTGAATGAGGCAGCATATGTGAGCTCTCTGGGAACTGGGAAGCCGCCTGCCGATGCCCACAGAGCTCCGAGGAACTGCCTGTGCCAGTCTCTAATGTATGTACTTTGACTTCCTCCAATTTTGATTCCCACAATCTATCTCAGCTAGGTTTTCATTATCTCACTAAAAAAAAAACAAAACAAAACAAAACAAAAAAACCAAAAAACAACCAAAAACCAAAAAACTATTGAAATAACATTGGCTTATAACACGTACATAAGTGTCAGGCATAAAGCATATTCTGACGTCTATCTATACTACGTCACCAATACCACCAAAAATCTGGTTTCCAGAACCGCCATACAATGACCCTCTTTACCCATCTTACCCACTTCCCACTCTTCTGCTCTGGTAACCCCATTGTGTTCTCACAATCTAAGTTTGATTTGTTTGATCGTTTGTTTTGTTTTTCTTCCACATGAGTAAAACCACACATACTAGTCTTTCTCCATTTGTTTTATTTTACTAAGCATAATATTCGCCTGCATGTTGTCATACATGGTAGAATTTCATCTTTTTAATAGCCAAATAGTATTCCACTGTCTATATATGCCCCATCTTTACTCCCTTCATCCTTCAGTGGGTACTTAGGTTGTTTTTAAATCTTGATTATCGTAATAGTGCCACAGTGAATATTGGGGTGCATATATCTTTTTAAATTTAGTGTTTTCATAGTCTTTGGATAAGTACCCAGAAGTAAAATAGTTGGATCATAGGGTATTTCGATTCTTAGTGCTTTTAGGACTCTCCATACCATTTTCTATAATGGCTGCACCAGTTTCCCACCAAGGGTGTGGAATGGTTTCTTTTTCCCACATCTTTGGCTACATTTGTCGTTTCTTTAATACATGGCACTAGCAAACATTTGTCGCAGGCATTCCAGTTAGTCTGTCTTCCTGCTGCTTCCTGGGGAGTAGGTGTCTTTAGTCTGCTTCTCGCTTAAGGCTATCTTCAGATAAAATAAAATTTGCATTTTCTCTACAGGCCACCTGAGAGCCTTGATTAAAAAATTGTGTTCTGTCTGAAGAGTATTTTAAGATTTCCAATAAAATGTGCATCCCTAAAAAAAAAACAACAACTTTTTTTCCTGAAAAAAACTTTTTTTTTTTCTGAAATCAAACTGCATTCAATTTTGAATACTTAGTCCTTGCACTGTTCATGGATGGCACACTTATTTATCAAGCATCTATTCTGTGTCAGGCCCTGTTGTCAGCACCGATGTCTGGCTGCCTGCTGGTTATCTTCTGTTTTCCCTTGCAGATCCACTGCCCTCCCTGCTGTGTACCCTGAGAAACTGATCTGTAAAGAAGGCCGGCTTCCTTTTGGGTTCAGTTCAAAGGATCCTCAGCAGGTAGGCTGAGAGATGGAGAAAGCTGAGACATTTATTTTCCCTTCTCCCTTTTGAAGGGAGACTCTAGGCCAGCTGTGCCTCTCCACTGCAGGCCTGCCCTGCCAGGCTGTACTCTCCACACAGTCCACCATTCTTTGGGTTCCAGCAATGCTGTGTGCTCTTCAGGCCCAGGAGTGACCATGGCAGGCCCTGTTGTTACTGGCCCCCCAAATATTTCCCTACCTGTGTGCAGTAGAAGTCATGCTGAGGTCTCTTGGTAAAGAATCTCTTGTTAAATGTCCTCCAGTTACTCCTCTGCTTCCTATCAGGATACTGACTCGGTTAAGCAACAAGCAAGACCTGGAGACTTTGCTCATGTGGAGCTAGGGGTTGGGGTGTGTGTGTGAGGGGGAGATAGATAATTAACAAACAAAAATTAGCAAGATAATTTTAGACAGTGATATCATCAACAAAATTGTTTATTTGATAGAAACTAGGGTGTTGGCTGAGGGGGAACATTATAGAGGAAAAAACTTTTTCTTTTGTATCTAATTTTTCTGTTTTCACCTCCCCCCCCCTTTTTTTAACCAAGGTAGCATTTGTTTAGAACGCTATGCATGATTCAGACATATAGGATCACACCTTTTCAGGTGTATGTTACAACATGACACCAACCACCAAGGTGCCCATGGTTCTCCCCCATGGTTCATTGTGGCCCTCCACCCTGCTCTCCATCCTGTAGTCTCAATTCTACAGTCAGATTTATCAATTTTTTTTATTGGTTTGGTTCTATCTGACCCTTTGTTTTGTTCTTTTATTTTCCACATGTAAGTGAAACCATCCCGTATTTATTTTTGTCCTTCTGACTAACTTCGCTTAGCATAACCCCCTACAGTTCCATCCACGCTGCCATACATTTTAAGAGTTTGACATCTGATTGATACATTAGTGAGGGAGAATGTCATGTAGGTAGAGGAAAACTATTGGCACAAAAATCCTGAGGTAGGAGTGAGAAGAGAGCAAAGGACAGAGAGAAGACCAGCGTGGCTGGACACAGTGCACTCAGAACATGGAGGGTGAGGAAAAGAGAATCTGAAAAGGGACCAAGTGTCTTGGCCCCAGCCTCGAACTGTAGACACCCGGCCTTCTGGGAGCAGGTGAGCAACGCACACACAAAGGACATTTTATTTCAGCTACCAGACTTTTGTCACTCCCTACTCAGAAAATCCAGGAAATCAACAGATCAGTGATAATTTCTTCCCCACTGAAAAATATAAGCCTGATTTGTATTTTCAATTTTTCTTTTTCAAAAATTGCATTTTTTAAAAAGATTTATTTATTTATACAAGCACAGGGTACAGTCAGAAGCGTGGGAGGGTGAGAGAGAATTCACCAGAGCCAGAGCGGGGAACAGAACAGGCAGACTGATGAAATACACTGTTGAGGGGAGCAGCGGGCACGGCAGGAGAGGTCTGTGCGCCATGTGAGACCCTCGCGGGCGGCCGGGGATCGAACAGGCACTACAGAGGCTGCAGGCCAGCACTCAACCTCTGCGCCACTAAGGGAAGCCCAAAAATTGCATTTTTTTTTAAAGGTTTAGGTAAAATATTTCCTCCTACTTCACAAATTCTCTTTTAAAAAATGGACCTCGTCATAAAACGGGCTTCTGGGTTACCCATTGCTGTCTTCAATCTCTGTGCTTCTCATCCACGTGTCCAGACCTGGAGATGTCTCTGCCATTTAAAGCTCTCTTCGAGAGAGTCAGCTGGTCATACTTGCAGCTCTTCTCAGATGGAACTTCTGTTGGGTTTCTTTCCCCCCTTAACCATGTGGAAGCAGCACCTCTGATACTATGTTTGCAGAAATAGGGCCCTGCGGGTGTCAGACTCTTGTAAAACTTGCATATCTCACTGCTCTTCAGTCACGTCTGTGATGCACGACCTGCTTCACAGTGCAGCTGGGAGCCTGCAGCACGCAGCCAAGTCTGCACTTCGGAGTTCGCCCCAGGACCTCCTACCCAGTCCCGGTGAGCACTGATATGGAAAAAGCCTGACTTTGGGGAAAAAGTTTTGAAACAAGTTTTAAAAAGAGACAATTTAAAACTAGGGGTTACATCATGAACAATTAAAGTTCTCCTTACATTACACATTGATTTTTTTTTAAAGATTTATTTTTATTTATTTATACAAGCACTGGGTACAGTCAGAAGCGAGGGAGGGTGAGAGAATTCACCAGAGCCAGAGCGGGGAGCAGAGCAGGCAGAAGGACCGAAGTACACTGCTGAGGGGAGCAGCGGGCGGCAGGAGAGGTCTGCGCGCCATGTGGGACCCTCCTCGGGTGGCCGGGGAGCAGCCGGGGATCGAACCGGCCCTGCAGAGGCTGCGGGCAGCTTCACAACCCAGCACTCAACCGCTGCGCCACTGAGGAGGCCCTACACATTGATTATTGATACAATACCGAGAGACCACAGTTTTACTTTATTTTATTTCACTAGTATATTTAACATTTTTTTTAAAATTATCAGTCCATTACATAACTCTGTAATGTTGGGAGTACAACTTCACACTCCATACTCACACACACCCCACTCACCCTCCAGAAAAGCCCCACACCTGTCCTGCCTCCTCCTTTCCTCTAGTCCCTGCCCTCTGCCTCATTCCCTCTGTTAACCAGTATATTTTCCACGGCAGCTAATCTTGTGCTTTGCCAGTTTGTTTTCTTTGTTATTTGTATTCTACAAATAGGCACAACTGTGTGGTATCTCTTTCACTTTCTGACTTAAACACCATAATCGCTGCAAGATCCATCTATTGTGTCCCAAAGGGCATTATTTTATCATTTTTAATAGCTGAGTAGTATCACATTGAGTATATGTTTTATAATTTCTTTATTTAGTCTTCTGCTGTTGGTCATTTAGTTAGTTCCATAACTTGGGTATCATGGATACTGCTGCTATGACAGAAGAGTGCACAAATCTTTTTCATTTGACTTTTCATTGGGTAAATATCTAGCAGTGGCATTGCTGATTATAATTTTCTAAGAAATCTCTATACTGTTTTCTATAAAGGTTTCACCAAACTGTATTCCCACTGATAGTGGATGAGAGTTCCTTTTTCTCCATATCCTCATCATCAATTGTTTCCAGTCTTTTTGAAGTAGGTCACCTCACTGGTGGGAGGCAATATCTCATTGTTTTAATTTGCATTGCCCTTGTACTAAGTGATGTTGAGCTTTTTCACCTGTGCCTCCAGGTCCTCTGAAGGTCTTCTTTGGAGAAGTGTTTATATTGGTCTCTTGTCAATTTTCGATTGAGTTGGTTGTCTTTTTTGTTTTATTGTTGAGCTGTATGCAACTCTTGGACTTAACAGTATCTTGCAAGAAACATTTATATTGCTTTATTAAACATTTAAGAAAAGGTGCTTGCTGAAATGCTAAAATTCCAGAATGTAAGTTTTCTGCCCAGTGTGGGACACTGGATGAGTAGAAATCATAAAATTTCTTAGAATTCATTCGATATTTAGAACTCTGCATCAATAATTAAATGCCGAGGCCATTAATAGTGTGAAAAATCACAATCATATCTAGATCAGAGAGAAAGGGAAGGAACTTGTCTAGAGGTAAACAGGTGACTTATATTTATATCACATCTTTGTATTAAAAGTTCTGTATCATGATTTCAGACAGATCTGAAGTAAGCATTACTACATGATGACCACTGGATGGCAGGAGTGAACAACATAAAAAAATACAAGATGGCTTCTACAGGAAAAAAACTACTTTCTATGTATCTCACCTTCCTTTCTCTGCCCTCCTCACTTCTTATAAGTTCTTACTTCCTCTTATAAGCTCATTCTTCCTCTTTCCCTCTTCTTGTCCCTCACTGTACTTGTGTTTCCACTTCCAGTTTTAAATAATTGATTCTCGGAGTCATATAAGCATTCTAAAGAGTCAAATCTGCAAACCAGCCACGTGTATTTGTAATTCAAATAAAAAAACACAAATTACTTTCTCTCACTCAAGAGGTCTTTTATAGCTGCTTTCAAATCAAGCTGGGGATAAAACTTGACAGCTTTTGAGGTTCAGAAAGCCTCATGTTTCAGCCCCAACCTCTCACAGTGGCATATGGAGGGGTTGGTGGGTGCAGGTGAGCATGACTGAAATGAGGAAAAGGAAGACACACAGAACCCTCTGGAGCTGTGTATAAGTTGATAAGCCATGTTACTTCTCTGTGATATATTGAAGGGATGGTTTGATAATGATCAAGGTGCTGTGCTGAAGTTATTCCAGACAACAACAACAAAAAAACCAACTCCTCCAGCAACCCCACACCCCCGCCCCTAGAAAAACAGCCGTGCAACTCAACTGTATGTAAGATAGCTCCTGAAAAATGAGCTACCGTTTTATTAATCTATTCAATGGAAGAAAATTCATCGTTTGACTAAGTCATGCAATTGAGCCCCGTGTCTGAGAGGTATGATTTAGGCTCACTGCTCTCTCTTTCTTGGAGTCATTGTTTTCTGCTCAATAAATCTTTCATTCATTATTGATTTATTTTTCTATTCTCTAAGACTTCTCCTTTTGAAGACTAGGGTTCTGGTCTCTTACATACAAAATTTGACTTTTGCCACTTAATTCCTTAATCATTCAAAGGCAGACTTTAGACAACTTCTTGGAGTTAGCAATACCTCTTGGGGCTAATTCTTGAGCACTGTTGGTAAACCAGGATTTTTGCAATGTTTAGCTGTTGTATTTTTCCAGGAGTTAAGACATTGAGGAAAGTTGACTCTTCTCAACTTTCCTGCTCTCTTAAACAAACATACACACTCTCTCACACTCACATCGTGTAACCACATACATTCAGGCAAGAGAAGGAAACACATTTACTCTAGTTTGAAGTGAAACCTGGCCAAAACAAATGAGATGATAGAAATGCCCTTGTTATTTTGTCTTCATCATGTTGATTCCATTTTTCCCAGTTGTAGAAGTTAAATACTGGAACTTGATATGTGGTTATGAGAGAGGAATGGTCTACAAAATGAAGCCATTTCTGGGATCATCGGTGTTCATGGACAACAGCTAAATTAATAAGTCTCAGAGAATTAGGGATATAATTGTTCTCAACTGTTTGTGAATTGGAAAGTAGCACAGGCACAGTTAATGTGATTGTTCTCGCTGAGTTGACTAGTAACACTCTGACACTGTCACTTAATAGGTGCAGTTTCCTTTCTAAGGTACTTAACATTCTCACCTACACTTTCTTCATTTGTTAAACAAGATGGGGTATTGGCTCCGGTGGTTTGGTGGAGGATGAGTGGAACGTGCACATTTGGAGGAGCAAGAATGTCATTTTTTTTTTTTTAAAGAATCTAACTCAGCACTATGTTTCTTACCTATTGTTCTGGCACCATTTCCATCACCAATATAGTTGTTCTTGGTATGATTATTGAAATAGCCACATGTGACAGCTAGGACTTGCCTCCACAGTCTCATACACTTTGCTACCGGACTTATTTTCATAAAAGCTCACCTTTTATTGTATTAGTGTGCTCCATAGCTACCCGCTGCTTGTGTGAATATGAACTCTGGCAAAACATGGCACCCAGTCAGACCTTGATTCCCCCTGATATATGTCCCTCTATTCCTGTCAAACTGAGCGCCTCTTGCTTTCTTGCTTCTCTGCTATTTTCTGTTTTTTCTGAGTGTGTGAAATTCACACTCTCCTCATCTGCCTTTTAAAATCTAATTCATACTCTTCCAAAGTTATCCTCTATGGGTTACTTTTTCCATTTCTCTCAACCAAATAAATATATTTACATGTAATTATATAATGTGTAAATCACTCATACAATGACAATATTTGCACAGAAATTCAGCAAACATGTATCTACTGTGTGTTAAGGAGTGTCCTAGGTGGACAATGTTGGAGATATAGATAATCCCCGTCATAATGTGGTACTATTATATAGGTACTATGGTGCAAGTAGACACATGGTATTAGTTGAGTAAACCTGTGGAGCAATGGGAGTACATTGGAATGGCCCCTTACCTAGCCTGGGTAGACCCTTCCATTGGAAGAACCAAAGATTTCCCAGAGTAGGGAAGTTGTGGGTTCCTAGGGCTCTTTTCTTCTGTTAACAGATAAGTGAATAAAAAGATGTAATAGATACAACAAAGTATTGTTCAACCATGAGAAAGAAGGACATCCTTCTATTTTTTTTTAACCTGGCAGGGTTATGCTAAGTGTAATAAGTCAGAGAAAGAGAAATATCTACTTATATGTGGAATCTAAACAAAAAACCCAGAACACCAAAACTCAGAACCACAGTATAGAATAGTGGTTACAAGGGGCTGAGGGTGCTGGAAGTAAGAAAGTATTGGTAAAAAGGTACAAACTTCCAGTTATGAGATGAGTAAGTTCTGGATCTAATGTATGACATGATGATTATACATAAAAGTATATAATGTTGTATATAAATTACAACATTATATACTTGCAAATTGCTAATGTTTGCTCCACAAATAGAAGTGATAATTATGTGATGTGATGGAGGCGTTAATGCCATCGTGGTCATCATTTTGTAACGTATAAGTTATCAAATAAATACACTGTATACCTTTAACGAGTAGAGTGCTATCTGTCAATTATATCTCAGTAGTTGGAAAAAAAAGGGAAGGGGCAGAATTATCTAAGGATTTTAACATATCTTTTTTGATTTCTACATTTCTCAGAGTGTTGACATTGAATAGAAGTTTTGTTTTGAAAATGAATGTATTGGCACGATGTTTTTTGTGTGCAATGTTAATTGTTCAAATATACACACATATACACATATGCTTCTGCCTTCAGAGTTTCATAAACCAGACACAAGTGATTTTGTTTTCATTTTTTATTTCTTGTCAACAGGAATCACAATTAAAAAAAAGAAAATGATGAGGCTGGAACAGATTTCAATTATTTCAATAGGAAAAAACCCCACGTTTAGTAAAAGTGCTCCTTAGCTTAGAGGTCCACATCTGATGCAGAGAATAGATACAGTATTTGTGTGTGTGACTGTTCAAAATATTTGAGATGCCAGTAGATGTGAATCATGCCTTGCGGAATAAAGTTGATATGTCCTTTTTAAATTTTCCTTCAATGAAGTATCTGCTGCTTGTATTTGAGGTAGCAACTTTTCTAGGCACTAGTGTCTCTTTGCTGTAACAACTGAAAATCCCAATCTGTATTGGATGAAGGGTATGACAATTTTAATTTTTACAACCTTGCCTTAACTTGTCTTTCATCTCTTCTTGGGCTGTGTCCCAACCAGTGTCCAATATGACAATACAGAATACTTTTCCTTGTTCAAACATACGCTTTTTCAAGCCTCTTTTCAGTTGCAATTCCTTTTATCTGACACTTACTTATTCTCTTCTTGGTTGTGTAAAAATCCCATAGGTCCTTCATCAGAACCCTGACTACTTCTGAAATACCACCACTGACAGTAACTACACAGCAGCAGCAACAGCAGCAGGAACAATAGCAACAATCATTTGCATAGTCATTACTTTATGCCAGGAAATGTTTCAACATCAAAACCACCTGACAAGGTAGGTGTTCTTAAATTCCTGTTTTTCAGATGAAGGAATTTAGTAGATCCGAAGGGTTGTGTGACCTGCCTAGGTCACACAGAGAGCAAGACTAAGAATCATTGCTTAAAGCCCGTACGAATGAGTGCAAAGTGAATACTTCTCATCAAAGTGCTCTGATGTACAGATATCCCAGTGGGCCTAAAGCTCATTGTCCAAATATGACTACAGATACTACCTCATCAGTTTCTAATTATCACTACAGAAAGAAACCTCTTTGAACATGCAAGCTATCTCTTAGCCTAGAGCCTGGATATAATAGGTATCAAATAAATATTTATTAAATGAATTAGATAGATGAATACCCTCAAATCCTCTTGAAACTCACAAATAAAGAATAATTTAATTTTTGGCAGTGTTTTATTCAGCTGGATTTAGAGTCTGAAAATAGATTCCTATATCCCTAATTTTCTTATATCCTACAAAGAGTCATGAAAAGCCAAAGACTTGAGAATGAAGTTGGTTGGCAGGAAAATAATTAGTATTATTAATATTTCATTATAATAATTACTGCTATTTCTGCACATGATTACAATAGTAGTATAGGGATTTTCATTATTCCTGAGATGTAGATTCACATTTTTTCCACCTAGAGAAAAATAATTTTTGCAAGTAAGGAAAAGATACTAAATTTTTCTTTGTGGTTGATATATGTAATGCCCTTTGCTAAATAAATATTTATGTTTTAGAATTTTGGGTGATTCCATATAGAAAGTTCTCTTGCTTGTTGAGTGAGTTGTAAAGAATTTTATTTCTGAACATGGTTGTAACTTTATATTTACTTTGAAAGGTTCCAAGATTTCAAATCATGAAACTTGATATCCTGCACCCTGATGCAAAAATATGGGAGAAATATCATGTCTAACCCTTTTTTGTGTCTCTACTTTCTCTGCTTTACAGATTTCCATTTTTATTGGTTCACAGTCTGTTTCTAGCATGGAAACAATTCCAATTTCCAGCTCCCTTGACACATAAATCTACTTCACAATATTTTTATAGCAAATATTAGGTAGATAATTAAGAAATGAGAGAAACATACACATAGGGAAATAAGGGAATATATACATAAGGGATGTCTGTCTAGATGGGATTCACAATAGATCCCTTTGAAATAAAACAACATGACTTTACTGAAAAAAACAAAGTAAATATAAGTTTTCAAGAATGTTACCATCTAGTCCAAGTCTTTGTAATAGGTGTTTGGTAATTTTTTGTTGCTGAACAAATAAAGTGAAATGGGCATCAGAGGGGATTTTTGCCGATGGCTGCAATATCAGTGCTTCTGTTTGGAAGATGGGTTTACATGGGGCAAGGGGAATGAAACAAGAAATTTGGCTGGATGAATAATGTATCTTGAATGGCAGATATGGAATTTAGGACTTCACTTGCTTCAGAGCAAGGGTTTCTTTGCAGAGACTTTATTTTTATTTTTTTAAAAGATTTATTTACTTATGCATACAAGAACTGGGGTCCAGGCCAGAGGTGTAGGGGGTGAGAGGATTCACCAGAGACAGTGTGGGGAACAGAATAGGCAGATAAACTGAAATACGCTGCTGAGGGGAGCAGCAGGTAAGTCAGGAGAGGTCTGCTGCACCATGTGGGTAGCTCTCTGGCTGGCTGGGGATTGAACCTGTGCTGCAGTGGCTGTGGATAGCTTCATAGGTTGCATCTTAACCCCTTGTGCCACCAGGGAGGCCCTCTCTGCAGAGACTTTACATGATTAAAGCAATATTTGGGATGAATTCAGTGCCAGTATTAGAGCATTGAAATACTCTGGACACTTAACTACAGGATAGTAGCAATGGTCCCACTGAGAAGGGTAAACAGAAGTGAAAGTTGACTTTCATACTCACACAAATAAAATCTAAAAGGGATTCTTTGAAGTAGTATAAGGAAAAAAGCTGTCAGGTATCAATTCATCCTCATTTATTCCTTGAGCCATTTTTGAATATTTACCATGTGCCAGACCCTGTGTCTACCAAGGTTTGAGAGATGAATGAGATATTTTTGCCTCAAAGGAACTCATGGTCTCAGAAGGGAGAAGACATAACCTAGCTGTTTTTTTTCCTACTAGTAATAATATAGGTTTGCTCTGATAATCCTCATTTTCCCCTTGGGTTTGTGCTTAATAGTGTTTGGTTATAAACTGGCTGACCAGGATGAGGGTGAAGTCTGTGATGTGCTGTCTATGTAGAGGAGTTGGTCCTGGCTTGATGTAAGGGGTCTTTTTCAGATCCTGTTTACTGCCTCAGGCTCCTTGACTTCTGTTTAGCTAAGAAAAAGGATAAAAGAACTCAGACAGCTGAGGATAAAAGAAAGTGAGAGGGAGTGGGGAGAGCTTCAAACCCTGCACACACACCTAATTGGCTAACTTCCAAAAACATCCTGAGGCTTCCTCACACTTTGATGAAGCATTAAGGTCTTGTTTTCAGGGACTGGCTGTCTTTCAAATTGGTGATAGATCTTCCTGCCAAGATTAAAAAAGAGAATAGAATGAACCCTCTTAGCCTACTACTGTCATCATTTCATTTTATTTGAACAGCAATCAACTGATGAAGCCTGCTCAGGCTTCTAAAGAGAAGGAAAAATAATGCTGCTTTATTACTCCTCAGTCTTGGGGTTCTGACAGTAACACTGAGAGCACTTGCCAAATAAAATGATTCAGCAGGTAGAAAGTAGTTGATCAGTGCAATTTCCTTCCTTTGCTCTCTTGAAACTAGAGGGCGACTCAGACACCAGCAGTATTTCAAGTGGGAATGGCAGTTTTTTTGCTGGTTTGCTCACTGGTGCAAGGTGAGAGCAGTGTTGCATCATGGGCTGGGTGTTGGGGATGTGATGGTTGATAAAAAGGGCACGGCCTATACCCCAGCTCTTGCATGCATAAATAAACTTTTTTTTTTTTTTTTTAAAGAAAGGGCATGAATAAACGCAGACACATAGTAGATGCTTAGTTAGTTCTTATGGGAGGCTATAGTTTGTATTTCTCATGTGCATTCCTTGAACAAAAAAAGATACTGTATTGAAAAGGAAGCACCTTGGGGTTTCTGTTGTTAAGAATGCAACTATATAAAATAATATGATATGTGTTTGTGTATATATTGATATATACACATGTATGTAAGGTACCTAAATGTGTATACACACATGCTTATATACATATATGTGTGGATACATGCATAGCTATATGTATACATCAGTTGGAATGTCACATTATTTGCAGTAGGGTCTCTGGAGAGATAATTAAGTTAAATGATGGTCTTTAGCATGGGCCCTAGTCTGGTATCACTGGTATCCTGCTTTATCCCCATAGAGGGAAGACCATGCTTGAAATTACAGGAGAAGTGCCCAAAGAGGGTGTAGAAGAAACAGTGAGGATTTTTTTAATAATAAAATGATATTATAAAAACTTTTAAAAAGCCCATAATTTTGGACTTCTCGATTCTAGAATTGTGAGAATTCTGTTCTTTAAGCCATCCATCTATACTTTGTTATAACACCTCAACAAACTAATATAACACCTAAAACATTAAGCTTAATTTTTTTCACCAGATTTGCACATTACCTAAATCTTCATCACTTGTTTTGTTCTTTAAAAGGTACAGGCACGTACCTATCCTACATTAAGGAAGCAAATGCACAAATTAATGAATTTGTGAATAATGTGTTACAGTTTTTAAACCTCTGGTCATTGGTGTTTCTTTTACTTCTTTTTTTTTTAAAGATTTATTTATTTATGCATACAATAACTGAGGTACATGCCAGAGGTACAGGAGGATTCACCAGAGATAGAGGGGAACAGAACAGGCAGACTGACTGAAATACTCTGCTGAGGGGAGAAGCGGGTAAGACAGGAGAGGTCTGCTGCGCCATGTGGGTCACCAACCTGGCTGGGGATCGAACTCATGCTGCAGAGGCTGCAGATAGCTTCACAGTGTTGTGCTTAACCCCTTGCACCACCAGGGAGGCCCTCTTTTCCTTATTCTTTACCTCTTGCTTTTAACAGTTATTTTTCCTTGCTTTGCTGTTGTGATTTCATCTTCTTGCAATTTCTGTTTCTCCTTTCTACTTCTAATTCAACAGACTTTTATAACTTGGTCCAAATAGTCTCTAAATTGGAATTGAGCTACCACTATCCTAAGCTTCCCTGGCATTGCACATAGCCCTCTGTATAGTTTATTTGAGTCCAGATTCCTTGTCTTAATGACTTAAAACAAGATTCCAGTTTCTCAGCCCCTGATGTACAGTAGCCATGTCAGAAATATTTTTGGAAATAAAATATGTAATTGTCTTTACTCTTTGGATACTAAATCCCTTGGTGGCTATTTTTTCTCATGTTACTTCAGATATTTAGTTTTCATTAAACACTTAATATATGCAAGACACTGCAATTATTTTTTTTTTACCCATGTAGATTAAATACAAAACTTTTTGTCTACAAGGTGTTTTCTTTTTGCTTCATTGCCTGGTTGGGTAGCCATTCAAGCTTAAGGAGCACCTGCTTGAATGTGTCATGTTATTTAATACTGATTTGAACTGAACTATTTGTGTGAAATGTGGATAACTGTGGTATTTTGATGTTTATTGAAATATAGTGTTCTTAAATGTACCTTTGCTCTTAAATGTACCTTTATACTGATTATTCATTCTTGAAATAAGATATATAATAGTTTATTATTAAATTCAATAAATCTTTAAGTCAGTTTGGAAAATCAAGAATTAGTATCACCTTCAGGCTGGCTGGTTTCAGTTTATTAAAGTTAGATTTCATTTTAATCAAAAGTGACCATTTTGGCCTTATCATAAATACATAAAGTCTATGAGATGAATGTTCTAGTAAATTTAATAGAAGGAATATTGAGAAACATATGGAGTAGTGGCCTTATATTTCACAAAATAGGTTTTTTCTTATTTTTATACATTTATGAAGAGAAAGGTTCAGAGTGGGAATGAAGTAAGGGTCCAGACTGCAGCTTCTATAAATTGAAAAGCATATGGGAATTTCCCCAGAAAATAAGGTAAAAGAGAAAATTGGAAGCAGAAAAGAGAAGAGCAAAACTTCATCTGCCTGCTCAGTTCGCATAGGACATAAGGCCATAGAGACCATCTGTTTGAAATTCTGTTGATTTGGTATATAATTTCAAAAAATCAAGTTTGAACAATTTGCCCTTTGTGCCCTGAAAAGAGGGAACACAATATTCCCCATAGATTCAGTTAGGACATGGTGAGGGTAGAGGTTAGTTGAATTTCTTATTCATTTCTGTCTTCAGCATCACACTATGTCATTAAGATATAAGAGCTTAAGAGGACTTCTGTTCAGTTCTCTTACATAACAGATGAGAGAAATAAGACCCAAGGGAGTTAAAATCTAGGACAAAACCAGATGTTTCTTAATTCACTCTTGAGTTTCATTCTCATCAGACAATGCCAATGATGAACACTTATTTGGACTGAGCTACCCTTCAGTGAAAAGGGTATGACTCTGGAGTCTAAATATCTCGGTACATTTCTGCTCAGTTCATAGGGACTACATATTTAGAAATAATAAAAAAAAAGAGTTCAAGGGGTTGGTTGGCTAAAAAAAAAGGGCTTAGGAGAAATTGAAAAAGTGAAATTTAAAAGGGGAAATGTAAAATATGCAAGTTTTTAAATAAAAGTTCAATTTTATAATGGCAACATATTGTGGACAATGCGGCCATTAAGATCATGGTAAAACCTGGGAGGCTCGAATTCAAATTCTGGCCAAATCTGGACTAGTTATGTGATTTCAGTCAAATTAAGTAACCTTATTTTAAAACTGGAAAATAACTGTTAGAGAAATATAGTCACATGTGATACCCACAAAGGACCGGGTGTAGACAGCCTTTAAATACCTCTCAGTTGTCCTGCTCCTGGGTGTTCCAGTCCTTATGTAAGCTCCTCCCTTTTCCTGTGGACTGGCCCTCAACTTGCTTCTAATCAATAGGCTGTAGAAAAGGTGATGGGATGTTGTCTCCATGATTGGGTTATGAAGTATTTTGACTTCCATCTTGCTAGCAGATTTTTCCCTTGTTGATCTTGATGAAACAAATGGCATGTTGCAGGGGAGGGCTGTGGCAAGGAACTGAGGCCCGTAGTCCAGTAGCCCTGGAGGAACTGAATTCTGCCAAGAGCCACTAAGTGTATTTTGAGGTAAATCTTTCCCCACTGCCCTTTTGTAGCCTTTGAAGGTCCTGAAGCAGAGAAGCAACTCGACCTAACCTGGACTCTTGGAAACGGGGTGAGAATTAATGAGTTTTAAACCAAAGTTTTGGGTTAATTTTTTATGTAGCAGTAAGTAACACAAACAGTGCTTAACACGAAGTAGTGATATATGGTAGGGGCAGGTGCTGGTTTAAAAATAATTTCAAGACACAGGGACGAAGAGGAGGATTTTGAGGGGCCTTTATGTGGTGCCCAAAGAAGACCAACTGAATGGTAAAAATATAGGTCCTGAAGTGAATAGCTGAATGTTTAAAAAAAAAAAAAGAAAGATATCAAAATAACAGGGAGGATGGTGTTCAAGCGTGTTGGAAGCAAGATTATGTAGTGTTTTCTAGGCTGTAAAAGATTTGGAATTTGAAAAAATGTTTAATGGGAAGTGGCTAACATTTTTTTTTGCTGTGTGGAGAATTGAATGTATGTGTGTTTGTGGTGGGGGGCAGAGATGTTAGAAAGGAAACTCCTCTCCTGCAGTGTGGTGGGTGATGGCGGGTAATGGTGATGATGTGAAACAACTGAGGATGCATTCTGGAGGCAGCAGGATCATGTGCTGATGGCTGGGAGGTGTCATAAAAGAGAGAAGTCAAGGATGACTCTGGAGTGTTGGATCAGAGAAACCTGGTCCAGAGTTTCCATTTACTGAAATGGGATATGGGAATCACAAATTATGGGGAAAAGTAAGAGTTCCGTAGATCCCCTAGAAGACATCCAAGTCGAAATTCTGAGAAAGCAGATTGGTCTGTGTCTGGAGTTCAGAGAGGTTAGAGACATAAATTTGTGTTTCATCAGTATGTAGAAGACATACATGGTTCTAGAGTGAATATAGACAGAGAAGAGACCTGAAACGTGAGCCCAGATGCACTCCAGCATTTGACTGTGGACAAGTGTGTGTGGGATTCAGTAGATGAAACTTAGAAGAACATCCTCGGAGATCACAGAAAAACCAGGCAGAATATGTTTCCAGAAGCCAAGTTAAGACATCTATTCTGTTGCTGTCAATTTTCTAGATCATTTGTTCTCAATCTTAAATGTTCATCACAGTCATCTGGTGGGGCTGCTGCTTTTGTTTTTTTTAAAGCTTTATTTATTTATTTATCTATCTATTTATTTATTTATACAAGAATGGGGGTACAGGTCAGAAGCGTGAGAGGGTGAGAGAATTCACCAGAGCCAGAGTGGGGAGCAGAACAGGCAGATGGACCGAAGACACTGCTGAGGGGAGCAGCGGGCAAGACAGGAGAGGTCTGCCTCACCATGTGGGAATCTCCCCAGCCAGCCAGGAATCAACCCGCGCTGCAGAGCCTGTGGACAGCTTCACAGGGCAGCGCTCTACCCACTGTGCCACCGGGGAGGCTCCGGTGGGGCTTCTTAAAACAGATTGCTGCATCTCATTCTCAGAGTATCTGAATCAAAGTCTTGAGGGTGGCCCAAGAATGTGCACTTGGAATGACTGCAGAATTGAGGCTGCTAGAGGTGAAGGATGAGGGTGGGGTGTGGAGAGTAGGGATGGGAACTATAGGGGGGGGTATAGAATGATCTATGGTAAAGGACTATGGTGGTGGGTGTGGTGTGAAGGAGGTGTGAAGCTCTAAATTATAATCAGTGTTGTAAACTAATATTATCTCAAAAAAGGGAAGGAAGGGTAGAGAGGAAGGAAAGAAACAGGAAGTAAGGAAGGAAACAAGGAAGGAATTTCCATGTGTAACAAGCCTTCAGGTGGTATTCTGGCTGCTTGTCCAGGGACCATAATTTGAGAACCACTGGTGTCAATCAAAGGTTATCTAGCTATGGTCCACAGAATATTTGTGATCACTTTGTCCATTCTTTCATTTTAATTCATTCAGCAGTTTATTGATTTCTTAGAAGGTTACAGTTATTTTGCTAGGTATGAGGTATACAAAAGAATTCAGCATAAAGTAGAGGCCGTTCTACTTAAAATGGCGTTGCATTCTTAAAGGTGCTCTTCTCCATGTGTCTCATAACTGCAAAAATATCAGTTCAATATTGCAAATGTATAAATTGATTCCTGTCAGATTATCTCAGAATATATTCCTGACCAGCATTCATTTTTTGCTCAAGTAGAGGACTTGCATATAAACATTATTTACATTGCAGCCTGGTAAGGACAATAGACACAGTGTAAACAAAGCAGAGTGACAATATGATGGTGGGAGAGGAGACAAAGGAGAATTTGGTTGGGGACTCTTGAAGCACAGGTGATTTTTAACTTATTCTTGGGTAAGCACCTTTTAGGTAGTCAAAAGGGAAATGCATGCCAGGGATTAGTATCCACTGAGACTTGGGGGGGATAAGCAAGCCTGATATATTCCTTAGATTAAGACATTGCAAGAAATGTGACTTTAGTGGGTTGTAGGGTTTGAAGGGGCAGTGGAGGGGGATGAGGCTATTCTAAGGCATTTGTATTTGTTACATTATTTAGCTTTTTCTCAATAACCCTTTGAGTGTGGAGTTTATACATATGAACAATGATATTTATTTGAAAACCAGTACTGAGTAAATTATTAAGACTGTGCTGATCAGATTTTAATGACTCAGGCAATGGAAGTGTTTTCCTTCAGTACTGATAAAAAAAGCAACACAAATATATGTTGTGTGACTCCAATTGTAAAAAATATTCAGAATAGGTAAAACCGAAGACACAAAGTGTATTAGTGGTTGCCAGGGGTGGGGGAATAGAGAGTGACTACTTAACGGGGTACAAGATCTCCTTTGGGAGTTGATGAAAATGTTTGGGGAATGAGGTATATTTGATGGTTGAACACTATTGTGGTATATTATTATTTTTTAATAGTAAAATTATCCTTTATATTTTCAAATTAGCTAAAGTCAAAATCCCATTAATTACATGTTCTTTTTTTAATAATAAATTTTATTTTTATATTCCCCATACAATTTCAACCCCTCCATTCTGACCCCAATCCCTCCCCTCCCTCCCACCACCCCACAAAAAGTGTCTCTGGTTCATAATTTTTGTTGATTTTCACTTTCTCAAATGCTACCCTGCGTACACTGTAAAATCGTTAATTTTGGTTTAAGTGAATATCATCTCAATTAAAAATATATTGCCATGGGCCTCCCTGGTGGCGCAAGGGGTTAAGCACCACACTATGAAGCAATCCACAGCCTCTGCAGCACGAGTTCGATCCCCGGCCAGCCAGGGAGGTGACCCACATGGCACAGCTGACTCGCCTGCTGCTCCCTTCAGCAGTGTACTTCGTTCAGTCTGCCTGTTCTGTTCCCCACTCTCTCTCTGGGGAATCCTCTCACCCCCTGAATCTCTGGCCTGTGCCCCAGCTCTTGTATGCATAAATAATCTTAAAATATATATATATATATTGACATGATCACACTAATTTTAAATGTAATATTAAAAAAATTGGATATGCTATCAAGAATGCAGATTGAAACAGTTCTGATTCTCACATGTATTCAAAGATAAATGTCAGGCAATTTGATCTTACAATATAAAGGTAGTTCATCATTAACCTGGTTGAATACTAGAATAGGAATTTTTGATGAATAAAATACAGCGACTGACACATTATTTCAGAAGCTTAGATAATTTAAATGAAGATAGACTTTTTCTTTTTTCCTGATGACATTTGCTGACTGGAAAGTCTGCATTGTTATCTTGAGGAATCATGTCTTAAAATGGCATTGCATTACTAAAGGTGCTCTTCTCCATGTGACTCATAGCTGCAAAAATATCAGTTCAATATTGCAAATGTATAAATTGATTACTGTCAGAGTATCTCAGAATATATTCCTGACCAGCATTCATTTTTTGCTCAAATATTACCAAAAAAACAAAAAGTTACAGTGTTTTAAAATTATGGAAAACTATGAATTTATCCAATATTAATACAAATTATAATACATTTATTATTTTGCCTATTTCTTAATAGTTTTTTTAAAAGATTTATTTATTTATACAAGAACCAGGGTACAGGGCATTGGTGCGGGAGGGTGAGAAGATTCACCAGAGACAGATAGGGGAACAGAACAGGCAGACTGATGAAATACACTGCTGAGGGGAGCAGTGGGTGAGACAGGAGAGGTCTGCCACACCATGTGGGATTCTCGCCGGCCAGCTGGGATCGAACCCATGCTGCAGAGGCTGCGAACAGCCTCACAGTGTGGTGCTCAACCGCCTGTGCCACCAGGGAGGCCCTACAGTTTTTTTTTTTTAAGTAGTCTTTAAAACAGACCCTTATTTTTTGGTCCTTAGAAGCAAAAACTGAGTTCATGTTCTTTGTCAATATTGTACCAAAATTAACCACTTAGAGTATATATTAGTGGTGTGTAAAAGTCCTGTGTCATTTTTTTCTCCTTCATTTTTATTCCTACTCCAATTTCATGCCTCCATTTAGGTATCCTATTGGACACATGCAATGTTAATGTTACCTCAACATTAGTAATGGCATTAAATACACTAAATTTTTATAGCTGCAAAAGTATCACTGGATAATTTCTTTTAATTTTTTTTTTGTTATTTTTCTAGTCTTCTCAAAGATTTAAGGCAGCTTTCAGAAGTGCTTTAAGTTCTCAGAGAAACTGAATCTTGGTGTCTGATTCATTTTCTGAGTGGGTGGTATACTGACTGCTCTAACCTTGTCACTGTCAGGAAAGTTCAGATTTTACACTGTAAAGAGAGAAGAAGCCTGTCCTTGCTATTCTCTTTGACTCAAGCTTTTGCCTTCAGACAATGATTTTACACACTTTTCCACCAACACCCTGGCACTTACTAGTGTCACCTCTGCTTTGAATTGCAATTGCAATTTCCTTTGTTTATCTGGACTATTTTAAAAAGATGGCTGCTCTTATTTGAATGACATAGTTTGTGCTCCAGATTGATCTTGTTCAAATTTGGTAATGATAGTTATACCATTGATTTCAAACAAAATAATCAAGTGAAGGAAAAATACTTCTTTTCTAACTCAGTTATTCAGATAATATTCAGATAATATGACTTTAGTTTTCATAAAACCAGTAGTGTTTTGGTGAGTACCATCTGAAAAGAGGTTAATGAATCACCAAGGGAGGAAACTTGAGAATCTCTGATTTAATAAAGAACGTTAGCTGTCATTTAAGTCAATCTCCCACCCAAAGGCAAAACTCATCTACAGCTTGCCTGATGGCCTATTTGTTTTTTGATTAAATCCCTTTCCATGGATAGATTACTGTCACACCAGAAAACCTGTTTATTCTTGGACAGCTGTAATTAAAAGTTCTCATTTTATTTTTTCTCAAATTAAGCATGTCTTTTAAACATCTTCTTAAAAATTTGCTTCTTTTGGTGCCATCTAGAAAAAGATACAATTCTCTTTATAATCTTTCAGTTATATGAAAACATCTATATAGTTTCCTCTTGCCTTCACTTATCTCTTCATTAAGAAAATTATTCTTGGGCCTTCCCGGTGGCGCAGCGGTTGAGCGCTGGGTTGCGAAGCTGCCTGCAGCCTCTGCAGCGCCAGTTCGATCCCCAGCTGCTCCCCAGCCACCGGAGCAGGGTCCCACATGGCACACAGACCTCTCCTGCCGCCTGCTGCACCCCTCAGCAGTGTACTTCAGTCCTTCTGCCTGTTCTGCTCCCCGCTCTGGCTCTGGTGAATTCTCTCACCCTCCCTCGCGCTTCTACGGTACCCAGTGCTTGTATGTATAAAATAAAGAGAGAGAGAGAGAGAGAGAGAGAGAGAGAGAGAGAGAGAGAGAGAGAGAGAGAGAGAGAGAGAGACTCCTTGGGCTTTTCTTTAAAAAAAAAAAGAAAGAAAATTATTCTTATGGACTATACAGGCTTTTTTTCTTTTTTAAAGATGATGATATGTGTATCATCTCAAACATTTTCTTAGTTATTCACCAATTTGTTCATGTTCTGAAAGTAAGAATTCGGGAGTGGAACACTTACACGGACACAGGGGAACTCCTTTACATTCCTATGATCTTGATGAAATATGTTGCTTCACAAATAAGTATCTTAGAGATATTTTCCAAGGTTTGTTATTGTATAGGATTTCCTTGTTTTATTCCTGTGGGACATATCAGGACACAGTTAGGAAACAGAACACAATTGCTAAGAGATGACACCATAATTATGAGTGAGGTGTAAAATTTATAATCATTAAGTGTTTTTATGAGGGTCATGTCATAAGGCCTCAGTGCTCTCAGTTGGAAATTGAGTTCGCAGTAAGAGGTAAAAAGATTATCATTTATACCTGAACTAATCCTTAATTGCAGCTTGAATTTCGTGGCCCTTAATGGGAGAAAATAAATTGACAAGTACTTGTCAATACATTATAGCTAGAAATGGGCAATGTTATATGCCTAGAAGATTTATAGTGTAATTATTTGTAAAGATATCCAACTTAAATGACATGGGATCTTATATATCATGCCCTCCTAATTGCACAGGTGACTGACCACCAGATTGATTTTGATTACCTGGCGATCATTTGTATTTGAGACATTATTGAGAGGTGATTCTGCTTTGTTTCCTCTTTATTTCCTTTTTCTTCTTCTAGTTCCTACTGTACACAGATGATGGTTTTGATCATTTTCACCATTTTGATACTATTCAGTCAATCTTGATAGCATTTAATCAATTAATGTTTAATGACATTTATTATTCAAGATAATGAATCTAGCATTTTCCTGAAGTTATGTGGTATATTTAGTGGTTTTTTTTTTAATGTGATGATTTATACTTTAAGATTTTTAAATTGTAGAATTTACATATAAGGAGAATATGTAATATAAACATACACATAGACATACACATAAACTTCAGTGGAAGAAAGACATTATTAGTACCAGAAACACCTTACCAAGCTCCCACGATCCCAAACCTGAATATTTCTTGATTCAGCTCTCCTTCCACCAAAAACTCCATCTAAAACATAATCTAGCTTTTGTGATAATCACTGCCTTCCTTTTATTTTATGGTTCTATATCTAAGTATATATCCACAGGGAACACATTGTCCAGTTTTGCCTTTTGGGAACCTTAGTATCAAATCATCATATTTTATATGTTTTTCTATGACTTGTTGATTTTATTTATCCCTATATTTGTGTAATACATCTGCCTGCATATGTGTAGTATGTGTTGTTCATTTTAATTGCCATATGGACATATTACAACTTATTTATTCAGTTTATTGTTGATTTACTATCAGGTTATTTCCAGTTTTTGTTTGGTTTTGTTTTTATCAAAGACAGTGCTACTAGGAATACTTTTTATAGTTCAGCCAGTGCCCAGGTATAAAAGATTTCCCACCATTTAAATCTAAAAAAAATGGAGTTGCTGGATTGTAAGGTATGTGAGTGATTGACTTCACAACATTAGACCAAACCATTTTCAAAGTAGTTATATCAGCTGTGTATGAAAATTTCCCCATTCCATAACCTTGTAAATGTGTGGTATTGCTAGATTTCAGATTCTTGCCAATCTGTGGCATATGCTCCGTACTTCACTGTGATTTTAATTTGTAAATCTCTGGTTATTAATGAAATTGAGTATATTTTCAAATATTTATTGGGTATTTGATTGTCCTTTTTTTTAAAAAAAAATGCCTGATTAGATTGTCTTTTTCCTTTCTATATACTTAAAAGTAATAATCTTGATATTGTTACAGAATCACATTGGGTGCCAAATCTGTTATAGGGCAGGGAGAGGGGTACGCCTGATCCCACAAACCTACCTGCTCTAAATAGATTCTGCCATCTGCCACATCAACACAAAACATGAGACTTTAATGGGAAGGAACTTTAATACAATTAGGAAACAATACAGGAAAGGCAAAGAATATAGTTTCTAAATCAAGCACCCAAAGCTACTCATCCCCTCATGGGTAAAATTCCACCCAAACAGGACTGGCCAAGAGCAAGGCCTGAAAGCCTGCCACAGGTCCAAAGCATCTTCCAGTGGGGACCCACAGAAAAGGATCAGAAACAACCAGACAAGTCTGGGAGGAAAAGAGCAAAATCAAAATCAAGATAAAAGCTGCTATTGTTATCCTCTCCATGGGTCTTTCACCCACATCTGTTTTAACCAGTCCACGACCAAAAGGCAAGCGCAGTTTCTTTATGTGTCTCTCTGCTCCATGTGCCTCCTCCAGGTCTCCTTCTGGCTCCATCCTGTTTCCTTCCTTCCTCCTTCCCTTCTCCAGCTTCTTCTCTCCCTGCTCGGCTCTACCCTCCCCTGGGTGGGGCAGGGAACCTGGAACTTCCCTTTTTCCTGGGGACCACCTTGTTACAATATTAGTCATTTTTTATTATGTATATTGTCAGTAAACTTTACTAATAGAATTTTTACTGCATATAAGATTATTTTGGAAATACAATTTTTGATTTTAATGCAATTGAATATATCAACCCTTTTCTTTTTGGTCAATAGATTTTGAATTTTGAGTTATGTTTAAATTATTTTCTTCCTTACTTTGAAGGCATGAAATAATCATTCCTAAAAGGTTGATTGCTGTGCCTTCAATTACTATATCTTTTTGAGAGGCAGAAAACATTTATCTATTGTTAAATATGAACAAAGTAAAAGCAAAGAAATATTTCCATTTTGTCTCCCTAAATAGGACATTTGATATTTGTGGAAGAGATTTACACTTCTGTTTAGTGAGACTGTTACAGGGCAACCTAGATATGAAATGGGTTACCTGATTGTGGGTCCTCACCTGTGTGCTTATAAGGGACTTATAATAATACTCAACTGCAGGCGCACACAAAAAGGTTAATAAAGGGTTTATTTACAAAAGAAGGGGATATGAAGAAATGAATGACTCAGGAAGAAAGAGAAGGAGATAAATTCATGAATGTGTCCTACTAGTTCTGCTGAGCTGGATTTCCAACAGCATGGTGAAAAGCCAAGAGATCCCCATGGCCCCCACATAAGGTTTTATAACAAACCTGGCTGCTTAACTCCACCCTCAGTTCCCAGCTGTCCTCCCTCTGGTGATGATGACATTATGGGATTTGTAGTTCTTGGTGTCTTGGGTAGAGTCCATAAAACCTATTTATGGTATTTGTTCAGGACATCCTTTCCCCCTAATAAGACTTACTATTTTGTTTAGCATTTGGAAACCCATTTTATAACTATAAATTTTTCTGAGTTGGGATTTTTTTTTAACTTTTGTATATTTATCTCCTTAGAAACAAACTAAAACAAAATTCTGATTTTACTAATGCCTATTGTTGTATTTCACAGTATTGAATAATTTTTGGAGAATGCCCAGAAATGTTATCTCCAAATTGAGCAGAACAACTTCTCTTTGAAGACTCCAGAAGACAACACTCAGTCAGGTAAACACAAATGAAAGTTTATTTTTTTAAGATTTATTTATGCAAGAGCTGGGGTACAGGCCAGAGGCGTGGGAGGGTGAGAGAATTCGCCAGAGACAGAGTAGGAAACAGAACAGGCAGATTCACTGAAATACACTGCTGAGGGGAACAGCGGAGGTTATAGGAGAGGTCTACCTCACAATGTGGGTATCTCCCTGTCTGGCCAGGAATTGAACGAACCCGCACTGTGGAGGCTGTGGACAGCTTCACAGCTTCACACCACTGGGCCAATGGGGAGGTCCCACAAATAGAACTTTAAAGTAACCTTGACAGCAAGCACTTCTGACCAGTGGGTTTCACTGTTGGAGGGGAATTTATCATTATAATCTTTCTGTTAAGGTGATGATTTAAATAATCCTCTTTTAGCATAAAAAAGTAAAATTAACATTTAAATTCATGAAAACTTTACCCATAAGAGATAAACAAATTGGGATAGTTTCTTGCTTTTTGGTGTTTTGCCTAAGAAGACCATCTAACTTTGGTAAGAAGTATTTATTCATATGTTTTATGCTTAGAATGCTATAGTTTTAACTTTTAGATTCAGTCAGTGACCTATTTTAAGTGCATTCCTGGGTCTGACTTCATTCTTCAATGAGCCCATGTACTTGACATTTCAAGGCATTTTTGCTTGTTGCCAAATCAAAATTGAATGGTGTATACTTAGTTATTATTTTTCTCCTTAGTTTATGTTAATCATACAAAAATGTCATAAATCATAATAATTAAAAAGTTGTGTTAGAATGGGGTCTCCCCTGGTGGCACAGTGGTTGAGGGGTGGGCTGCAAAGCTACCCGCAGCCTCTGCAGCGCTGGTTCCATCCCCTGCCACCATTGAGGTCTCCCACATGGCATGCATACCTCTCCTGCTGAGCCTGCTGCTCCTCTCAGCAGTGTATTTTGTCAGTCTGCCTGTTCTGTTGCCTGTTCTGGCTCTGGTGAATTCTCTCACCCTCCCGTGCTTCTGACTGTACCCAGTGCTTATATAAATAAATAAATAAATCTTTAAAAAAAAATTGTGTTAGAATGACTGCCTTTCAGATAAAAGAATCTTCAGCCATTTTCACCCAAACTTCTTTAATTTTTATGCCCTATGTTTTAGTTTCTGAAGATAAAATTTCCCAGTGTGTGTGTGTACATATCTATTTGTATATCTATGAAATATATACAATGTATATAATGGAATATATAAATATATAGTTTCATATTGCATGTTTTCCTTAGTAATGATTATTTCCATAAGTTTACAAAATTATTATATTCAATAAATTTAAATAATTATTTTCTGTCATGTAGATATATATGAGCAATTCGTTGTTCATAGAATATTTAGTTTAATTTTCCCTGCCCCTCTCTCTCTCCTCCCACCCTTTCTTTGTTCCTTCATTACATACATTTGAATGGGCTTTTTATTTATGCAAGTATTTGCTTTTTAAAAAAATGTACTTACTTGGAAATATCCCTATAAATAGGGTTGCTGGATAAAAGGGTATGGACATAAATGGTTTCACTGATTTAAAAATATTTTTAAAATATTGAAAGCTTCCAGCTGTGTAAGTCTATTCATGGTTCACCATAGCCTTGGGCATCGTATATTGTCATGTAAAACATCTTACTACTTTTGTATGATTGAATTGTTATCTCTAGTTTGTTTAAATTTGCTTCTCTTTTTTTTTTTAATGAGGAAAAAGGACATATTCTCATTTGTTTACTCTTTGTATTTTCTTTTGATTGAATTATGTTCATATTGCAAAGTGCATTTCTCTTCTCCATGGTGAGAGTATAATAGCACATTCTGCACAGAGGTAAGGCATTTTATAATTTTTGCATTAAAACATTACTTATTTTATAGTACACATATATATTATAACTATTAAAAATGGAACCTAGGTTTAAATTACCAAAAAGTTCTACAATTGTGACTAAATTTAAATTTTGATATGTGAATTTTTTTCCTTTTGTATTGCTGTTAATGGAGATTGCCTTAAATGTTACCTTTAAACTTTTTTATTGTTTTATAATAATCTGTATTTTTAACTGGCGAAGTGTTTTAAACCTGTGTGTGTGTATGCATGCGCACACACACACAATTTCTTTTTATTGAGGAAAGATTAGTTTGCAACACTGTATAGGTGTCAGGTGTACTGTTTCTTACCTCAGCAACTATATTACCCCATATTCCCCTCACCACATGCTTCTAAATAGAGAAATGGAGTGCCTTAGCACACATTCATCAGTGACTTGAAGATGGTAGTTAGGAAACTGGACCTTAGGAATAACTCTCATTCATTTGCTCTTATTTACTGAGTATCCCTGAATTAGGTATTGTTAGATCCTGGAGGCAAAACACACAGTGAATGGACTCTGACCTTGTGACCTTGTGACTCGGCCTGTGTGTTCTGGTTTGCAGGTAATTATAATGTAGGTAATTATAATATAATGGATGCACTATAATAGGGGAAACACAGTTGAGGAAAGTTCACAAACAGTGGACTGCCAGAAACCCAAAGGAAGCCAGTACTTGAAGAAGAAGTATGAAGAAGAGAGAGAGCTAGATCTGGTTTTCTGAAAGAAAGGATCTGAAATAAAATGAGTTCCCAAGGATGAGCAGGAGTTACCTACTTTATGTAAAAGTACATTCCTACTCTGTTGTTCTGGTTATGACTGTTGGTCTCTATGGGTAAGTACTAATAGGTGACTTTTGTCTTTTCTCAGAAGGCATTCCTAAGCATCATGGGAAAAGAGTCCAGCCCCATGGAACAAAGCCAGGCAGAAGCCTTGAAGGCCAGACTTCTCTATCAGGACGTTTGCTTGGCAGCTCAGCATCTTGACTTTTTCCTTCGAAAAGGAAATGCTCACAAAGAGCTTTTCAAGCCTCATGTCCTGGCCCTCAGGGCTATGGTTCAGCAAGTCTGCATTAAACTCATGTTCTTGCACCCAGTGGATTATGGGAGGAAAGCAGAAGAACTATTGTGGAGGAAAATGTACTCTGACGTTGCTATGTTGCTAATGAAGACCAACAGGAAACCCATGGACACCTTCAAACACTGGGAGGGCCACCTTCGGGTTCACCTGAGGGCTGGTCTCCACTTCTATGAACACCTCTTCCTGTTCCTACAGGGTCATTACGAGCTGAAGTTGCAGAGCTGCATTGACTGGCCACACAGAGCCACAGTCCACCTGATTGGTTGCAAGAAGGTAGGCCCTACATCGGAGGAAGAGGTAGCCTGGGCTCGAATGGCCTGCCATCGCTGCCTGCTGTACCTGGGAGACTTGTTCCGCTATCAGAATGAGTTCTTGTCCCTGGCCACTGTGGACCTGGCGGAGCGGTGTTACTACAGAGCCCTATCAGTGGCCCCACACATGGGAATGCCCTTCAACCAGTTGGGGGCACTCATCGGGAATAAGTACTATGATGTTGAAGCCACATACTTCTACCAGCGCTGCCTCCACTCAGAAGTGCCTTTTAAAGGGGCGTCTTGGAACCTCAAACGACTCTACGATCATGCAGGAAAAAGGTACAGCCGCTTGAAAAGGTATCAGGGGAAGAAGCTGTCTCCCAGCCAGAGACAGTGTTGGGATAACAAGAGGCTGCTGGTAAGTTTCCTCTACCTCCAGAGCCTCTTTCAGCCTCAGAGGAAATTCAGAGCGACCAGGTTGATGGCCCTGTGCCAGCTGGTTCTGGAAGATTTTCGTCTCTGTCTTTCCTATCGGCCTTGCCCGTTTGACTTGAGCCAGGCTCAGGCCTTTACAGAGAGAAAGCCCCCAAAAGGCTATTTATTTCTCCCAGATCTTCTCATCTTCCATATGGTGATCCTTTGCCTCATGAATGTGCACAACCTGAGAAAAACAGACTCGAAGCAGCACAGGCCAGCCGCCCTCTTCACCCTGACCCTTTTCTCTCACCTAATTCAACATGTGAATACCCGAATCCAGGCTGAGCTCCAGAAAGGGACGCAGACTCCAGTGGTGGCTGTTCCCAGTGACAGAAACCAGGAGCAGGAGTCTGGGGAGAGGTGTTCTGGGCCCCCCCACAGCCTATCTCAGAAAAGCCACAGGTCATCTTGTGTTTCTAGTGAGGGTTACAACTCAGAAGCCAGTTTTCATTCTTGCTGTGACTCAGATGAAACAGATGAGGATGAAAATACATCCTTAAGCTCGCAGACCCATTCAGAAACAAGCAGTGAAACTTCTTATTTGGATACAACAGATGAAGACGAAAGGGCCTCCCTGAATCCAGAAGCAAGGCAAGAAAGTGGGGTCAAATCCAAACGTAGCATTGCCCAGCCCAGGGATGAGCTGAAGACTCATAGATCTACCAATAGTCTTCTAGATCTTTTGAGAACAACCATTTCTGCTAACCTGCAAGTCCCGTTGAGCCAAAAACTCCAAGTAAGGCACAGCCTGCACTTGGCTCCTGTCTTCGGTCGCAGTATTCTGACCCCGCTGTCTGAGCTGAGCCCTGCCTCTGGCCATCCATCTGGCACAGAGGATATGAGTAGCTTGCCTGAGATAGAGCCTCCCACTGGCTCCCTGGGGCAGGATGCCTCCACTGGCCAGTCTGGCAACAATCTCCAGACCATTCAGAAGAAATTGCGGGTCCTCTCTGCAGAGGGACTGCTGCCCACTGTCAAGGTGATCCTGAGTTGGCTCTGCACCAATCACAGCCTCCTCACCTCATGTTGGCGGGTTCCACTTAGCCTGTGGGATCACCTGTCTGTCCTGCTGAACCTGTTGCCCTCCATGGCTGATCTTCAGGAACCAGGCCTGGGCCTGTCCCACCATCTCCAGGATCTGCTGCAGAACTGTAAGGGCCCAAATATGCCCAGGTGCCTGCAACTCCCAGAGGACCTGGCTCTGTGCCATCACTCTCCACTGCAGGTCTCCCAGGAGAGGGTGTGCTCAGAGCAGGACCTACCTCCGCTCAGCTCCCAGGATGAAGCTGCTGTGCGCATCTGCCTCCTCAGAAGCTTTGGCCACTTTGCAACTTCGCTCCCTGGACAGTTCCTGAGGTTTGACTCTAAGTTGGGGGTCTTTGTGAGCACCGCTCTTGAAGGATCAGAAAATTCCTCTCAGCAATTTCTTGAAAAAACTTCAAGGATCAGGTTTTCCAAAGACATTGTTCAGCTCTGGCTTCAGCGTGAGGTGGTGCATCTGGAGAAGACCCTCCGTGGCCTCCAGATTCAGTCAGCCTTGACCCCTTACCTGTTCCCTGACCCTCGCGCTCTCTGTGAGCATCTGCCAGTCATCCAGCAGCTTGCTACCAGTGGGAAGTTCTTCCTCATCATACCTAAGATTGTGGTCGACATATTGTATGTACTGAGGAGAGAAGATCACAGAGCTTTGGCAGCCATCACCTTTCTAGAGGATGAGCTGAAGAGAGGCAACCAGTACATTCTGTGTCAGTCCTTTGTGTCCAAGAGGTTTGTGAGGCCCAGGATGACCAGGCCAGACTCTGATGCCTGGGATCTTTATAACATTCTAGACTTCTGCAAGGGTCTGCTGGACTCATCCAGGCCGGGGCCATCCAACCCCAGCAGCATGGTCACCATCATCACTGGCATCTGTTTGGACAACCCAAGGAATTTCTCATACCCCTTGCAGCTGGCACTGGGGACAGCGACTGAAGCTGGTGTGGAAGTTAAGAACATCCGACGCTTCCACAGGGAGTGGAAGGCCATCAGCTGACGTGTTCCATCTTGCTTCCTCCTTGTCCTCCCTCAGCACTTATAGATCAAGTGCAATCTGTTCACCTGGCTTGTAAGCACCTAATGTTAAAGGTAGACATTGTGTGAATGCATATTTGTATCTACCTGTGGGTAGAGATTCAGTATACAGGCTTCCAGACGCCTTCATGGTTCCAACTTTGTCATCATGGCTTCATATAATGTTCTTTATCTGCAAAATAATCGCAAGGTTAAAACATCTCAGTGCTTAGTGTTCTATGGTGCAACAGCAAGTTAAGGAAGCGTTTCCAAGTCCAAGTGCAGCTTCATGGAACTGTAATTTGCTTAGCTCTGTTTTGTGACATGAAACTTTTCAAGCTGTTTTATTATGATGGGACCATGCCTATTATCTAAGGTAGGCATTTTCCATCGACGGAAACTCAATAAATATAAAGTTAAAATTTGTGATTGGAGTGAAGAGTCTTATTGCATGATTTTCTACAGCTTGTTCTGTGTGCCCTTCAGGTGTGCACTTTGGGCCAGGACTAGACCACTAGCCCAGGCCACTGTGTTTCCATTTGCTCTTCTAAACATGATAGCAGTAGCCCCCAGGACTGGCTCTGCTTCTGATCATCTGGAAATACCTTTTCATGCTACAATATTGGAATTTTTTCCAACATTTGCTCAAATTTTCCAATTTAGCTACCATGACATTGTCTCTTGCTTTTCTCTTGGCTCCCAGATGTCTTTTGGGACTTCTCATCCATCTTCTCTTAAGTATTACTCTAGGGGATAGCTCTTTTACTGCCGTTAGTAGAGCTCAGATGTACATCCTGTTAGTACTAGATGTAAGTTAAAATCTAAAACTTCACTCAGATTGGCATATAGTAAAAGTATTAACAGCAATCTCCTTCCCTCAGTGATCCCCAATATCCTTGATAAGCCATCATATTTGTAGACTAAACTTAATATTCCTTAAGGAACCCAAGCTCTGCACCTCTGTGTTGGCTCTGTCCGGAGATACTCCTCCACTTAGCCTCGCCTCTAATTGGTTCTCTCAGAAGCAAAGAGTCCATTCTCAACACTCTCCTCACACCTGGAAAAGTGTCCTCACTCATTTATCTTGAACTGAGCTTTAAGATTCAGTTTAACTTCTTATTACTTCCCCTATCCAGGCTTAAAAAAAACACTTTTGGCATTTTATTATATGTATTTAAAAAATTCCAAGCAAAAGAAAAATAGGGAAACAGAAAAACCCAAAGGTCATTTCATGCCAACATTACCACTTTTATTATTTGGAGTTACTTATAACTTGTAATGCTTTCTCTGCACACAGGTTTTTCTTGGTTGTAATTATATTCTATAAACATTTTTTCAACCTCCTTTTTTTCAAGTTACACACATTTCTTATATTACTGCATTGTCCTCATTGCTCCTTTTGTAATAGCTACTTCCTGTCATTGTTTGCTTATGCATCCTTTTTTTTCTAATATTTTAAATATTGAATTATTAATAATTATGTGATATAGCTTGCTTGGGGTAGGTGACCCAGAAATTAATTTATTGAGTTAAAAGAGATAAATATATAAGTATGTTCATTTATTTATATTACATTACACTGACATATGTATATAATTATGTGAACATATGCACATAAATGTATCTTTGTAAGAGACATTGCCAAGTGGCTTTCCAAGAAAGGAATTTATTTCTAAGAGGGAAATAAATATTTTCTATAGTTTTATAGGTTATTTTTTTCACTGAGTGTATTTTGATCATTCACTTATATATATTTTTAAAAATGATCTTAAAAGGAGTATACAATAATTTGCTTTACCATTGTCCTATTTTTGGAAATTTGTTTCTACAATTTTCCTATTATAAAAATGCAAATAAATTTGTGTTTTTGACTATTAGAATAAATTCCTAGAAATAGAATTACTAAGGCACATGATTAGAATGTATTAAGCCCCTTAGTGATACTAGAAATTATAGTAAAAATAATATATAAAATTGACCTCCAAAAAATTTGCAAGAATTCTTACTCATGAGAGCATATGAGTACATATTTTATTTTATTTTATTTTTTTATTAATAAATTTTATTTTTATATTCCCCATACAATTGCAATCCCCCCATTCTGACCCCAATCCCTCCCCTCCCGCCCCCCACCCCCCAAAAAGTGTCTCTGGTTCATAGTTTTTGTTGATTTTGATTTTCACTTTCTTATAGTTATTCATTTTCCTGGTCCCTTATTTAAGTTTTCTAGATCCCTGCTATGAGTGAGACCATCCGGTATTTTTCTTTTTCTTTTTGGCTTATTTCACTGAGCATGATCCCTTCCAGTGTCATCCATGTTGCTGCAAATTGCATGTGTTTATCTTTTTTGAATGCTGAGTAATATTCCATGGTGTATATGTACCACATCTTCTTGATCCAGTCATCTGTTTTTCATTTGGGTTGTTTCCAAAGCTTAGCTATTGTAAACAGTGCTGCTATAAACATAGGGGTGCAGGTGTTCTTTGGAATTGATGTTTCTGTGTCCTTTGGGTAAATACCTAGGAGTGGAATTGCTGGATCCTGTGGAAGCTCTATGTTTAGTAGCTCCAGAAATCTCCACACAGCTCTCCATAGTGGTTGGACCAGTTTTGAGTGCATATTTTATTATGTTCAATTCAGAGAAATTTTTTTCCTTGCCAGTCTAGTAAGTGAAATCTCAATATATTATTGACTGCAGGAGATTAAAACTAATAGCTTAGTGACTGTATTATAGACTTTAATTTTTTTGTGCCTGTCTCTTCATTTAAAAATAAGATATTTTCTTACTGTTAAAATCTGCAATCAACCAAAAGCAAAAGTGAGTGCAAATTGAACAGGACCCTAAGTAAAACTGCCTAAATGAGAGAGCTGACTGAACCTTTGTTCTTTGCCTTGCTTGCTGCAACCTGCCAGCACAGTGTTGTAGTCGATGAGATAACTGATAATACTGATGGCTTGAGAAGGGGATAAAGTAACTCAGAGCATGCAGTGGAACAGAGAGAATAAGAGCACAAGTGTATCGAACCGGCGCTGCAGAGGCTGTGGGCAGCTTCGCAGCCCAGCGCTCAACCACTGTACCACCGGGGAGGCCCGAATAAATTACTTTAAAAAATGCAAACAACATTGTTTTTCCAGTGGGAGATACTCAGTTGTTCTCATATATGAAAGCAAATGGGCATCCATCACTATGGTCTACCCTCCTTTCATAGGACATTTCTGATTTCATTTGTGAAGTTCTCATCTAAATAATGTGGGTGGGGTGAGGGCAAGAATACCGAGGACAGAGCTTACTAGCTGTCAACATAGTAGACATTGTAATTGTGTCTCAACAGTGGACTTTGGTTCTAACACAGTCCATCCTCAACCTTATAGCTAAAAATGGGTCATTTCAAAATGCCTGGGCAACCAGGGACCCTCTCAGACAGCTGCAGTTGTAGCAATCAAATACATCATTATAGTTCTTCTAATTTTTCTGATTTTTTTTCACACACAGAAATCAAGCTCCCCGAGAAAGCTCCTATTGTGTTCTGTGATATTTCCTTGATTTCCCCTGTAGGAGTTTTCAAAATACAGATTTTCAGCTGATCCTCAGCAGACACACCCCTAGTCTGGTTTTGGGAAACACAAGAAGCACTGGGGAGTTCCTTGAAGATGTCATGGCTGTGAATTCATGAGTCATGTCACAGATGTCTCTCGCATGGTTTGTGGACACAGAGATGCCATAGAAAGAGTCTTGCTTCATCTGTGGGGAAGAGAGACAGCGCATTATTCTTAAATGGTTGAACTTCATTTGGCTTACATAGAGGATAAATACCATCGAAGTAAGCCTCTGTCAGTAGAATCACAGAGGCAAAGTGATACTGGAATGAAACAGCTTAGATCATTTATTGTTTCTCTTCATCCCAAAAGTGTTTTTTGAAAGTATAGCCTTTTGATTTAGACTTCTGGGATTATGGATGAAATTGTATATTCTACAAGACTTAATTTTCTCTTCTTAAATTTTCCTTCATCACTGCTTATCAGGAATGACACATAAAACAATGGATAAAATTTTAAACAGCCTAGTGCCTAAATCTTAGTATTTGTATAGAGTCCCAGCTGAGGAAAAAGTGCCTATCAGAATCTTCTTTGTCACTTGGGATTCTGATAAGGAGAACACTCTGTTTAATGCCTTAGAGTTTATCACTGTTGTGGCTGTTGCTGAAATGCTTCTAGTGGGAAGGAGACCTACAAGCAATGCTTTCTAACCTTTTTTTTTTTTTTTAACCCTAGAGTGTAGGAGATGACCCTGTTTTACAGGTGAGTAATGTAAAATCAGTCAAGTGAAGCAACTTTCTCAAAGACCTGTAGCTGCTAAGTGACTTACCTGAGATTTAATTCCAGAGGTATTTGTCTCTGAATCTTGTCCAAGTGGATCTGGCTCACTTACAAGCACATAGCAGCATAGGGTACCTGGAGGGCACCTTGTGGACACAGAAACAGCCTCCACTCTTTCTCCATCTGATTTCCCTGGCGACTTACAAGATTTTACTGTTAGCCAGATGCTCCCAGGGAAGGAGAAGTTAGGAAAAACAACTGTGACAGGAAGTTTCAATTCTGTTGTGAAAGGCTATTTACTCAAGAAAAAAAAAAAAAAACTTCTTTAAAAGGGAAGACACTGTTAATTTACTAAGCAAGTTTTACTTTTTGAGTGGAATAGCATAGAAGGTAAGTTATATTTAGATAATAGTGAGAGCTAGATTTTTTTTCTATATATGAATTTCAGCTTCACTATAAATGTGTATTATATGTGCTTCTCAGGCAGCTAGAGATTATATTTATTCTGGTCAAAGAGTATTTTTGGCTATAATAATTTCTCTTATGAATTTAAGACTCATATTTCCATCTGCCTCCTCTAATATCTGCTGGAATTTTCCGTATATCAGAAATTTAATGTGTCTGGAAGTGAAGTCATTATTTCTACCTGAACTGGCCTTTTCCTTGTACTTTTTATCTTGTTAAGTGACATTTAGCTAATTTTGAAAGTCTGGCTTCATTCATTTCTAAGTCTCTCTCAACCAAAAATTTACTTACAAAATACGCAATACACAATACAAATGCACATATATAGATCTATGTGCTTCATTTCAAAGCATTGACTTATGCAACCATGGGGGCTGGCAAGTCTGAAGTTTGTAGGACAGGCTACCAGATAGGAAATTCTTGGGTAGGACCTGATGCCTTAGTTTTGAGGAACACTTTCTTCTTCCTCAAAGAAATTATAGTTTTTCTCTTTAAGGCCTTTAGTGATCCTTCAGCTGATTCCATGAAACCCACCTCATTATAAATATAAATAAGACAGCCTAGGTAAAATGAATTGCAAATCTGTAGGATAAAAGTTGTCCCAAGTTCTGTTTGAATAGCTGGACTTAAATAGCTGGTGAGCCCTGTCCCAGCATCCTGTACAGTTTGGCCCACAACATTGACAGTAAGGGACCATGCTAGGCAAAATGCATGAGATCCTGATTAATGGTTATCTCACAGTTTACTTGAGGGATAAGGCTGAGACCTGAATATGTAGTTGGAATGTAACCCATGTACTCATGCCGAGGCATAGCCAACCCAGAGCAAGCTATGATATTGTTGTCTTCCAGCCTACCCCCACCCCCCATTGGACCTACACTTCCAATATCTCCTGACTTTTCATGGAGTCAGGCAAAATTCTCCTTCCCAGAACAGGTTTCCTTGTGCATGAGCCTCTAATAAAGTCTTGCATGGTTCAACTATGCCTACTCTTCTCTGGATAGAAAAGGACTCACTCTTTTGGGTTGGCACATGTAACATAATCTTTCCATAAAGTACAATGACTAGATTTTTAGCACATTTGCAAAATACCTCTAGAGCAACATTAGAGTTCCGTTCAATAGCTAGATACTATCACTAAATAGATACATAAAAGAACCATTATGCATATATAATTTATCAAAATTTTTCTGAGCATATTCGTAAACACTTATCAAAAACTTATTGAATTCTAACCAGTTTTCAATAATATGTTTGCTGCTATGATTACATAAAAAGCAAGTCAGATTTCCAGGCCCTGAGGAATACACAGTCTTAGCAATAAAAACTACATTGAGAGGCCTCCCTGGCGGCGCAGGTGGTTGAGCGCCGCACTATGAAGTTGTCCTCAGCCTCTGCATCGTGGGTTCAATCCCGGCCGGCCAGCGAGAATCCCACATGGTGAAGCAGACCTCTCCTGTCCCACCTGCTGCTCCCCTCAGCAGTGCTTTTGGTTGTCTGCCTGTTCTGCTCCCGGCTCTGTCTCTGGTGAATCCTCTCACCCTCCCGCGCATCTGGCCTGTACCCCAGCTCTTGTATAAATAAAATAAATCTTTAAAAAAAAACTACATTGAATCAAATACATTATAATCTTGGTAATATGAACAAAGTGTTATGATGCTGGAGAGGACGTAGTGGTAATGCCATATAAGGGGTTTGCAAAACATACTTCTGTTTGAGGTGTCTCTAAATCTACTGTTTCAAGCCATTGTCCTTGCTGTAATCCAAGTCCCCTTCAGTATGAGCTGAAAAATAATTATATTCTCCTAATTGATTTCCTTGCGTTTTCTGCCCTCTTCTACTTCCACCTTGCCACTAGAATTATTGTGCTCTTATGCTCCTGATAATGTCTGTTTCTTGGTTAAACTACAATTACTCCTCATTTGACTCATTGCATAAAGATAAAATTCCTTATCTTGGTGCAAAAAATTCAGTAGTAGATGGTCAAAATCTATTCTTTCTAGATTCAGCCAGCATTTCCTTTAGCTCAAATATATCCTCCATTCTTTAGCCACAACAAACAGCTTGAAATTCTCTGAAGTTTCTTTCTCCTCTTCTCATATTCAAACATTTTCATACACTGATCTTTTTGTCTGAAATGCCTCCTTTTCCATTTTATTTAGCAAGATTTTATTTATTTTACTAGACAATGTAAATATATCCTCTTCTATGAGAGTTCATTTTTGGGTGCAGTTTGCTGCTCTTTACTGTGCTTTCATTATATATTACTCATAGGCTATTACAGTAACATGTTGTATTTGAATTGTTTTCCTTTGTTTTTCTTTCTCACTTAAATTGTGAGTTTCATAACAACAAGATCTATGTCATCAAATTTGCATCATCTTCTCCCTTATGCCAGACTCAAACCTGAAATATTTTAGGTATACATTGTAAGAGTGTTGATAAACAATTGCACATTTTTCTAAACTATTGCTGTAGTGTTACTTCAAGTTAATGTTAGGTATTATAACTAAAGCCCAACACTGTGAAGAGTTATTTCTCATAATCAAGTATTATTTTTGCCTGTGAGATTGAGACTGCACTCAAATTATTAAGATGTGAGTTCAAGTTCATATTTTATCACTTACAATAAAATTTTGATCAAGCTAGTTCATTGCTAATAATTTGGCCTCCTCCAATATTATCTGTACCATAATGTTAAGAAAATGAAAATAAATAATGTGAAAGCTTTGTAAATGAATGCCCTACATAAACATCACTGCTGCTCATAAAGCTACTTTCTACACAATGATTTTATCAACACTGCATCCATGAAGGAAGACTCATTCCATAATCAAATCATTTTTTATATCATTTGGGGGGAAATGTTTTTCTTCTCTCTTTATCTTGGTTTATAGGAAAAGTTATATTCTTTCTTTTCTAAGAGACTTAGGGAAACACATGTAGTTCTTTCTTGTGTGGGTTTGTTCAACCAAAACCAAGGGAGATAAAATCCTGATGATTTTCTATTTGGTTTGTTATTACATGGCTATTTGTCATCCTCTTCTTATCATTTTGTGTCTGAGATTGAAGATAAATGGCAATAGGGATTGCTTTGCATGCTAGTGATAAGCAGTGAGTTTTTCTCTCTTTTTTTTTAAAGATTTATTTATTTATGCATAAAAGAACTGGGGTGTAAGCCAGAGGTGCAGGGGGTGAGAGGATTCACCAGAGACAATGGGGAGCAAAACAGGCATATCTGCTGAAATACACTGCTGAGGGGAGCAGCGGGCAAGGTAGGAGAGGTCTGCTGTGCCATATGGGTTGCTCCCTGGCCAGTGGGGGATCAAACTCTCGCTGCAGTGGCTGACCATAGCTTGATAGCACTGTCTTTAACCCCTGTGCCACCAGGAAGGCCCAGCAGTGAGTTTTGTTTTTTAAGTGCACAAAAACTATGTGCCTAAAAACATTTAATGAGCTTATAATAAATATTTGAAATTTAAAATAATAACAAAATGTGATACCTATTCATAAGCTTGTGAGCTTATAGGAAACTAATAGGATACTATTGTATTCTAATGTGAGAACAAAAAGAACTTGTTAAGAAATGCCAAAACACATGCTGACTTAATTTTTTGCACAGGATATAGTTAAATAGCAAACTTCATAAAACAAGTTGATTTCATGACATTTGTAGTTTCTTCATATAGGAATATATTAATGTTGACATATATTGAAAGAAAATTAATTACCTGTGATTCTCAAAATAAGTCATCTCTATAGAAATAAGTTGATCCTACTAATAATTTTGGTCCTGTAATAGAAACTTAACAGGAAATTTTTTTTTGCGGTGGTGGTTCTAATTGCCTGATCTTTTAAACTCAGCCTATGCTTTTATCATTTTCAAGGAAAATCTGAGATCATTTAATACAAATTTAATACAAATGTGTCTTCCTGACGTTATTATAAATTCAAAACGGATTCAAATGTACCAGTTAGAACTTCTTGTCTTTTTCAAAGTTGTTCATCATATCTTTAACTACTTCAAAGGTATTATTCACAATCTGGATCTTTGTGGATTGGGAGAGCCCTACATGAAGTTCATATCGAGGATGTCTATCTTGATTTTAATCCACATGTATTAGTATTTCTGGCTCCTCAGGAAATGCCAACGTACACTTTTCCAAACAAGTCTGTGGATTTTCCTACTGAAATGTTGTGCCCAATGAAATATTTCCTCCTTCCCCTAAGTAGGTCACTAACTATACTCAGTGTTGAAGAATATGGGTTTTGAACCAGTCATTCCAACCTCGGCCACTTTTGAAAGCCAAGATAACGGGTGAGTTTTTGATTTTTCTGATTTGATTTCCACACAGAGTTGGCATGCAGATGAAATGAGCCAATGTGTATAAAGCACTTTGCAGGATGTCAGGCAGATAGTGGCACAAATAAGCTATGAGTTATGCTTCTCTTGAATGATAACTCTAACTGGAAAATCTGAATGGTTTGTTTTATATCAAAGCCAAATGGAGATGATCCTGAGCTGAGTATTTTTGGGCAAACATTTAATTTTGTATTGTGCATTTTATAAAGAGCTCCTGTGTCTGACTTAGAATAAAATGAAATAACCTGAAATCTGTTGTCAAAATAGAAAATTTTGTGATCATTGTTATTGAATGTTTGAGCTGGCAGGGCTCATACAAATGACCTAGGATCATCTCCTCTCTTTAAAAATGAGCAGCTGAGACTGAGAGCGGTTAAGTGACTTGTCCATGGTTATGCAGTTAGGGTATGCCAGGGTAGGAGGTTACATATTGGTTCCCTCCTCTTTAGCCCCTGAGTACCTCCAATTTACCCAACGAGAGAGGAAACTATATTTTTCAAGTGACATAAGAAATTTGAATTATATCTATACACTATTTAAAACTGTTAAAAATTCAAAGTGAATAAAATATGAAACTCCATTGTAGATTTATTTTGATTCTTTATTTTTAATAAAATGGACATAGATTGGATGAGTTTATTTGTAACTAGCTGACTCTCATTACTTTATCTGGTACCCAGTTTAAGCACTCCCACTCTATGCTCTCTGAGGGCTCAGTGTCAAGAACGAAAGCTGGCATTAAAGTCAGAGCAGATGCAAAATCACTTCCTCCTCTCCAGCTTGGCTCAAACTGTTGGTATAATCACTAGTCTACTCTAACACTCAATTTTTGGATCCCTGCCTTAAAAAATAATAACATTCAGAATGAGACACTGGTTCAGAAAATCGTGTCCCAAATGGAATGATCCTCCTTGTATTTGGTTGACTGGAAATTCTGGGAGGAGCAGACAGACTGGGTAGGCACAGAGTTATGTAATCTCTCTTTTTGTGGAAGTGCGTATGATGTCTCCATAAGGAAGACTCCCTCCTGATGACATACACCTTTCTCATACATTTGCTCTATGGGTCTGGCCCTGATTTCATTTCCTTTTTGGGGGGTGGTTATTCATTATATGGGTGTATGTTGTTTTTATTATGAGTCTCCAAGGCAAGTTTCGCCAAATAGCAGATGTGGAAATGGGTTTTCCCAAAGCTTAAACATGCTAATTGTACCAAACATCTGTCCAACCTAAGTGAGCGATGTTTTCATTCTATCTGAGCAGGTCTGAGGATTCCTTGTATGGTTTCCAGCTTGATTTCTCTGTCATCGTTTCACTTAGCTATTTCTATTTATTATGCTTTAAAAGAGCAAGGGACATAAATTCAACAGTGAGAACTGTTGGCAGTATTCTGGAGGAGTCACAGAAAGTCACATAAAAGTCAAAGTGATGAGTTGTAAACAGGGTATCAGAAACCTAAGAGTAAGCCTATTTCAAGTGGGCATAGAATGAAAATAATGTTTCCTCCACTTTAATTTATGGAGTGAAGTCTTCGTGCTTTAACATTAGGTGGATCATATAATCTAGAAATCAATGAAAGGATCACTTGCTTGATCTATGAGAATAATAAGTGTCAAACTTTTGAGAAAAAGTTGTCCTTAGGAATTTTTCACAATCTCCTGTCCAGCAGCAGCTGACTTCCCCCCCTCTTGATGATGTGCTTCTGACCTCTCTCTGGGCTTTTCCTATAGCAGGAATCTGGGTCTGAAATGAGATCAGAATTTTAAGTTGCCATTAAGTGAACATCAGTCACTTTTCCATCCTCTCACAAAGCTTAAGTAAATGCCCTCTAATAGGCAAGCAGGATGAGGCATGATGAAGCTAATGAAAATTTAAAGTGGTCTCCATTTTCTGTTGGCTTGGGGAAAACTTATCATTGCAATGGCATATCCCACAGAAAATGACATGCAGAATATAAGAGATATCTTGCAGTTCCCCCAAGTCATAGCCTTTCTCACATTCATGGTACTAGACCCTGGAATGCTTTTTGGTTTTCTTTATGGTAAATAGTGGCTTCAATTTGACAAATTCAATTTTCCAATAACATGCTCCACATTTCTGTCTGAGATCTTATTGGAATGATCTATATGTCTATCTATTTCAATTAACATTCTGGTTAGGATTACTTAGGTTTTCTTTAAGAAGAGAAGTCTTTCTCTACAGTTCTCCTCTGTCTGAGCTCTCTCCAGAATTTCTCTTAATGGTCTGTTCGTGGAAGCATAGATATTTTCTAGCATGAGACTCAAAAAATTCTTCCAAACTCTACCCATTACCCAGGTCCCAAATTGCTTCTACAGTTTCTTGATATTTGTTATAGCTACCCCTCACTTCTTAGTACAAACTTCTTAGTCTGTCTTAGAATAACATATGAAGTCTGGTTTATAAAGAACAGAAATTTATTGCTCCTGTTCTGGAGGATGCAAATTCCAAGATTAAGGTGCCAACATGGTCACTTTCCAGGAGGGGTCTCTTCCTGATTCATTAGTGACATCTTGCTGTATTCTCATGTAATAAAAGAAGCTAGGGGTTTCTCTGGGAATTTGTTTTATAAGAATGCTAATGCCATTCATGTGGTTTTCACTCTCATGACCTAATCACCTGCAAAGTTCCCATTCCCTAATGCCATCACCTTTGATGGTTAGGATTCAACATAAATTTGGGGGGACACAAAGACTCAGATCATAGCAGTGTGCTTTTCCCCTCTGCCCTCCCTTTACTTCCTGGTGTTCCTAAAGCACCTTCTTTCTTGGTTCTCTTCTCTTTTCATGCTGTGTAAGCTCCTTGGTGATTTCACTGAAGCTGAAGTTTTCATCATCTCTTGATGTTACTAAAATATGTATCGCCAGCCCAGAAGCTTTTCTGAGATCCAGGCTGAAATATTGAACACTCTATTAGTTATTTTCATTTGATGTCTCATTAGTTCCTTAAACCATCGAGTCCTCAGATGAACTAATTATCTTTATTCTGAAGCGTGACTTCTGCATGTTTACTTTCTGAGGTCAATGAATTCTATAAATTTCATGCAGTGGAGTTAGTGTCCCCTCACAAGTACATTCCTTTAAAGAAGGCAGTGTCATTCAGGCCCTCCCAGGGAACACAATTAGTTGGTGGCTCTTTGATTTCATCCTGTTTCTCACCTGAGTCTTCTACTCTTTTCCTCATTACTTTGCTCAGGCAGTTCTGTATCTCACTCTTGATGACTCAGACCATCATCATCTCCAAATTCTAAGTCCACCAAAAAGTCAAGGAGAATACTTGACTTTATAAATTCTTACTCTCTCAACACATTGATTCCCTAACTAGTTAAACCCATGCCTATACTTCGTGCTCTTATGTATTAATCAGGTGATTAATTTTGGTACATAAGCTATTTCTTGACATAGGGCTATGCTTTCCTGCTCAGGCTATGCTAGTTATTAGTCTAGATCTGCATTCTAAACTACATTGAACTGGACTTGGGGGGCATGAAAGAAATCTTAGAATATTACAACTTACATCTGGTCTTCCAAGGGACTAAAAAAATGTAAGTATACAATATTTATGTGATAGAGATACATATGTGTGGTACTAAAATTTTATGTTGGGGGTTTAAATGGGAAAAAATGTCCAAGAATGTCCATGATAATCAGAAGCATTGGTCTATATTCTGACCAGAGTTTCTCATCCTAAGCACTATGGACCTTTGGGACTAGAAAATCTTTATTGTGGGAGCTGTTCTATGCCATATAGGATATTTGTCAGCATTCCCAGTCTATATTTGTGAGACACTAGTAGCATTCTCTACCTCCCTCCCTAGTTATAACAACCAAGAAGTTCTCTAAAATAAACTTAAAATGTAATACACACACACACACACACAAAAAAAAAAACCAAAATGGTCTCTAGACATTGCTGTGGTTTTCAAAACTTCACTTGCATTAGAATCACCTGAATCATTGGAAACATAGGTTTCTAGGTTCTGCTCCCAATGGACCTGAGAATTTTCTTTTCTAAACAATTTAGTTAAGTTATGGATTATTTTGGTATTTGCCCTAAAGGATTGATTACTTTGAGGGTTAAATGAAATATGGCTGAGAAGAGCAAGTACAAAAACCTTGTCATTGGAGAACACTTCATTTGATCAGGGAACAACAGGTAAAACAAGGACTAAAGCAAAGTTTTTTTTTTTTTTTTAAAAGGGAAAGTTGAAGACTTAAGACTACTACTTAAGCAGTAGTGAAGTACCCTATCACACAGAGCATGTTGACCACAGTAAGACTTAAAATTTACTTCTGAGAGTGATCAAGAGCCTTTGGTGTTTTGAGTTGATAATTAAAATCAGCCAACATGCATTAGAAAGCTTGTCTGGTGTGTGGAGTGTGGACTGATTGGAAGCAGTGGTAGAAGTAAGAAGACTAAATAAGAGCTACTGTAATGAAGGAAAAGATGTTGGGCTTTAGATTTAGTGTGAAATTGGAGATGTTTGAGGTTATGGAATTATTGCAGAATAACTGTTGGCATAATATGGTGATGAATTACATATGGGACATTAGATAGAGAGGAAATCAAAGGTCAAGGAAGTTCCTAGGGATTTTGGCCTGAACTGGAATGTGAAGTTCCCATTTACTGCAATCATAGATCAGTGAGGAAATAGGAGATTTTGGAAGACTATGGAGTTTAGCTTTGGGCATATTAAGTCTGAGATACCTTAAAATAGTGTTGTTGAGTGGGTCATTAGATACATGAATTGAGTTCAAGAGAGAGTCTGGACTGGAAATACAAATGCCAGTTATATTCCCATAGATGATCCTGAAGTTCTGACACTAGATCACCTAAAAATGAACGCAAAAAAATGAAAGAGTAAAGATCTGGAGGTGAGCCTATTGTACTACAATTTGAATGTACTCGAAAACTAAGGTTATTATTAATAAAATGGTTTGTGAAGAATTGCTTATCAAAATTTGACAAGATGACTGAAAAATACCTCAAACGTCTCCTAGTTAGGTAGTTGGGGCAAAATCCCAACTATTATTCTTGGCTTTTGAATTTACAAGACTGAAATGTATATGTATCGAAAAACTGAATTCGCATCTGTATCCCATAGGCTATAATTGCCTCCAAAAGCCAGTTACAGGAATTAGAAGCAGTCTAATGCTGTTATTTTTTAATCTGAGTAGTTTTGAAATTTGTTTTTATGCTGCACAAAGAACTTGTATGATGTATATTTCATGAGCCCTGGTTGAGATGGAACATTTCATATTAAAATATATAAAAGCTTCTAATCAAACATTTATGTCAGCAAGAATTTTCTTTTGTGGAAGAAATTTGATGTGATAAAAACATAAAAAAGGCATAATGCTGCCCTGAGGATGATAATCCATTTTGGACAAGATAGTGGACAGGCAACAGCCATAGTAGTAACAGCCATAGTGCAGACCTTGACAACTGGATTGAAGTCAGAAGCTTGGCCCTTAGCCTTGGCCTTTGAAACGGGGGCTTTTATAAGAAACCTCTTAACCTTCCATTTTCTTGACTAACTGTGAACCCATTCTGTTACACTTACTTGGTAACGCAGCAGTTGTGAACAGTTATCTTTATTCTAGACACTTTCATATTTGAATGGGAGAAAACAAATTTATTTTTAATAAACACAGGGTCTAATGTGAGCAGTTTATGAGTGGGTGATAAGGTGCTTCACAATGTACTCATTTCATTTTGTATAATATATTTGCTGCCAGCCTCTGTCTTTTCCATCTATTCCAAGCTGTTAACCATGGTAACTTCTGGCTATGGACTCCTGTTCTCCCTGAAATGCACATTAATTTTCACAGTGTTTGTATTATGGAAAAGGTTTCACTAAGGCAGGCCTGTCTGGTGGCGCAGGCTGTTGAGCTCAGTGCTGTGAAGCTGTCCGCAGCCTCTGCAGTGCCAGTTTGATTCCTGCCCGCCGCAGAAATACCCGCATAGTGCGGAAGACCTCTCCTGTGTAGCCCGCTGCTCCCCTCAGTAGTGTATTTCCATCGGTCTGCCTGTTCTGTTCCCTGCTCTGTCTCTGGTGAATCCTCTCACCCTCCTGCACATCTGGTCTGTACCCTTGTTCTTGTATAAATAAATAAAATTAAAAAAAAAGTTTCCACTAAGGCACCCCTTTCTCTATACTCCTCCATCTTCTACATTGCTTATTGGAGATTGGAATTAATCTGGTATTCTAATAATGATTACTGGACTCTTGATTTCAACTTCTTTATCCTTGCATTATGCTCTCTCATCCACTTTAGTATGTTCTTTTCTGCCTGTAGATTTGGGATCTGTTGCACAAGGGCAGAACTCTGGGCAGCTGAGGATGTCTTTGGAGAAATGTCTGATTAGTTCGTATGCCCATATTTGATTGTTTTTTATTTTTTGTTTTCTTTTTTGTTGAGTTGTTTGAGTTCATTGTAGATCTTGGATATTAGCCCCGTGTCAAATATATGATAATAACACCAATTTTTAACTTCTATATTTAAGGGAACACAATTTTGAATTTTATGTGAGTCTCAGGTTTATATTCACTGAATATAATTTCATGAGCTGTCAGTTTCATGAGCCTTTTTGAAGTCAGAAAATTCTGTTTAGTATTGAATTAAGAGCAATGACAGATCTTATGTGCACTGCTATACTAATCAATACACCTTTCACTGAACTTTCTTCCAATCAGAAGTGAGCATTTTTTGTTATCATCTCCCTCTCTCCCACTTAAGTTTAGGTTAAAACTGATTTTCACTGGTAAATTTAACTTTACATAACATTGGTTCTATTACTAACTGATTTTCTCACTTCTGAAAGAAAATTGAAACTACTCTAATGACAGTATGACAGAATAATTGACTTTATAAAACCACATTTGACCATTATGTGATATCTTAAGAGAGAAATATATTTGTCTTACATCCTACTGAAATTATATACCTTAAAATGAAGGTACCCATGTTATTCCTGGAGGTGAGAAAATGTTTTGAGTATACTGTCCATATGATTCCCAAAACCTTTAACATAGTAATGGTGCTTATGTTTGAAAAAGTGCTCCCATATGTATTTATTTAGTTAGTTTTTGTGAAAGCCTGGTGTTATAAAAGAGCATGGATTTTGGAGTTGGACAACTATAGAATTAAATACTAACTAGTATCCTACCATCCTAACTAGTGGCCTCAGTCAAATTTGTGAATTTATCCGAGCTCATTGATTTAATTAAAAAAATGGAGGAGATGCTACTTATTTAGGAAAGTAGAAAGATAAAATCACATTATGTGTCCACTGTTCCTGGCACATGGAAGGCTGTCAGTATATTCTGGTTTGATAGCAACATTGACAGATGGAGAGAAGTTAGAATAATAGCCAACATAAATAATTTGCATGGACTTTTTATTAGCATAATTGGTATTTCCCTCTTATAAAACAGTACAAAAATGTTAATTTGTCTTACTTTTGTAAGTCATATAAAATCTATGTGCCTCTACTTTCCAAGGGTGTGAGAAATTAAATCTCAGTCATGTGTTTTGGTGTCTTCTCACTCCTTAGATTCCAAAGTTGGAGGGGAAAAGGATAATTACATAGATATAGAAAGATGTGGGAGGTGGAATGGTTCTCCCTGTTCTTATAGCTCCATTTTCTGAAAAAGCTACCTCTACCACCTCCCAAACACTGGGATTTTCTGCAAACCCAGAGGTGCTTTCTGCAGATATCCTGTCTATGGACAAGCTTGATTGCTGAAGATCTTTGCTGATCAGTGTTTGAACTGCATGGGGATCTCACAAAGAATTATCATCAGGGCTATTACCATCTGGAGTACTCATGGTATTTCTCCAGACTGCAAATCCCTACCCTGCCTGGGGAAATGTCTTTCACTGGTCTCCATTACTATCCCCAACATTTATCCCTGTCTCCCCAAGGGCTTTCAACTCTAAACCTGTGAAGGATTTTTTGTTGATGCACAACAGATTTGACTTTCAAATCTCAGAATCTCCGAGGCAGTGGATTCCAAAGCTAAAACCATGTTTTGGCTACTTTTGGGGAAAATGAAAGGGAACAATGACTCTCTTTGGCAACCTATATTAGTGAAAATGATCCCTGCTTTCACACATCAATAAATCATCCTGCAATAATGTAGTTCTTTGGCCACCACATGCTCACTAAGGGAGGACATAGGTCCAAGGATGTACCCCATTCTAAACTGCAATAACACTTGTTTTTAAAAGAGGAAATTTTCTGATTAAAGTCATCTGAGAAGCTGTTCCCTCAGCCCTTACCCTCAAAACATCAAACATAAACATGGCTGACATCTCCCCAGACCTTGTCAGGACTCACCCCATCATGACTCATGTTCCTCTTCTGCTCAGTCACCATCAGACACTCAACTTCCCATGTCATCTGCTCCAACCATCTTGCCCATCTGCCTACTTTGTCTGACTCAATCTTTCTCTCCTCATTGTCTTCCCAAACACTTGCACTACACATTCTGCCATTAGAAAAAATATTTTTATTTGCATCCTATTGCCCATACTCACTCCCTTCATCTGTTTCTAGTAGAAACCTGGCTCTCCCTTGATGTCATTACTCTACTTCAGTCTTCTTAACTGGAGGTTGTGTTTCCTTCCTAATACTCTTTAGGACCTACAAGTAGGGAAAATATTTTTCCCTATACCCATTTTTCCTTTATTGATTCCAATAAAATAAAATCTTGAATATACCTTGCAGTTTTAAGTTGTCGCCTTCATCATTCCAGTTCAGGGGCCATGTGAGCAATGATATGTGAAATAAGGAGTCCTCAGTACCTATTTCAATGGTAGAGCAGAGAGCGGGGCCTGAGTTTAGTCGGGAGTCTGAATTTAACCAAGAATAGTATCATAAGCCAAAAAAGTATTCAGCAACCAAAGTGATTTTTGAGACAAATATGAACCAAATGTATTCCTATGAGTTTTTCATTAACTTTGGGACCAACGTCTTGAATACTTAGATAAAAATATAAATTTTTAAATTTTTTATAAATTTTCTTTGCTTATTACATGACTATATTAGAGATGAACAAAAGAAACAAAGAAACAATGTAGGAGAAGATAAAAAGCAGAGGAAACTGATATTCATGTATGTCCTAAATATAGGGCCATATGAAGGTCTGGGACTACAAGTATATTATGAGTATTGCTATATGCTGAGTATATGTTTTGCTAAATATGGTTTAAGCACAATCTAACATATCCTCATTTAAAAAAATTGGGCTCACACTGAATAGAAAAAGAATAATTTCCAAATGTAATTTTTAGTAGCAGTTCTGTTTCCTCAGTTGAAAAGAAAGAAAAAATATATATGGTTATTGTTTGGGTTGGTGTTTTGATATACTACAAAGAAATGATGTCCTGTTCTGGAAGGTAATGGTTTTGGGGGACCAATTATTTTCAAACATTGGCTTAAGATCTCAGCCTGGAGAAGATGAACAAGGAGCATGTTTTGCTACCAGATGGAAGACTGTGGTAAGCAGTGAAGTCAGGTTCCTTTCACCCAGCACATGATACCTAGATATTGAAAGCCCCTTTTAAACATTGTACCCCATTGCCAGAAAGCATTAGCTAAAATTGGCTAATCTTTGCTCTACATGTAGTCTCACAATCTGATTATTTTCTTGGGAAAAGATAAAATGCTAGGATCAAAATATTAGACTCAAAATAAGAGGTTTTCCATATTTATAATCCTTGGGTCATTGCTACATTCAGAACTATATTAGATAATAAAGTTATATAAATCTATTTTCATTCCGAGTGGCTCAATTTTAGTAACTGTTGAATTTCACACCATACCACCTCTTATCTCAGCACCTACTGCCTATGGGAAACTTAATTATTGACAGACCAAATATTTGCATGATGTGGAAACCAGAATACTCCATAATTTAAGAATTTAGCAAATATTTTCCCTTAACACAACCTGTGGGTTGCATTTAAAAATAGCAGTATAGATTTTTCAAATTGCTATTGAGGTATTTTTTTCTTTTTGAGCTATGATCATAGGCTATAAGCTCTTCTCCCTTTTACAAGTGTTTAATCTTTGCCTGCTTTTGCCATTTTGTCATGCACATTTTATAAAATACCAGCTTACAATATGGTGAGCCTCTATGTACTATTTTCTTTCTACATATGAGTAATTTCTGTCATGAGTATGCATTTGTAAAAGTCATCAGTTAAGGATACTGTGTGTAAGAATATCTTGTTTTGAGTGGCAGTGATCACATTTCATTTTCTGTTTCCTTATCTGTAGTTCTCTGAAAAAGGTGTGCTTGACTAGCATCTCATTTTGAGTAAACAATTTGATTTGTTTTCTAGAGGCAGACTTCTCTAGGGAACTACCAACTATCATATACAAAGACTTCAAGAAATGTAAAGTGCTATGAAAATAAAATACATATTGTTTTATTTTCGTACAGCCTATCAGCAACTTGCATTTTAAGAATTCCCTTTGGGAAGTACTCCAAGTTATTGGTATCACAGAAACAACTCTGGTTGACTTAGATTTTCCAATCTGTTTTCCACATATCAAAATAAGACTGCTGAAGATGGTTTTTGTCTCTGAGCATGGTAGAGGCTAGATTCTTACTTCTTTACTTTCCCAATGGGCAGTCCATGTAATAGCAGTGATGCCTGGGATTAGTGAAAACAGCATGAGATTAAGAAACAGAAGATTGCAGTTCAGGGCAGGAATTGTTCTAATATAGTTTTCCTTTTTTGGGAGAGGGATTCATTCCTTTGTGAAACTGTTATGCATTTTTATTTTTGATTTTTAATTAATTTTTTTATGTTATGTATTTTTAAATCAATCACTTCGAGGATGTCATTGGGTTTATTTGTAAGGATTGGTGATTATCTAATGGCCTCAAAGTCCACATCCCCACCTTGGGTCCTCGCCAAAGGATATTTTCCATAGTAGTCCACACCTAAGGATTTTTCATTACTACGCCTGGTTCAAAGATTATGTTAATCATTTCCAGAAAGTTTAATTTTAAACAAGAACATACCTAATTAAAAATATTAGGTACTCATATTGTTACAGGGCAGGGAGAGGGGCAGCCCAAACCCTGCAAACCTGCCTATTCTAAATGGGTTCTGCCATCTGCCACATCAACATAAATCATATGAGACTTTAATGGGAAGGAACTTTAATACAATTAGGAAACAATACAGGAAAGGCAAAGAATCTAGTTTCTAAATCAAGCACCCAAAGTTACCCGTCCCCTAATGGGTAAAACTCCATCCAAATGGGATTGGCCCAGAGCAAGGCCCCAAAGCCTAGCACAAGTCTAAAGCATCTTTCAGTGGGGACCCACAGAAAAGGGTCAGAAACAACCAGACAAGCCCAGAAGGAAAAGAGCAAAATCAAAATCAAGATAAAAGTCGCCATTGTCACCTCCCCTTGGGTCTCTCACCCACATCTGTGTCACCCAGTCCACGACCAAAAGGCAAGCGCAGTTTCTTCACATGTCTCTTGGCCCCATGTGCCTCTTTCAGGTCTCCTTCTGGATCTCCATCCTGCTTCCTTCCTTCCTCAGTCTCCTCTGCAGCTTCTATCTCTCTCTCTGCTCAGCTCCACCCTCCTTTTGGGTAGGGCAGGAAACCTGGAACTGCCCCCTTTCCTGGGGACCACCCTGTTACAATATCTTTGTTTAAAATTGTGATAGAGGGCCTCCCCTGGTGGTGCAGCAGTTGAGCGCTGGGCTCTGCAGCGCCGGTTCGATGCTCCCCTCAGCAGTGTGTTTCCTCAGTCTGCCTGTTCTGTTGAATGGTGAATTCTCTCACTGTCCCACACATCTGGCCTGTACCCCGCTTCTTGTATAAAATAAATAAATCTTTTAAAAAATCCTTAAAAATAAAAATGTGATAGAGCAAAATTTATTTATTTATTTATTTATTTATTGTTGTAGCTTGCCTTTATTACAAAGAACGGTGTCAAGGTCTGTCTCCATAGATGACTTATTATGTTACTGAAGAGAAGCACATGCTTCTTGAGGACATTTGGAAAATCATATTCAGGAGTTCTTTTATAGGATGTAGCAAATACTTTGTAGCAGTGGCCTGTGCTGCTTTGTTCCTTCAAGCTGTACTTGAAATGCCTTTGCTAATCTTTTTTCATGAACTTCAAATGCTATTATTCATTGTCATATTTTTCTGTCTAGATTTTTTGAATGGAAAGTTTCTGTTTAGTTTCCTTTTATTTTGGTATATATAACTGCCCTTAAGGAGTCTGCTTCTTTTCAATTTCTTAGACATATTTGTAAATAAAAAAGGTTGAGGAAATTAGGCTATGCCTAGTTGATAAAAGATGGCCAACAGCAATACCCTGGCTGGGGTAGTGGAAAGTTGATGTTTGATATTGCAATAAGAAATGCATTATGCATAAATAACATCTGAGTTCTCATTGATGAGACTGGTTATCTTGTGAGTGGAGTACACAGGGGATAGAAAGCTATTTCCTCCCCCCAAAAAGAAGAGGGAGAAGCAATATTTAGAAATCCTGGAAGTTACATCCCAGTTGGAGAAGCCATTTCCAGGAAAAAGGTAACTGAGACAGTTATTTTTAAGAGAACAGAAGAAAAGTCTCTGTTATTTTAGTTTTTGAACAGATTCGTGTTTAAGGACCCGAAACAGCTGGGACTATTACCATACACTTCATAAAGACCTTTAGAATGATCGTTTTGAACATTATATTCAGAAGGAATAAGATGAAACTGTGCTGTCATTCTAGTACTGACCCATATAAGATGAGGATCAAGATGGAACACGAAAGAGGATTTGCTGAGGTTACCAAGTCAGACTAAAAAAGACAGAGATAAGAAGAGAAACAAGGGGACATTTTCCCTCAGTCAGCATTTGTTAATAGTTTCATCAAACTATTGTGGATGTAGAATTGTTATAGAATTTGTATTTTATTTTTCATAAATTGTTTTTGGCAGGGCCATTTTATCCATTATGTGATACAGGCATATCCCTAGGGCTATAAATTTTTGGGAGATCTACAAATGTATGTGCAACATAAAAAAAAAAACAAAACAAAAACCCTTAGGAGCTGTAGAATATGAAAGTGTTACAGGGCAGGGAGAGGGGCAGCCCAAACCCCGCAAACCTGCCTATTCTAAATGGGTTCTGCCATCTGCTGCATCAACACTTGCATCAACACAAAACATATGAGACTTTAATGGGAAGGAACTTCAATACAAATAGGAAACAATACAGGAAAGGCAAAGAATCTAGTTTCTAAATCAAGCACCCAAAGTTACCCGTCCCATCGTGGGTAAAACTCCATCCAAATGGGATTGGCCCAGAGCAAGGCCCCAAAGCCTAGCACAAGTCTAAAGCATCTCTCAGTGGGGACCCACAGAAAAGGGTCAGAAACAACCAAAAAAGCCTGGAAGGAAAAGAGCAAAATCAAAATCAAGATAAAAGCTGCCATGGTCACCACCCCACGGGTCTCACCCACATCTGTGTCACCCAGTCCATGACCAAAAGGCAAGCGCAGTTTCTTCACGTGTCTCTAGGCTCCATGTACCTCCTCCAGGTCTCCTTCTGTATCTCCATCCTGCTTCCATCCTTCCTCAGTCTCCTCTGCAGCTTCTATCTCTCCCTGCTCAGCTCCATCCTCCATTTGGGTGGGGCAGGGAACCTGGAACCTCCCCCTTTCCTGGGGACCACCTTGTTACAATAAAATTGCAAATCTAATGCTTAATGAAATACTCAGAAAGCATATGTTATCTGTTTGACTACAACTTAACTGTTATATATTAGGATAGAGGTTAAATGACAAGGAAAATATGAAATATTTGCTCTCAAATAAAATTATGAAATATCTCTCTAAAACTGTTACAGGAAATTCATCCTTCATGTGTGATGTAACACAATATCACATATTTAGTCAACTCAGGGTATGGATGAGTTGAGTTCTTTGTTTAGGGTCAACCAGCTGAAAGGAAAGCATTGGTTGGGCCTCTGAACTTATCTGGGTCTTAACTCAGACTTATCTGAACCTTATCTTTTATATATATATATATATATATATATATATATATGATCTACTAAAATATTTAGATAATAAATAAATATAAATATTTAGATCTACTAAAATACACTGCTGAGGGGAGCAGTGGGCAAGACAGGAGAGGTCTGCTGCACCATGTGTGTCCCCTCCCTGGCTGGGGATCGAACTTGTGCTGCAGTGTTTGCAGATAGCTTCACAGTGCTGTGCCTTAACCCCTTGCACCACCAGGGAGGCCTCTACTCATGGTCTTTGTATTACTACTTCTTTCATTTCCTCACTATCCCTTCCACTTTTTGTGTTTCTTGTCCATAGCCATTGACAATCTACCACACAATTGGCTTTTGTTTTATTATTTCACTAGTTTATCTCTCTTCTAATGTTTATTTCTCATACTTTGTCTTAATCTGTTCAAGTTGCCGTAACAAGATTCCATAAAGTGGGTGACTTATAAAAAATTAAACATTTATTTCTTGCAGTTTGGAGGTTGGTAAGTGCAATATCATGCACTGGCAGATTCAATGTCCAGTAAGGGCTAGTTCCTGATTGAAGATGGGCAGAGTCATCTTCTGGCTTTGTCCTCACATGTTGGGAGAGGTGAGGGATATTCCTGAGGCTTCTTTAATAAGGATGCTATAATTCAAGAGGATTCTGCCCTCATGAGCTAACAATCTCCCAAAGATCTTATCTCCAAATGCCATTATATTGAGGATTACCTTTCAATGTGAATTTTGAGGGAACACAAATATCCAGAGCACTGTATTTTCCCATCCTGTTAGGATGGAATCAATAGTGGGAGTGAATGTGTGTGTGTGAGTGTGTGTGTGTGCACAAACATATCTGTGTCAATGTATGCTTAAAAGCCTATGGATAAACACAATGTGTTACAATTAGATATTCTTACATTTGTGTGGTTGAACACATATAACTTTCATCAGCTATCCAAAAGCAGAGTGTTCCTATAAAACCAATGCAGCCACTATGGAAAGTTATGTGGAAGATCCTCAAAATACTAAAAATGGATCTACCATGTGATCCACTGATTCCACTCCTAGGAATCTACCCAAAGTAACAAAAACACTAATTCAAAAAGAAAATCTGGGGGCTTCCCTGGTGGCGCAGGGGGTTGAGACGCAACCTATGAAGCTATCTGCAGCCACTGCAACACAAGTTTGATCCCCAGCCAGGGAGCGCCTACATGGCGCAGTAGACCTCTCCTGATTCGCCCGCTGTTTCTCTCAGCAGTGTACTATGGTCAATCTGCCTGTTCTGTTCCCTACTCTGTCTCTGGTGAATCCTCTCACCCTCCACACCTCTGGCCTGTACCCCAGTTCTTGTATACATAAACAAATCTTTAAAAAAAAAAACCCAAAAAGGAAACCTGGACTCCTATGTTTATTGCAGCACTATTTAAATAGCTAAAATATTGAAACAAATGTCCCAAAACAGATGAATGAATCAAAAGTTGTGATATATATACACACTGGAATACTACTTAGTGATCGAAAAAGACAAACTCGTGTCATTTGCAGCAATATGGATGGAGCTGGAAGGGATTATACTAACCAAAATAAATCAGGAAGAAAACGATAAATATCAGGTGGTTTAGCTTATATGTGGAATACAGTGAAACCAAACAAAAGGTCAGGAAAAAGAGAAATCTTGCAAGCTGACCATATTTCTGAGGCATACAGCAGGGAAGAGGGAGTGAGAGGGGTCAAAACAAGGGTGGGAAGAGCACAAGAGACTATAGTGATGGTTCATTCATGATAAGGTAGCAGAAGAATTACAGGGGTTACACCTGAGCATAGAAACCAAATACTGTGCAAAAATGATGACGTAAGAAAAATAAATAAATAAATAAATAATAAAATAAAATAAAACCTTTGAAACCTGAAATTGCATAAAGTGAAGACACAATCACCATGGAAAAATTAATTAATTAATTTACATGGAAATTAATTAATTTACATGGAAAAAATTTTTGAGCATTTCCAGATCTCCATCCCCAAATTGTTGTAGAAATAAATTCTAGCCTTTTACCGAGGCAGAGAAAGAACAAGCGGTACTTCAGGAACGGTGAGGTCAGGAGAAGATTTATTACTCATGCATGAGGTTCCAGACCTGCGTAGCCCTGTAAGGTCTGAGCACCGGTTTAAAGACCAAGGGTTTCTTTTATACACAACTGTCTCCATATCTGTTACATTGATAGCATTATTTTTCAGCAGGTGCAACCATTTGCAGCAAAGTCTCCAGACAAGGTGGGTAAAGGAAAGGCGGGAAAGATGCAGGCATTCGGGGATGGCCTTGGAGAGATAGACCAGCTGGTTAGCTGCCCCACCTTGTAGATAAGAGTGCTGAGGCCCTGGTCTTGAATCTTGAAAGGGAAGGAGCTGTAAGTAAGCAAACTTGTTAATTATGCCTGCGTTGGAATGTTCATTGCACCTTGGCTGGCAGTTCTGCTGGAATCTTTATTATACTCATTTGCTCAATAATATATTTTCTCATCAAAATAAGTAAATCATACCAAATAAAACCTAAAACCTAAAATGCACTCATGTATAGCAAAGGCAGGAATGAAAGGTTGCATACTCAGCCAGGGAAAGCTATTCTGGGAAGGAGACTGCTGGGCTCTCTGGCTGTTGCCCCAGGTGCACGCGGCCTCTAAATTGGCTGCCGGAAAGCAAACTCACTGCCGCTGCCGCAAAAGAGGCCATCCAGCAGTTTTTGCTTTTCGACTTTTGTCGTAAAAGTAAAAAGCCACTTTGGATTTCTCTGGGTTTGTGCAAATGGAATTTAATGTAGTTCTTTCTTCAAAGCAAAGTGATGTAACTGAAACTTTTGAAAAGCGAGGCACACCCATATGTCTGCTTTCTTCTGGAACTGGAGGAGTTGGGGTCCCGTGTGTTGGGGTGACCATGATTCCAGGACTTGCCCACCCATAGAAGGAGACTGGGAACAGGAGCAGGGGCTTTTTGTGGCAAGACTTTGGGCTTGTTAGGACTTCACCAGGGAAGAGGACCCTTGAGGATGAAGCAACACTTGGTAAGTCTCAGAAACAATGGAAAATTTGTTTTCTGGGACGTATTCTTGGATTCTTGAAAACTACGGGGGTTTGAGGGGCAGAAATAGACATCTAACAGCAGTAGGACATTTTTAAGCAGTAGGACATTTTAAGAAGGGGAGGGGAGCTAGCAGGCAGGGTCTGTGGGTGATATTATTAGTTTTGAACTTATCACTTTAAAAGTCAAGCCATGAAGTAATCTTATGTGATAGCTGTTCTGTTTGCTAGGAACACTAAGATGACTGTATATGGTCATGGCTCCCAGTTAAATTTCCCACTCGGAAGAAATAAGCATTGTATATTTAGAAAACAGTCGCGTCTCTGTAGGAGTGCTTTTCGTCACAGCCATCTGAAGAACTTTCAAATTCAGTATATTTTGGTGTCAAAGCAAATGAAAGCACATTAATTTTTTTTTTAATTGAAGTACCATTGGTGTATATTGCTATTAGTATTTTAGACATACAGGCTCTCCCCCTTCAGGGGTAGTCACTGTAGTGCACCCACCATAGTCCATGTGCTCTCCCCACCATCATGCTTTCACCCCCTCTCACCCTCAAGCTGCCTCAGTTCTATGACCAGCTTTCAAGGGTTGGTTTTTAAGTTTGTCTTTGTCTGACCCTTGTTGGTTTCATTCTATTTCACATAGAAGTGACACCACCTGGTATTTGTCTTTCTCCTGGCTTATTTTATAAAAGTACATTTGTAATGGCTGAAAATTTCTAGTCTTCCCCATTTAAAAATTTTTCATTACTAATTATTGCAGATGCTTGAGCTGAAAACTGATGAATACAGAGCTAGGCACATGAAGTGTTCATATAATTTTTGCCATCTGCCTTAAAATAGAACATCCCAGCATGTGTCTCTAAGTAACAAGAAAACCTTCACCTGTAATTACTAATCAATCGAAATTCTGGTCAACACTTTTCAAACATACCGATTATGGAAAGATCAAGAACTAAAGGGGGAAGAGATAGTTTATGTCAGGAAAATATATTAAATATAAAAGAAGAAAAGAAAAGTGAAAGTAGGGAATTAATTGAACATCAGGAAAGAGATGGACACTTTCCAAGAACAATATATTCCTCCTACTCTAAAGCTAGGAAGCTTAATTTCCTCTCCTTCCTTAATTACTGGGAGATTCTTTTCAGAGCTAATGCATTTTATTGGTTCAATTAGAAAATACCTACTAGACCTATATAACTGTGCATATAGTTGTTTTAATCCTTAATTAAAATTTCATATTCTTAGATACTCTATATGTGAAATTATACTGTATTTTAAATATACCTTTACAAATAAGTTGGGATTGCTCCTCTGCTTTGTTGCTAAGTTTGAAGTGAATAATAAGAGTTTTAGAATGCATTAAAATTAACTTTATGCATAGAGTCATCTTTTGAATATATTAAAAAACTGGTTTGATCAGATTTACATTAAAGGAGACTTTATGAACTAATTTGAGAAAAGCAGTTGCATCTTGGAACATCATAAAATGAGCAGGATTCAAAATAACTCCACTTGTTGGGAAATTTTTAATTAGACGCTTGTACTTAGAGGAGTATAATACTGTGTCCTTAAACCTGAGTCCATTCTTAGCATGGTCTGGATAGAGACCTTCAGTTAAGGAAATTTATATCTAAAAATCTCTATTTAATAGAGTAGATTTGAACTGACTCCCTTTCAAACTAAGTAGGATATTGGAAACTCCCCAAGGCTGTTTCAGTTCCTAAGGGAACATTAACAATTAAGTGATTTTCTGACTAGATAATACTTTTGAAAAGCAGGAAGTGCTTCCTTTATACCAAAACTTAACTTTTACAAGAAGCATTAGAGGTCATAAAAAGTGAATCTTTGTGCTATTTAGACAGAAGTTGGTAGATATGTAGAGAACAAAAATATATTGTCCTCTTATTTTGAAACATTTTATCTGTGACTAGAGAAAAAAGAGCAGATGCTTAGCTTGATTCAGAAGTGGTTCTTTAATAGATAGAATGAGAGGATATGCAAAACTAGGTTTAATAGCAATGCTTTCCCTGTTGTTGAAAGAAGAGAACCACCTACATAAAGTCATTAGAGTTTGACACTGAAGATAAATCCAGAGTTGGAAGACTCTAAGTTAGAAGATAGATGTTCTGTCAAGACTGGAAGTCAACTAGTCAATGACTAGGTGTCACAGAAAGAAATACTCCTAGGCTTAGAAAATACAGAGAAAGATACTTCATGGAAAATCTCTACGAAACACAAAAATGAGCTATAGATTGAGTCAGGAGCAAGTGGTGAATTGACTTAAAAAATGAATTCATTAGCTAATTATATGGTCGTCTTCAAAACTGACAAACTGGGAAACCAGAATGCTGGTTGGGAAAATTTCTGAAATCACAGATTAAACAGTACCAATTTGGGTAAATAACATAACTCTTCTTTGGGGTCACTTTCAAAATTTTTAATATTGCAGTTTTTATGCTTGCTATGAAAACAACTGAGCTCAGTTTTCTGTTGTTTCTTAGAGTTTTTCTAATTGATGCTACAAAGGTGAGGACTTTCCTCTATTTACAAATGCTGTTGATTTAGAATATGCTTTTCTTTTAATCGATCCAATAGAGGAGAAAGATAACTTTGAATAAATGAAGGGAATTATTATGTTGTTCAAATGAGATAGTATAGTAAAGGGCAAATCAAAAAGATTTCTTGGTGAGGTTAAATTAGATATGTAGCTTTACAAATAGTTTAAACTGATTATGTTTTCCATTTGTAAAAATACTCTATTTATTAGAAATCTGTTTTACTTGGAGGACAGTGTTTTCTCCTCATCTGTTCTCCAGTCTGAGTAGAATCCTTACATATGATCAATCTGGATGATGCTTCAACAATAATGGTTACACATAAAAAGACATATCCTTGAGTCTGCCCACCTATTACCTCTCTTTATTGTGATGATGTATGTCTATTTCATAATCCAGATATCAATCACCTCTGCATCAGGAGTATTATTTAAGATTTATTTCTGCATACAAGAACTGGGGTGAAAGAGGTGTGGGGGGTGGTGAGAGGATTCACCAGATATATAGTGGGGAGCAGAACATGCAGATGTACTGAAACACATAGCTGAGGGGAGCAGCGGGCGTGACAGGAGAGGTCTGCTGCACCATTTGGGTTGCTCCCTGGTTAGCCAGGGATCAAACTCGTGCTGTAGTGGCTGGCAGAACTTTGATAGTGCTGTCTTTAACCCCTGTGCCACCAAGAAGGCCCAGGAGCATTATTTAAATTGAGTTCTGGCCCTCTCCGTTGGTGCAGCGGGTTGAGCCAAGCACTGTGAAGCTGTCTGCAGCCTCTGCAAGCGGGTTCCATTCCTGATCGGCTGGGGAGATACCCACATGGTGTGGCAGGCCTCTCCTGTCTTGCCCGCTGTTCCCCTCAGCAGTGTATTTCAGTCCGTCTGCCTGTTCTGTTCCCTGCTCTGTCTCTGGTGAATCCTCTTACCCTCCCGCACCTCTGGTCTGTACCCCAGTTGTATAAATAAAAATAAATCTAAAAAAAATAGAGTTCTGAGGAAGATTCACCACCTAGATCTTTTGGAGACACAGTCAAAAATTCTTCTAAATATTCTCAACCTGACAGTATTAGGAAAAAACATCCTATTGATGTATTATCTCTGAGGTCAGGGCCTAGTTTGACAATTTCAGGGTTAACTGCTTGATTCTGTGGGAGGACATTCATCTAGAGTTGGTTTTGCCCTCCAGGTTCTCTCCTTCACGGTAATAGTCTCTGGTGCTGCCCTTCCTGACGCACATCATGGTACCACTTTCTTTCTCCCTGTGCATGTTCCCATTTGGTCCTTGTTTGTCAATCATGAATTTGTGAAGAAGTTTTGTTCTCTAGTACTATTTCAGGCTATGAGAAAAAGTTAGCAATTAAGAGATAAATTTTAGAGGAAAAAAACAAAGACTTTGATCACAATCAATCATGGCAGCTGTCAATATTTATCCCCATGAACATGAAAGTTCATTTGGCCTTAACTCTAGTCATTAGTATGTGAATTTCACTTTCCTATGCAGGATTAACACTTCATATGTTGAAATATTTCTTTTTGTATGATTATGTTAAATGCAGCTATTTCCTACTCTTTTAAGTGTGTTAAAGAAATCAACACCTAAAATGTTTCTCATTGATATAATCTTAACAGGAGTCAGGCCTTACTGCATACATCCCTAAATAGTTTTTCTTTTTTATTGGATTAGCATTGGTTTATAACTTTTTTTTTAAAGATTTATTCATTTATACAGGAACCGGGGTACAGGCCAGATGTGCTGGAGGGTGAGAGGATTCACCAGAGACAAAGCAGGGAACAGAACAGGCAGACTGACAAAATACACTGCTGAGGGGAGCAGCGGGTGAGACAGGAGAGGTCTGCCGCGCCATGTGGGTTTCTCCCTAGCTGGCCAGGATCGAACCTGCGATGCCAAGGCTGTGGCAGCTTCACAGTGCAGTGCTCAACCACCAGCACCACCAGGGAGGCCCATTGGTTAACATTGTATGTGACTCAAAGGCATCCACTATGGAGAGCTGTGTGGAGATTTCTGGACCTACTAAACATAGAGCTTCCATATGATCCAGCAATTCCACTCCTAGGTATTTACCCAAAGGACACAGAAACATCAATTCCAAAGAGCACCTGCACCCCTATGTTTATAGCAGCACTGTTTACAATCGCTAAGCTTTGGAAACAGCCCAAATGCCCAAAAATAGATGACTGGATCAAGAAGATGTGGTACATATATACCATGGAATATTACTCAGCATTCAAAAAAGATAAACACATGCAATTTGCAGCAACATGGATGGCGCTGGAAGGGATCATGCTCAGCGAAATAAGCCAAAAAGAAAAAGAAAAATACCGGATGGTCTCACTCATAGCAGGAATCTAGAAAACTTAAATAAGGGACCAGGAAAATGAATAACTATAAGAAAGTGAAAATCAAAATCAACAAAAAACTATGAACCAGAGACACTTTTTGGGGGGTGGGGGACGGGAGGGGAAGGATTGGGGTCAGAATGGGGCGTTTGCAATTGTATGGGGGAATATAAAAATAAAATTTAATATTAAAAAAAAAGAATGACTTAGGAATAAACTTAGTTGAATTGTTCTAACTTGGCAAAATTCGGAAGCTTCTTGTAGTGACAGCAAGGCACAGAGCAGGATCTCTATGATCCAGGCAGATGGGTAAAGGAGAGTCCTGGAGTCCTCCATGGCTTTTCAGACTTTTATTGAGCTTTTTACAAGGCAGGGGGTAGTGGGGGTGGCTGCCAGCCTCCCAGCCCCCGGGGAGTCTTCACTCTTTCTGGGCTCTCTGGCATTCTCTCCTGGTCTCTGCTTCTCCTTTGCTGCTCTGCTAGTTCTTCTCGTTCTACTGGCATCCCCATGATGTCACCTTATAAGCCCAGTCTCAGCCCAGGTGTGCCCACCTCTGCATGCCCACACCCTACTCCAGGTGCCCGCCATTAGGCATGCATGTAGGACTGCAAGGATCCATCATTAATGCTAATGGCGGGAGGGCAGAAAGCCTGATAATTTTTCGCTTACCCTACATTCTGAAGTGAAAGACATGTGAATACTCTTAAAATATGACACTTTTCATTTCATTAGCCCAATGCACACAGATGAGTAATAGTAGCATGAGAGGGTAGTCTTATAAGCATTACCATCAAATAAGATCTCAGATTTGAGTGTGAATTTATGGGTGAACTCTTTAGTCTGATTTATTTTTTAATAGTGGGCCTACCTCCAGTAGTTCCTTTGTGGGTCAGCTAATAGATAAGGAAATTAAATAAGAGGTTGCAATCAGGGCCTCCCCGGTGGTGCAGCGGGTTGAGCGCCATGCTGAGTGCTGTGCTGGGAAGGTGTCTGCAGTCTCTGCAGTACGGGTTTGATTCCTGGCCGGCCAGGGAGCAACTCACATGGCGTGGCAGACCTCTCCTGCCTTGCCCGCTGCTCACCTCAGCAGTGTCTTCAGTCAGTCTGCCTGTTCTGCTCCACGTGCCCTCTGGTGAATTCTCTCCCCCTCCTGCACCTCTGACCTGTGCCCCAGTTACTGTATAAATAAATAAAATCTTTAAAAAGTTTGGAATAAAAAATCTTAGGTAATAATTAAAGTATTTCTCTCCCTCTCCTTTGAGTGTTACTCAGTGGAGATTTTTCTGGTTTAAGACAGAATGTGAATTTGACATTTTAGTTTCCTTATATGTCTGCCTATATCTTTACATAGATACATTCCTTATCAGTAAAATAGGTTTTTGTAGTGGCAGGATGAGCACAGTGCAGGTTCTCTATGATCCCATGCAGAAACGGGCGAAGGAGGAGTCCTGGAGCCCTTGGTGGCCTTTTCAGGTTTTTATTGAGATTTTACCAGGTACATGGCAGACAGGAGTTCCGGGGGGCTGGCGGGCCTCCCAGCTAGTCTTCACTCTTGCTGGGCTCTCTGCCATTCTCTTGTGGCCTTTGCTTCTCTGCTCCTTTTGCTCTACTGGTGTCCCCGTGATGCCACCCTTATAAGCCCAGTCTCAGCCCAGATATGCCCACCTCTGCATGCATGTAGGACTGCAAGGATCCATCATTAATGCTAATGGTGGGAGGGCAGAAAGTCTGATACTTTACTTACCCTACAGTTTTATAAAAGTCGATTTAATTTCTTCTCTAACCTTTAGAAACCTTCTTATGCTTTTCTCTAGTTCTTTGCTTACCCCATTTTGCTTCCCTTTCAAAATAAGAGGACAGGAAATGAATTTATATAAACATTTTTCTCTTTTCAAAGCTTGATTCCGTTGAGTCTAGTGACATTAATTCAACCAAGAAGTTGAAAGACAGTGCATGTCATGGTTAAGGGCAGGTTATTGATGTTGAGCCTCCTCTCTGTCACTCATTCTGTCTTTGATGAGGATTTCTGCTCCACACTTTCCTGTATGCCAAGTGGGGATATTCCATCGCATTGTTGTGAGGATTAACCTAATTATTTCTCATGTAGTACTAAGAATAGTGTCTCACATATTCTAAGTTCTCAGAAATTCTCAGTTATTTTTCCACTCACTATTCTTATTACAAATGTAGCTGTAGGGTAAGTTAAAAAGATATCAGGCTTTTCTGCCCTCCTGCTAGGATCGATGATGGATCCTTGTGGTCCTGAATGCATGCCTGATGGCGGGCACCTGGATTAGGGTGTGGGCATATGTACATGGGATTCATCTGGGCTAAGACTGGGCTTATAAGGGCGGTGTCACAGGGACGCCAGCAGAACTGAGGGCTCCAGGACTCTCCTTTACCCGGTCTGCTGGATTTGAGAAATTGCCCTGTGTCATCCTGCCATTACAGTAGCCATTTGTTTTTCCAGGAAATTTATGACAATCCCAGGCTGACCAACTGATATTTTAAATGGAAGAATCTAGAAGGACTTTTGAAATTAGTTTAAATATTTGGGGTATCAGTGTCTTGTTTCGCAGCATCATGGCATTCTGACTCAGATTAAATTAAGGCTTTTTGCCATGTTATTATATTTGAAGATGGGTTCAGCTTTGGTAGAAGGTGGAATGGTTATGTTAGAATTTATTTCATGTGACAAAGTAAAATCACATTAAAGGAGTTTGCTGTAGCAGGATTTTAACAGAAAGTGTAGTATTTGATGCTGAACATGACTAAGTAGTATATCACTCCATTATTGCTTCTCTGGTGCCTATCAATTGTGTAATAAATATGAAAGCATCTCTGTAGATAGCAATTAAGGCTATTAAACATTCTTCACTTCAGATGGAAAAGTCAGAGCTTCATTTTCCTTATTGATATTGTGTATAGCAGAGAGAACCAAAGTTTTAGCTTTTAAGTAACCAACTATTTGCACTTTTAATTGACAGATTGCATCTTCAGCAAGAAATCCTCCCATAACTTTTTTTTTTTGATGTCCTATCTTTTTTCCTCTGATGTTTTTAAGGTCTCACAATTTATACACATAATTTGTAGATTATAAAACTCAATAAACAGGAACTTTACATTAATTTGAATTACTTACAAAATTTAGACAATAGTGTTACTTTACTAATGCCACCATTAAGTTATTGTAAGTACTGTTCTAATTATTGAGAGATAGTTGTTGTAGAGGTTAGAATGGCCACTGTGCAGGTTTTCTATGATCCAGCAGACCGGGTAAAGGAGGAGTCATAGTCCTCAGTGGTTTTGTAGGTTTTTATTGGGATTACCAGGTACACAGCAGGCAGGGGTGCTAGGGGGGCCGGTAGGTTGGCAGGCCTCCCAGCCCTCAGCAGGTCTTCACTCTGGGGTCTCCGTCCTTCTCTCGGCTTCTGCTGCTTCATGGCTTCTCTTTCAGCTTCTGCTGGCGTCCCCATGGCGCCGCCCTTAAAAGCCCAGTCTCAGCCCAGGTGAATCCCATCTACCTATCCCCACACCCTACTCCAGGTACCCGCCATCAGGCATGCATTCAGGACCACAAGGATCCATCATCTATCCTGATGGCGGGAGGGTAGAAAAGTCTGACATTTTTCCTTACCCTACAGTTGTGAACAAGAATAGGACCCCTTAAAAGAAATTAAATTGAAGATATATCTATATATCTAAATATATATACCAAATTATACACAACTTAAATGTTTGAAGTAAGTGAATGTAAATTTATCCAGTGTAAAGCTGTAAGAAAACACTTCAGAGTAGACAAACAGAAAAAGAAACAGCATATTATGCAAATAAATCTAAGCTATTTGTATATAAATATCATATTTTATATATATTAACAGTAGAAAATTAATGTCCAAGTAAAGCGTGGCCTAGTGTTTCTGAAACAGCCAAAAGCAGGAAAGAAAAAAAAAAACAAAACGAAAACTGCTTTCAAAGGGCAATAAATAAAGAGGGTTAAATTGTCTTTATCTATATGAACTTGAAAGGTTTGTTACAACAAATTTTAGTCAAAAATGTCATTAACTGTATTTCTAAATTGGACAAATTACATTAAGAAAAATGATTTTTATACAATGGGCTGTTTCTGGATATGATTTGTTACTGTTTTTATATATCATCCTGGCTGGTTATTGCTTCTCTCCTCTCCTATACTAAGGTGTGGTGGCAAAGACTACCTGATTACTATTTAGCAATTTTCTTCTTCATTGGTAACTAACAAAGCAGATTTCAATTTGGTATTTGAGGTAATATACTTCAACATAAACTGGGTGACTCTTGATTAGCTCAAGTCAATCATGTTAATTCCATTACCCTTGGCTGTTAATTGATTTAGGAATATTAATCATTTAACACAATTTTTAGTTGTCAAACTTGGAGGAATATTAATTGAGGGGTTTCTATATATTTTTTTTTTTATATATAAAGGGATGAAAGGAAGAGGTATTTCCCTTTACTCCTTTGGTTTATGTTGTATGAAGGAGTGGTTCTGGAGCTGCTGCAACCATATTGTAACTATGAGGGGATTCATTTCAAAGCCAAAATTAGTATGTCGAGTGTGGCCAGGCTAAAAGAAAGAAACTGAGTCTTTCATATTACTTATTAAACCTGAAAAAAAAATCTTGAAAGGAGCCTTTTGCCTTGTTTCTCATTAGTTAAGCCCTTTTGAATTTATATTTTGCCCTAGCCAAGAGCACCTTAATTGATTTGAAACTACATCTGACCCTGAAGTAAATAAAGTATATAAGATTCTTCCTTATGTAGCCTTAACCTACATTTCTAGTCTGAGTTTCTTCTTTTTCCATACACTCATTTTTTCTAAGCACCAGCTAATTGAATTTTTTACCATCTCCTGGAGTTAAAGACTTTACAAGTATTTCTCCCTTCACCTGGCAAAATTATTATTGTTATCCTCAGAACTCAGACATCATTTTCTCTGCACAGTTTTCCACAACTCCCTCAGGAAGAATTATTTTTTTCTCCTTCTTGTCACAAAACATTATTATATCCTCTAATATGGGAGTTTTCCTCTCATATTGCATCAGTATTTACATTTCATTTTACCTGAGTTTTTTTTTTTTAAGATTTATTTATTTATATAAGAACTGGGGTACAGGCCAGATGTTTGGGGCGGGGAGGGTGAGAGGATTCACCAGAGACAGAGCGGGGAACAGAACAGGCAGACTGACTAATATACACTGCTGAGGGGAGCAGTGGGCAACAAACACCGTGTGGGTTGCTCCGCAGCTGTCAGGGATTGAACTGGCACCGCAGAGGCTGCGGACAGCTTCACAGCTCTGCGCTCAACCACATGTGCCACCAGGGAGGCCCTTACCTGAGTTTCTTAATAGCAGAGAAATAATTTTATTTATGACAATATTTCTCTTCCCCATATATTGGCATAATGTGAGTAGTGATTATGTATAATATGAATGTGAAAAATGAAGTACTGGATGATGGTCAATTGTTCATCATTGTTATGAGTGTTTGTGCAATTAAACTCTTGATCAGAAAATGAGTCATGTGACTGAAGGCTGTGTGGTTCATGTTTGCCTAGACTCCATCTAGAAGAGGATCCATTGGTGACACTGTGGCAGAAGAAATAGTGAGGAAGATTGTCTAGATTTCAATTTTTAGAATCTTTTTCTGGTTATACATCGCATGAGAAAACCCTCAGTAACCTGTTCAGTTCAGCTCTTTACTGTGTGTTGTCTCTTTCATGGCCTTTTGTAGACTATTAGGAAAAAATAAAAAGCCTCATATTTTGTGAGTCAGTTTCTCTCCCTACAATCCATTTTGAAATATCAGCAATAGCACAATCAGCATCTCTTTATTTAGCAGAACAGTTTGCAGTTAATTTAAAAAGCAAATACTGCAACTCTGCATTTAATATAGATTATTAGGAAATGTGTGCAACTATCATGATTTTATGAAATAAAACTAAGCATTTCTTGTTATCTTTGCCCAGAACTTCTATAAGTGGAGATAGATCCAATTTGCTAAAGAAGGTGTGAGGAAATAAATATTCATAAGTTTTAAAACTACATAGGAGAAAGAAAACAGGAACGAGAACAGTTGGTTGTTGTTTTGATCATTAAATGGTCCCTCAAGGATTGTGTCATCTTTGGCTGACGATTCAGTTTAAATCTCTGAACATCAGATTCAGTTTCCTTGTGTCTGAAATGGGAAGAATTGTTCAGCTGACTTCTAAGACCTTTCAGGATCAGACCAACTAAAATGGGGAGACTCCATTTTCTCTCTTCTAATGGAGAGGCAAATACATTAATTCTTTTCATATTATTTAATCAGTATGAAAAGTAAAAAAATCTTTCATTTTATTATAGTTCACTTCGGTGAGTGGCATTAACGTCAAAGTTGGGAGCGAACAGAGAGTTTAGGGAGCTGGATGTAAAGACTAACATTCACTCTTAACAGTTTTTCATTTTATGGTTCTAAGAAATTTTAGAATTGTACATAAGGTGTCAAATGTTATGTATAGCACAGTGACTCTGGGAATTCTAAATGATCAGTGTACTGCTAAGAAATATTTCTTCTCTTGGGGAATTTTCTCATTAAAACAAATGCTTTCCCACAGTGATATATTTTACATTTGGAATAAACTGCACATTTAGAAGTTAGAAAATTACTAATAGACTTCAGATGCCTTTTCATACTGCAGTTAAAATGCTGTATTCAAGAGGAAATCTTTTAAGAGAGTAATAGAGTGATGTTGATATTTGCAAGATGAATTATGTTAGTGTGAGTTCTTCTGGAGTGTCCTCCAGAGTTGACTAGTTTTTAGCTTTTCTGGGTCACCTCAGAAAATTGAACATATGGGAAATAGAATTAAGTTGTACTTTTCATTTTCAACATTAATAACCTGGAATGAGATTTGCATTTTAGGGTGAAAATCAGAACTGTCTTAGAAATAAAATTGTTCTTTTACAGTGTTTGCAGCAAGTGCAAGATTTACACAGCATTTCAACTCCAAGTTACAAAAGGTCAAGATGATGGAAGTATTATTTAAATTCAGAGATAATTAAAAACAATAAATGGCATTCTTTATTTAGTAGGTGAGGTAACTTACAAAGGAAGTTATGGAAAAAAATAATCTGATATTCACAGTACTAGCTTTCCCATAGACCTGCTCCTTCCTTTAGTAGCTGAGGGGTGTTGGTTAGTTTTCGTGCCTTCTTCAGGTGTGGGTAATGAATTAATTAATAAGGGAATTAATGATCTAGGCATTAGCTTCAGCAAGAGTTTGATAGACGCGGATATTTTATCTTGGGAATTGGTGTGGCGGAGAAAACAGATGTTCATTAGAAATGATGCACAAATAGTTCCTGTAGCTGCATCACATCCCAGCTCCTAAAGTTCTCTTTTGCCTCCACACTATTACGGTTTGTCACAGAGCAGGGTTCCTAACTGTCTACAAACCTCACACTGACTCCATGTGCTTTTCTCCTGACTGAGCGGTGGTGGAAATGGTGAAGTGCTTGAGTATATTCTTTGTTGGACAGAAAGGAAAACAAACTAAGAGACAAAGGTTATGAACTACGTCGCAGAACCTTATGCTATGGACTGACCGAGGTCTTGTCTTAGTGCTGTAGTGTCAGAACCTTAAACTCTCTCCAGAGAACTACTTGTGTCTTTGGGAAAATTAGAGCGGCCAAGAGAGATATTAAATCAAAGTGTATTAGCATTGGCAAGAGACCTAGACATTACCTTGGTAAACTGTGATTCTTTTTATTGGACTTCATTACCTACACTTTGGGAAAAGAGTATTTTATCGGTTCCTAGATTTCAGGCTCGTCTTGGGACAGTGGGCTTATTTCTTTATTAAGACTTTCATGATGTGCTGTCCTATCCTGTTTGATTTTTTTTTTTTAAAGAGATGTCAATTTTTTTTTTTAATAGAGGCATGTTTTATTTATTTTATTTGTTTGTTTGTTTTATACATGCACTGGGTACAGTCAGAAGCGCGGGAGGGTGAGAGAATTCACCAGATTCAGGAGCAGAGCAGGCAGAAGGACCGAAGTACACTGCTGAGGGGAGCAGCGGGCGGCAGGAGAGGTTCTGCGCGCCATGTGGGACCCTCCTCCGGTGGCCGGGGAGCAGCCGGGGATCGAACTGGCGCCGCAGAGGCCGCGGGCAGCTTCGCAACCCAGCGCTCAACTGCTGCGCCACCGGGGAGGCCCACCTATCCTGTTTGATTTTAGCAACCTGAGCTTTAGGGGCCCCTTTGTATGTTTCTTCTCAATGTGTCAGTCTCAGAATTGGAAGCACCTATGAGGCTGTTGCCTCCAGCCCAGCCTAAACCAGACCCAGATAATATCTTTGGGACAAAATGTGGGCATGGATGAAACATCAGTGAAGTGGAAAACAGATGACTCTATACAGAGGAATGGCTGCCATAAAAGTAGAGAGCGGGAGCACCTTGTTTCCTTTCTTGCTACAATGAAGGAGTCATCATAGCCCTTGAAGAAAATATATTTTGAATTGTTGGGCTTGTCAGGGATTGAATTTCGTATTTCTGCTCTTTAAGTTCTATATCAAAAGCAGTGACTGGGAGGCTCCATTTCTAGACATTATTCAAAGATACACCTAAACTGTGCCTGCCACGGTAGAGGCAACCTGCATGGAAAAACTTACCCTATTTCCCCCTTTTATTAAAAAAAAAAGCTTTAGGGAATAGCATACATTCAGAAATGTATACAAATTATAAATTTATGGTTCAGTGAATCAGCATAGTGTGAAACATAACATCATAAGCATCCTCAAGATTTTCTGTGCCCTCTTCCAATCTTCTTGTTCTCTTTCCCCAAGGACAGTCACCATCTGACTTCTGATAGCTTTATCATATCAGGTTTTGGACTATAAATGGAAGCATACTGTACATACTCTTTTGCTTTTGGCTTTCCTCCTCCCCCCCAACATAATTTTTATGGGATTCCTTTATGTTGGCATGCACAGCAGAAGTACAGCACACTTCGTCTTCACTATTCTACTGCATTCCCTCTGGTCTACCACTGTACCAAATAAGGCATAATTGCACCTGCCCGAAGGCTTACTTTGGCAGCCAGGGCTCCACTCCTTGCAATGGAGAGCCAGCAGTGTGGAGAGATTAATGATTCTCTCAGATGTCATTCATGAATGACAAGAGTCTGTGTATAAACAAGCTCCCTCAATACTTGGGTGGAATAACTCTGAGGCATCTGTTTTATACCAACTCTTAGAGTTCCACAGTGGGATTAAGTGCCACCTACTCATAATGGTAACTGACTTACTGATAGACCCCTAATTGAATGCATTCTTCTCATTTTTCCACTTCTCTAGTAATATTTCCTGGAGTCACCTTCCAGATAAATTAACTGGCCTTGAATCTTCATCTCAGGGTCTGTTTCTGGGAACTCAATATAATAACAAGTAGTTTGATCATTTTCATTACTCTATGGTATATTATTATATGAATATATCTTAAATTATTTATGTGTTGTGTCAGTGGATATCTGGGTTGCTCCTAAATACGGTTGTCACTAATAATACTGCTATGAGCATTTTTTATGTCTTTTGAAAAATGTATAATTGTGGATCTTCTGGGTCAAAGTTTATGCCATGATATATCAAGATGATAATTTTTTTTTCAAAGTGGGTCTAGCAATCTATATTGTATAGAAAATTTCAGTTGTTTAGAGAATTTGAATTGCTGCATATTTTTGTCAGTATTTGTTGTTGTCTGTCCTTGTCATTTTAGCTATACTGCTGGGTATTTATTATGTTTTAATTTACATTAAACTGAACATAATGATATCCATCATATTTTCACACACATATTTGCCATTTGGATATTCTGTTTTGTGAAGGGTCCTTGTTAATAGACTGAATGTTCATGTAACCTCAAACTCATATATTGATACATCAACCCCCAATATGACTGTATTTTAACAAAGGACCTTCGTGGAGGTAATTAATATTAAATGAGGTCATAGTGTGGTCTGCTGATCCCATAGGATAAGAGTCTCCCAGATGCAGAGTCTGAGATGGGCAAATGATTTACAGGGGAAGTGCTGGAGTATGAATTATATCACAGATTGTCCTGTTTTGAGGAAAGGACACTAGGTTTTTGCAACCACACATCAGTCATGTGTGGGATTCCAGTAGGGATTGGAGATGGGAGGAAGTTTGTAATGCTCTGGTTGAGGGCATGTCTCCAGAGAAGGGAACAATGGCAAACCACTAACATGCTGCCCTGCTGGGTGGGCAAATGGTGCTTAGGGTGGGCATCAATGACATTTAACCCAAGTATCAAGCATAAAGAAAATATAATCTATCTGATCTTGAATAAAGTAGCCTTCTCAATCTGAGTAACTGCACATCTAAGGCTACAAAGGACTGTTAGGTTTGAAAGAAGGTATCTGATCAAACAAAAATCCTTAATCGTTGTGTTTCCTGTGACATGAGTTAATTTTAGGTTGGTTAGAAAATAAATACTAAACATATACTGCCTGTACTTAGAGCTGTTTATCAAAAATAAAACTTCTTTCCAGGGTAGTATAATATGATAATTATCCATTAGAGTTTCTATTATATTCAAATCTCCAACAACCTGAGCTGCAATGGAGACTATGAATCTAGAGACAGAAGCCAATATGGAAAGCATTAATAAAAAAAACAAGAGCTGTTAGAAATAACACTTAATAGGCCATGTAAGTATGGTATAAGCAACTCTGGTACTGAAGGAAATTGGGGGTATTGGAAAATTTAGTAACACATGCTTTCAAAGTTCAAATAAAAATTTCATTTCAATTCAGTTTTTCAGAATTACGTTAGTGCTCAATGATCAACACTGTTTTGGGTTTGGAGGAAGACCAGTATCAAAAACACCCTTAGTGGAATTTTTAGGTTCCTATCATTAGAAAATTGTGATATCATACTAATATTTTTTATTTTAAAGAGCTTTAGTTTTTTTTTTAATGACATATTCAGAGTGATAACATGTACAATAAATAGGTAAGCTGTGGTTAATGTCCATAATCCAAAAAACATAATCATGATAAAATATGTTCAGAGGAGAGAAAAACTAATGCCATAAAACCAGTAATTTTTTTAAGGACAGTGTGAGGTTGTCATTTCTAATCACCCACGGCCATGTCTTAAAATAAGGATTTGATTAAACAGACTAACAGACTTGATTGTCCTTTTTTTTTTTTTAATCAGGAATCTTAAATTTTAAACAGTAGTAAAGCAGATTTGCAGATGCAATAGCCATGGTAATTTACTGCTCAGCTCTCTAGCTGCAGGGAACATAATTGACTGATGGTTTCATCTACTGCCCCAAGTAAGTTGAACTCTGCCTTTATGCTGAAGTCACATTTCTTATAAACAGCTCTCAGCCAAAGACTGAGCATGGTGATGATACTATGGCAAATCTGTTCTTGCAAAATGCCAGAACATTCCTATGTTTTGTAAACTGAACTCACCATTGACTTGACTCAACTCTTCTTGGAACTGTGTTGCTGTCTATGACTCCTCCTGTCCTCATTACTTTCTCTCTCCTTCCACAGAAGTCATAATCTAAAAGCTCTCTCACCTCTTACTGCTCCCTCCTCCAGTAAATCTCTTGCACGTATAATCTTGCATTAGTATGTGCTTCTCAGTAGTGCTAAACTAACACAAGTGGTATGAGAGTGGTCCAAGAAAACTGGTGATGGGATGAGGATGTGGAACTGGCTCATTAAGCTTTTACTGGAATCTGCATTAACTGGTATCCTTGGGCAAATTATTTCACCATCCTGTGCCTCAATTGCCTAATCTCTAAAATCGGTTAATTAACAGAAACACTAAGAATAGTTTTTGCCTCTAAGAAGTGCTCAAAAGATGCCAAGGCTTGACGGATAGTAAATGAAGGAGTCAGCAGACAGGCAATTACCCTCAGTGCAGGTTCCTTAGTAGTATGCATGTCTTCTCTGGAAGCCTGCGTGTTAGTTGTCATTGTTTAATTTTTTCATTGTTATCTAAAGAAATAAAGATTTTTGAAGTGTGTTTCTATATTTTCAGTTCACTAAAAGTCAATAAAGAATAAGTACTTTATAAAATATGCATTGTAAGACAGTTCTTGGGTGATTTAGTAGATTAGCATTTCTAAAATAATCTGCCATATTTAAAAGAATCCTACTCAATGTGATGAAAATGAGATTCTAGTACATGTGAGAGAGTATATGATCTCTGGTAGCACAAAACAAAACATGTAAGGAAATCAGTAACTTCTTCAATAAGAAAACATACACAGTAGAATAATCAGTCCTTTGTACTTTTCAAGGAAAATGGCTGCACCAAGTTTTCAGACTTTGAAACAAAAATTATAAAGCAATCACATTATTTCCATAATGATCATGCTGACATTCTTATTAGACAAAAGGGAAGCACAAAATATCTACATATCTAATTCTGTTGACTTAAAGTTAAAAAAGAAATTAAACAATTCATGAACAAGATGCAACATTTGTTTCAACTAGGAGGGTCAAGTCAAAAGTGACAAAATTTTAAGGGTAAAAATCATCAGTATCCTACAGTAAACAGAAAATATCAAACTAAAAGTCCTCCCAGGATTCAGGGAAGCTATCAAAGGAGATATATGTCCTCTGACTTGTATTTTGTAGCGTGTATCTCTGGGAAGGATAAAATTGTTCAAATTCTTAAATTTCACTACATTCAGGTACTGTTTTCTGTTAAATCGTATAACCACAATAATAGTTACTATGATTTAAAAATGAACAATATTTACATCTTCAAAGTTCCATCAGGTCAAATCTCTCATGATATTACCTAATGTCCAAAATAGAATTCCACATATTCCTCACTCCTTTCTACTTTAATTCACACAGATTTAATTATTCTCCCAAATCTGAACCTCAGCCTTATCATCATTCTTCCCACTTCCTCCTTCAGTACATTACTTTGTCTGTTTACTGTTATTTCTGAATCTGCCCAGCTTTAGTTGGACCACTACTGCTCTAGCTTGACATCTCTCTGATTCTTGATCCTGCTATTTCCATATCTGTGAGCTGGGCCCCCTTTAACACCCCTCAATCTATGCCACAAATTACATCATATCACTTTCCTCATAGTCCATATTCCAGACACCTGTGGACTCTCCCTGTTACCCAGAAGGCCCAGGCACTCCCAGGAGGTAGGACCTTGTGTGGGGCTTGTCTCAGGACTGAGCCCCACCACCAATAGCTTCAGCGGGGCCTCAGATTCCTCTCTAGGCAGGATTTCCTGACCTCTGGGATGGACCCAGAGAGGAATCTGTGGGTTCCCTTTTTAGCCTGTAAGCCCCCTTGTAGGTCTCTAGCTGCAGAGGGGTGTGGGGGTCTCCCCTTTCTTGCTGACTAGAAATGGCAAGTCCCTGTAGATTTTGGGTTTGTTTTGTCCTTTCAATCACATTCCTCATTAAAAAAAAAAAATCCTGTAACATATATTTATTTTTAATTAAGGGGAAGAAAAAAGTAAACATATGTGTAAAGAAGATTCTGTATATGTATTTGTTGAATTGAACATGAGATTAAGTGATTTGGGGACTAAAACTGCTGGATTTTATTTAATTCAGAGTTATTATGTGTAAAGCACTGTACTAGGTACTGGAGGGGGGCTCAGATGGTTCCTGTTCCTTAATAAAACATTTGTCTGCTCTTTGTCCTGGGTTCTGGGAGGGAGTTTCTTTAAAAAACAAAATACAAGTTTTGAATTGTTAGACTCCTTGTCTTAGTCAGTTTGGTTTATTAGAAGAGAATACCAGAGATTGGAAGGTTTAAAATGACAGAAATTTATTTCTCACATTTGTGGAGGCTGAGAAGCCTATGATCAGGACCCCAATACAGTTGAGTTATGGTGACGACCCCCTTCCTGGTTGCAGTTGAGTGCCTCTTGCTTTGTTGGGAAAAGAGGGAGAGAGATGGAAGGTTCTCTGTTCTCATGACCTAAGCCCCACCTCCAAAGACTTTGTCTGGGGAGGGCTTGGTAGGTTGCATTTCAACTTATGAGTTTGGGAAGAGTCAAATATTCAGTCCCTAACACTCTTTAAATGAACAGCTTATTTAATGGCAAGTAGCATGTACCAAGAGCAGTCTTTTGTCAGGGTTAAATGCTCTTGAGTCCATGTGGCATTCAACATGAGTATTGAGTAGTTTCTTGGTTTCTCATAGGTTATTTTCTGTATAGGTATTCTTTTAAATCTTTCTGCTCTTTTGCTTCACTGTTTTCCCCTCCCCAAAGTGCTTCCTGCCATTTCTTCTCTGCCCCCAAAACGCAGTTCTTAGTATTTATGCTCTTTGTTAGTTAATTTTTAAAAGATTTATGAAGATCTGTGGTTTCCTGTAAAATAATTGCCTATTTTTTAAATGGTGATACTGAATGATAAAACCTTGGTTTCCTAGAATGCTCAGGAAATGAGTCATATTTGATGCTCTTGTGGGCATCAAATTAATACTTTTCTTATCCCAAGTTTTATGTTATAATCATTTTGGACAAACTTTTCCATTGGTTTGCTTTACTTGTGAAAGCATACTGTCAGTTTACCACATAGACAGTCTGATCTCACTCATTGTTATAAAGATCTTGATTATTTCTTGATAACTTTTCATGGTAATAAATTTCAAATTGAAGCATTTATTTATTTTTTTCTTTTTTAAATGGTGACATGATCATCTCTTGTGAGACAGTCATTACTTGACTTTGGATAAACACCATGTATTATATATTCTTATCCTTATTTTATTCCATAACTCATAAGCTGTCTTTATCCACAAATATGCTTCTTAAGATGCGATACTTTATTTTGTTGTATATCAGAAACATTTATTTAAAATCAACCTTTAATGCCACAGAAAAAAACATTATTCATCTAATACCAATGGCTTAAAAACAATGGAAATATATTCAATCTAAAAACATTTGTTCTTAGACTTTCCAACTTTGTGCTTATTTTCAATCCTGGCTCCTTCCACTTACTCTCCCCACTTCCCTCCAAGAAAAAAAAGGACTAGGATCATTACCCCAGTTTATATTAGAAGCTATTGAGGAACAGTGTTTCATTTTACTATTTGGTGCTATGCCCAGTATGTGGCAAGACTCTATACATCATGAAAATCAACATTATCATTAACATCTCAACACCAGTAATTTGGAGGAAGAACAACCTTTAATTTAAAAATAAAAGTGAATCAACAGTGAAGTGTTGCTGTTACCAGGAATCTTAAATAACAGAATACATTTAATGTAATATTTTAAAGTTATAAGTTATGGAAAAATGTCTTCAGAAGAAAAATAAAAGAAAAAAGGAAGGAACATTTATGAGTTATTTTCAGTTAAAAAAAATCTTGAGTATTTCACCATTTAAAAACTTGCTTTGGTTAAAATAAAAAGGGTATTCTTTCATTTCCTATACTTACTATTATGGACAAAGTTGGAAGCATTTTTGGTGACTATTACAGTAGCCATAAAAATATTTAATTGGGCTTTGTAGGGGCAGGATGGTCACTGAGCAGGTTATCTATGATCTGGCAGATGGGTAAAGCAGGAGTCTTGGAGCCCTTGGTGGCTTTGTCAGGTTTTTATTGAGCTGTTACATATAGAACAGCAACCAGGCACATGGCAGGCAAGAGTGCCAGGGGTCCAGGAGGCTGGTACGCCTCCACGCCCCCAGCAAGCCTTCACTCTGGGCTTCTCTGGCTTTCTCTCTCCTGCCTCTTCTGCTTCTTCTGCTTCTCTCCTGCTTCTTTCTCTCTTGGCGACTACCTCAGTCCTCTTCCTATGGCGGACAGCAGTAAACAAGCCAGCTTACAACAATGTAACAACTGCAGGTGCCCCATCAGGCAGGGCAATCCTAATGGTGGGAGGGCAGAAAAGCCTGAAAAACCATTTACCCTACAGGTTTCCATAGCAATTTGTACTCTCCTACATAGAGAACTTGGTGGGATTTGGTTATTATGGGGAAATTCATCTCGTCTGGGAAGATTATACTTTTTCTAATGCAATATATACATCAGTTGTCTAGTGTAAAACACGACACTAAATGCTAAGGTTTCCAATGACTTCAGAAAACCTTATCTTAAGAATAAAGAATGAATCTATGTAGTGGGATCACCCATAATCTGATTTCGCTAAATCTTCTTTTTCAATTTATACAAATTTGCCTGACAATTATATCAACGTGGAAGCCTGAAGTTCTCATAGTTTTTATACAGTAACCTTCCTATTTCTCTTCTTATGTCCTTTCAGATGGTTCCTCATTCTCTTCCTAAAATATAACTCCTCTTAGGAGTATTTGGCCTTATGTTTTTCTGTATTCCTTCTCAGTGATTGTTACAGTGTGAATCTCATGACTGAAGTCTACTAGACTGCATAAAGAACATTTTATAGATTCTTAAATTTATTGCTTTATCAAAAATTATAAAGAATTTCTATGTGTGAAGTGACAGGGAGATAAAAGGAAAAAATATAGTCCCTGCACATTATTATTATCAGAGCCTGGAAAGAAAGACAGATATGGAAAGATTCTCCCATAGAGTTTTGTAAGGACTAACTTTCTTCCTGATATTCCAATCTGAACCAAGAACAAAGAGGATAGCAGGTTCAAAAATTATGACTTGATGAAGATTCTAGAATCATGAAAATTTCCTAACTCAATAGCTATTCTTCACAATCAGGAGAACCATAGGGAATTTAGAAAACAAGTAAAAAGGAAATTCCTTATTATGAATGTATTTATTATGGGGTAGATGGGTATTTATTATTTGGTAGATGGGAAGATTGGTGTTTCAACTGCAAATGTGGACAGATGGTAAGAATGTCTGGTATTTAAATAGAAAATTTGGGTATTGGGATGCATTGCAAGCTTCCAAGTGAGAAAGAAAATTGAAGGAAGATCTGGACTGCTAAATGCTCCAGGGGATTTCCTAGAGTTTAAGGAATTTCTCCCTGAGGGCAATCTTCAAACTTTTTCTTCCTATTTTCTGTTTTTTTTTTCCCTCCTTATTTGCCTTTTTACTTTTTCACTAACTTCTTTAATATTCATGTTGTTTTGATTGTGGTAAATCTTTACTTCATTTAAAACTATTATTGACAACTCTAATAGCATATTTTTTTTAAAATTAATGTTAGTCAATTACTTTTAATTGGTTCTTTTTCAGATTATTTCTCATTTCTGAATGCATTTTTCCTAATTTCTTGTCTTATTTTATGGTGTTCCTTGATTTTCTCTTTAGGCATTCTAGAACAAAACTTTTTTCTTTGTTATTTTTACTTTATCTGGATTTAATTGTTCTGTAATTTGTGGATAAACACACATGCACATAAAAACATTAGCACCACAAATCAATGGGAACTGGATGTATTATAAAGAAACTGCCTAATTCTGTTAAAAAACAAAAGTTTCATTCCTCCCAAGTACAGGGAGGCCCTTATTTGCAAAAGGTAAAACAATAATAGTTAATAAAAAAGAGTACTCTTTTATCTACTTAAGAAAAAAGTCTTAAATTTTCAAAGTATAAATCATAAGGCAAAGAAATTGATGAAATAATCCAAGTAAAACATTTCTGCTCAAAAAGGGATTCCATGGACAAAGTTATTAGGTATATTACACAATGGAGTACTGATTTGCAGTGTTTAAAACTTCTAAGATTTCATGCTCATTTAAAATATCTTTAAAAAATCATTTATTTTAAAAGTGAATTTTCTTCTCTTATTATATGTATATATTGTTTTACACTTTTAAAAAATGATTATTGCCAGGTAGAGTGTATCAATATGCAACAGCAGTGAAGAAAAATTTTGTCTCTTAAAGCATGGTTCAAGAATTATCTCCTTCAGGAGAGTCTGGCAAGATGGCGGCAGAGTGAAGGCCCTGGACTAGATTCCTCTGTATACTCACAACTAGTTTGCAGTAACACAAAACAGAAAAATCCCTGAGGTCAAAACACACAACCGCGGCATACACTATGGACAACAATCTGGTGGAAAGGGAAGGAGGTTAGGAAAAATTTCTAGTGAATTCTGTGAAGATCCTGGGTAGTACAATCAATAAGAGGGAGGGGGCACTTCTGTGCAGGAGCCCTATGGTTGTTCACTCAAGCACACTCCATTGTTGGGGACTCCTGAGGTCCAGCACTGCACTGGATAGGGGATGCACTGTTGTAGAGCTGCAAGAGTTAAGGTGCACATTGAGGATTACTAATTTGAGCCTGAGGTTCTCAATATAGAACAGCTGAAGTCTGAACTGGCCGAAAGAAACAGGCCAGAGTGCCTGTGTCTCCTCCTAGAAGAGGCTACTACTTGAAGCTGAGGCTACTGGGAGTGAACCACCTGCCACTCCCACCCCAAGGCTAAAACCAAAACAAAGGACCACTTGAAAAACTGGAGGTTAAGCACCTATTAATAACAGAAGCAAACACCCCAGGATAAAGCACTGTGCTGGAAAAGAGAACAACTCCAGGCTTGCTATCCCACATTAACTACCAACTGTGCCCAGGGCTCCACCTAGCACCTCAACATAGCCTAGAGTGGAGGTGGACATGATCATAAGAAACACACCAAGGAACTAGCCTAGAAGAGGGGATCACTGTGGATATGCACGACTCAATTCAGGTACCCATAGTACTGTAGGAAGCTTGAATTTACTGAAGGTGATCCTTTGGAGTTCTATTGCCAGGTCTCTATGTACAACCCGTCACCAGTGCCAGTTCTCTGAGAATGAGAAGTCTAAAAGTCTATCCTTTTTATAACCCATACATATTAAAAATGAGGAGACAGAAGGACATACCATAAATGCTGGAGCAAAAAAAAAAAAAAAAAAGTCGCTAAGGAGTACCAATCAAATAGAACTGAGGAACATGACTGAAGAAGAGTTCAAGGTAAAAGTTCTAACAACATTTAGTTTATGGAACTAAAAAAAAAGCAAACAAATCCAAAACAATGGGAGATATGAAGCAGTAATAGCAACAGAATAAAGAAAATATGAGGTAGCTGTAGTTAGAAATAATGGAACTAAGAAACACTGTAACTGAATGACAAATACAACTGAAGTTTTCAATAATAGGCAAACTGAATTAATGAGTATTAAAGAGTGAAAACATTTAAAGGATACATAAATAGAACAATGCAAAGAAAGAACAATGAAACAAATGAAAATCGTGTAAGAGCTCGTTGGGAAAACTTAAAGAGAAACACATTCATATTTTGGGGTCTCAGAAGGAGAAGAGAAAGAGAAAGGCATAGAAAATTTATTTAAAGAAATAATTGCTGCGAATCATGTCATTCTGGGAAACAAACCAGACATCGTGATCCAAGAGGCCCAAAGAGTTCCAAATAAAATAATATCAGGCAGACACACAGAACATTGAAAGCCAAGGACAAGGAGAGACTATTAAAAACATCAAGAGGAAAAAAAAAAAAAGCAACCCATGATGGAACACCAATTAGACTGTCAGTGGATTTTTCAGTAGAAATGTTAAAAGCATAAAGGGACTGGAAGGGGATATTTAAAATACTTAAAAAAAAAGACTTCCTGCTGAAAATTCTTTATTCCACAATATTAACATTTAAGACAAGGAAGAGCAGGGAGTGTCACTGAAAAGCAAAAACTAAAATAATTTACCAGCATCAAGCCACCCATGAAAGAATTTCTAAAAGGGTTATTATTTACAAACCAACAGAACAACTGAATATAGGGGTAATAGCTAACTCATTGAACTTAGAAGAGGGGAAAAGAATTACAACCATCAGTACTGAAAATGCAGTCCCCCTAGCATTGAAACTCACTCTGGGACTGGGTGATTGTTTTCCACACTATAAAAAGTGGGACTACTTCCAAAACACGAACAAGAATGGAAACCAATGGTACTTCAGTAAAAATAAAAAAGTGGGAAAATTTCTATCCCCTGGGTATCTCTATTGTGGGGAAGGAGGATTAATTTCTTCCCTGCCATTTCTACAGGGATTCAGACATCCTTTAATAGGTTGCTTCTATAGTTTGCTCTTCAAAAGTCCATACTACTGGCACTTATGATACATGGTAACTTTTTTTTTTCCCCGAAGATGTATTTATTTATTTATACAAGCACTGGGTACAGTCAGAAGTGCGGGAGGGTCAGAGAATTCACCAGAGCGGAGACCAGAACAGGCAGACTGAAGAAGTACACTGCTGAGGGGAGCAGCGGGCGGCAGGAGAGGTCTGCGCGCCATGTGGGACCCTCGCCTGGCGGCCGGGGATTGAACCAGCACTGCAGAGGCTGTGGGCAGCTTTGCAGCCGAGGGCTCAACTGCTGCACCACCTGGGAGGCCCGATACATAGTAACTTAATCATAATTCTCTCTGTATGAGAAGTAAAAAATGGTTTAATGGAGTCATTGTTCCATTTTGACAGATGAATAGCGATATGTTTTAAAATCCACAGTCTGAAGGAGTAGTTTCCTTTCTCACAATATACTGTACCATAGATGGAATTGCTGGTAGAAGGATGAGCAGAGAAATAGATAAAATAAAATGGAAAAAATATTAGGAAATTTGGTAATAAAAGTTATTTTTCCACCTTGGAGCCTCTGAGTTTCCAGTTCTTAAGGATAAACACCTCTTGTCTATGTTTAAGTTAGAAGATAAACAGTCAAAAAGCAGTTTGCATGTTGTCAAAGTGGTATTCCCATCTCTGTAGCTACTTTGACGATCAATATTGGTTTTAAGTGATTAGTGAAGATTGGAGGCAAACTTTTCCAGGAAAGGGCAGAAGATAAATATTTTAGATTTTGTGGGCCATATGCACCCTGTCACAACCATGCAGTGCTGCCTTTGCCGTGTGAAAGCCACCATAGACAATACTCTACCAGTATGCATGGCTGTGTTCCAATAAAACTTTGTAAGAGCATTTGTGGATTTAGCTCATAGGCAATGGCTTGCAGACCTCTGGCTTAAAAATAAAGCACACTGGTTCATATTTGCTTGTGGTGTATAAGTCAGGATTGGCTATTGTCCTGTAATATCCAAAATCAGGGGCTCAGCAGAAGGACTTGTTTTGGAAGGAAAAAAAAATTCTGCAGATAGAGATGATTTATCTATACAAATAAAGTCAGAGTTTATTGAATGTGAATATATTTACAGTGACATATTAATGCTCTCACACAATTAAAAAAGATAAACCAGTAGGTTTCCATTTCCATGGAGATGTTATATAACACAATGGCCTTTTCTCTATGCCATTTTAAGTAATTACCATCAGCACTGAGGCTATTAATCCACTATAATCAAGGAATGTAAAGGTCAGCTAGTATTACATGGTATCCATCACTAAAATTTCCATACAGTTTCCTGTATTTTGTAATAGAGTTTTCTTGTCAGACTTTTCAATATTATTTTGAGATTTGGCTCTTCTGCCAAAATGAGATGAGATTATTAACAAGAAAGAGTCAGCTTTCATTCACATTTAAAGATCTATTTAATATATTTTTCCTGTTACATTAAGCAGAGAGGCTTTCATTTATTTTCAGTGACCACTTGCTTGGTGTGGGTGGATAGAAAAGAACATCACTTATTGATCTCAGTCAGATTTAATGAGCGGCAGTAACTTAACTCTTGTTCCTTTGTCGATTTTCTTCTTCTATCATCCAGTGACCCAAACAACCATTATAATGGCATTGTTTTGTACATGTATCATGTTTTTCCTGACTAGACTGCAGTTGCAAGTCAGGTGGTTTGAACTTGCAACCCTGACTTGCATGGGTTCCATCTCCATATATAGTCTTATATTTAAAACCTCATCACTCTATCACAGTCCATTTATTGCTTGTTAAGGAAGTCTTAGTAAGTTCCTTAACAAGAAATAAAGTCAGAAATTATATTCCTCATATAATACATGATACCAAAAAGGTAAGCAAACCAAAAACTTAGTTCACAGGGAAAACATGTTTAAGATCCTTAAAAGAGCATAGTCTCATTATAGGGGCTCAAATTCAGAAGGGTTACTCTGAGGTCTCAGTCTCCATAAAGTCTATATTTAAAATAGCCCCCAAAATGGGTAGTAATTTTATGGAATTTCTTTCGCAGCAGGTGCTACAATCTTTCAGAATTTCATCATGTCACTATTAGAGGAGTAGTATACACTGTGCATTACAGTACACTGACAGTAAAATGGAGAGCCATTTTATTGACCATTCTAGCTGACCTCTTCTACTTCACAGCTCTTATAAAATTCCACCATTCATTTAATAGTGACTTTTCAGTGTCCTCACCTCCGATTTTCATTGCTAAAATTTAATCCCTTGTTATATCTAGCTTATTAGATTTATCTCCTGACTGACTGCTAAAATGCCAGTTTTCTTGAATTATAATTCATCCTTCATGCTATTATCAAAATGACTTTTCTTACATACAAAAATGGTTACAATACATTTCCTATTCAAAATTCTTCAAGGACTCCAAATTATTTACAGGAAGAAAATTGGGATTCCAAAGCATGTTCTCGCAGTCTAGGTTTATTGGAAAACAGAGTCTAAGACAAAGATCTTAAATAACATGGTTAATGTGAGAAGCGAGCCCAGGGAGAACAGGCCTTTTATGGGAAGATCTGACCTGTGTTATTCTGGGCAGAAGAAGTCTTTACGAGTTAGCGTTTCTGACATGTTCCCTTCCCCTGGCCATGGTAACTAGAGACTTATCAGATGGCAGCCTGGAACAGAACCTTTAGTGGCCACAGGGTCTTTGAACTTCTCTGTCACTGTTACATGTACCTTGCTGCTATGTATCCTTTCTGTTACTGATGCCATAAAAGACATACGTTTTATCTTTTGTTTTTTCTCGCCATCTTCTCTTTTCATCCTCATGTTTATTATCACATATTGTCAAGTGGCTACTGTCACTCCAGAAATAATTTCAGTATTCAAAGCAGGAAGAATTGGTAAAGAGGGGTGCATCATTCCTTTTTAGTGAGAATGCAAAAGAATCTCCCAAGCAGCTTTTTAGAAGATGTTCTCTTTCATCTCCTTGGACAAGAAGACTGGGTTAAATGCCCTCCACTAGTTATGAAGGAAGTTAAGGATATGGGCACAGAGTAACACCAAAAGAAACTGGGAACATTGAGGGGAGTGATGTTGAGTAATGTATGCCATGGGGCACAATCACCATTGAAAAATTCCTTTTACCAAATTAAGAAGGCAACGGGATATAACTCAGTCAAATCCCAGTGGGGTCAACTCAAAATCCCCATTTCAAGGCAATAATGGCTACAAAAAGCTATCTTTGTAGTACTTCTCAGCACTACTCTGCATACCAACTCATTAATTTTAACAGCTAAGCCCCATTTCCAAGATTGTTATTATGCATGTGTATGAGTTTTAGTAAAAAATAAATTCTGAGGCAAGATATATTAGTTTTGTCACTTCTTCCCATATAGAAGGCACTTCGTTTTGATACAGAGAAGCTTTAGCTTGATATGCTCGTGATATGCTTCCACAAAAAAATGTTAAAGGGACTTATATATTCTTGAAGACTCATATAATTATGACTTCAGTTGTTATACAAAATGTATTGATCTTTTGGAGACTTAAAATTGACTGGTGGTTTGTTCCAATATTCTAATAGAATCAGAAATGTTGAGTTTTATATCCACATTACTATACTTTCTTTCATGTTTGCTATTTTGGGGATATCACATGTACTGTCCTTGTCCTCCTTCTTCTTTTTAAAATAAGTGTCTTTAAAATGACATGCCCTTTTTTAGAAGAGTTCCATTTTTAATTTGGACTTCTTGATGTACATTATACAAAATCAGTGTTTCTTTTTATATTTTAAAATCTTCTGTTGATGGTATAATGTGTTCAGCATATGTATGGGGGTGGTGGCTGAGAAGATAGGCGTTTAACAACAGTTATTCCTAAACTTTAGGACTGTCCTTTGATTTGATATGAAAATCTAGTCACTAGTCATTTTTTTTGAGTTTCTTGAAGATTTGAAATAATATTGAAATATGCCAAGCCTGCTAATGTTTGTAGCTCTGTTTCTTCCTTAGGGGTTAACTGATAATTCAAGTATTCTCTTCTAATTATGACATATGAAAACCTGAACTAAAACTGGTACTCCTTTGCTCTGCTTGATTATATACAAAGATCATAGTTTTGAAAGATACATGGATAGCATATTCTGAAGTGGTTTTGCTTTAGTGAGTCATCTAGTATAGGCATCAGTGTCCTGAACACAAGTCATTCCTTCTCCTTTGGTTTACCGGTTTATCACAGAAAATTGGAAGGCCTGGTCACTTAGAGAATGTGACCAGAGATTGGGTTTACCAGCATCCACTGAGAAGCCCATGAAGTCTGTGGCCAGATATCAGCTGTATAAATGTGTGGACAACTCTGGAAAGCCAAATGAGAATCTAAAAAAATTGGGGTAAACTGTTTTTGTACTAATTATAATTAAATTAAAAGTAGTAAAATGTCCTTTGAAGTACTTAAAATTTGAAGAGCCATCAAGTTACCTAAGTCTATGAGCAAGATGAAATTTAACTATTGGAATACTAAAAAAAAAAAATGGATTATAGTTTTGTGACACTAGCTCACTTATTCACTCACTTTTTGAACAAAAAGATTAACCTTGCTCAAAGAATGGTTCTTTTTTTTTTTTTTTTAAAGATTTATTTACTTATACATACGAGAACTGGGGTACTGACCAGAGTTGTGGGAGTGAGCAGATTCACCAGAGACAGAGTGGAGAACAGAACAGGCAGATTGACTGAAATACACTGCTGAGGGGAGCAGCAGGCGAGCCAGGAGAAGTTTGCTGGCCAATGTGGATAGCTCCCTGGCTAGGGATTGAACTTGTGCTGCAGTGGCTGCGGCTAGCTTCATAGTTGCATCTTAACCCCTTGTGCCACCAGGGAAGCCCAAGAATAGTTCTTCATTAGCTTCTGAGAGAGAATCTCCAAACTCTTGGAGTATCTTGCCTGATAAAAATGTCATTGTTTACCAGAGGGTCTGGGTCCTGCAAGATACTTTATGCTAGCAGTGTGATTAATGGTGGGGATCTTGTGCCATCCAGTATCAACTTGAGGATCTGGAGACTAAGATCAGCCATGTTTATATGGTGCAATTTCAGTAAAACCCTGGACACAGGTGAATTTCCCAGTTTAGTAGTGTCCATGCATGTTATAATAGAATAATGCTGGGAGAAATTATGCTGCCTGCATGACTCCACTAGGAGAAGACAACGGGAACATTAACAGTCTCTCCTAAACCCTGCTCTATGTGCTTCTTTCCTTTGCTGATTTTAAATTATAGATTTCAAATATAATAAAATGTAACTGTGAGTAAAATGCTTCCAGAGTTCTGTGAATCACTGAGCTACAAGGTGATTTGCGGGATGTCCTAAATTATACTCAGATTGCCATCCATTTGCTATAGTAAGTTTATTCTAGGTCTAAAATTTTGCAAACAACCTTCATCTCTTCCACTTCCATACCAATTTCAAAATAAATATTTCTTTGATGGGCTCAGAAATGCTACAATTTGATGTCTTAGAAGATTGCCCTTCTTCATTGCACCCACATGAGAGGAAGTGGTGGCGGGTTTCTGATGCAAATGTTTTCTTTCATTACTAGCAAAGGTGACTCACATATTCTCTCCATTTTACTGCTTCTGTGGTCAACCCTAGGCAGAATTAGGAAGGATATTAAGAATGTTTTTATCCAGTTCCTCTCCTCCTTTCAACTTAACATCTCATTGCCACAACTTTTGTTTTCCTAAACCACTGAGCTATATTTTCAAACTATCACTAAATCCTGCTAGCATTAGGTAAAGAAAGTGGGGGAGGCATCTTCCTTATGATTAGGGTTGCAGAACATTGGCTTTCTGAAGGTAGGCAGAATAGGAAATGAATAGGAACAAGCAAACTGTCAGTGCTTGTCTACAGTGTTCCCACTGGGTCATGGGCAGATAAAGATAAAACCCAAGATTTCTCTGTAAGGAGAGAGTTGCATTGGGAATAACCTCTCTTTATTTGACCATTCCCGATGGTTTTCATTCAGACCAAATTAATATGACTTTCTTTGCACCCAGAAAAGAGATATGAAGCATTTTACATTATGTCCTTGAGTAGATTCTTGAACCTTTGACTATCTCACAAGGATGTAGTCTTTAAGCTTCTTGCACCACCTGCTGTTAGGTAGAGTCTACTTTTCTCTGTTTTTTGCCTCTTCATCTAGCTGTTTGGGATTGACCTTTATTTTGATCCTCCTTTTAGTTGGATTCTCTTTTTTTAATAATTTTATTTTATTTATTTATATACAAGAGTTGGGTTACAGGCCAGAGGCACAGGAGGGTGAGAGGATTCACCAGAGACAGCACGAGGAGCAGAACAGGCAGACTAATGAAATACACTGCTGAGTGGAGCAGCGGGCAAGACAGGAGAGGTCTGCCATGCCATGTGGGTTTCTCCATAGCTGTCCGGGAATTGAACCCACACTGCAGAGGCTGACAGACAGCTTCACAGCTCTGCGCTCAACCTGCTGCGCCACCGGGGAGGCCCAAATTCTCAAGTTCTTTTCACTTTGGCTTCTATCTAGACCTTAAATACCTCTCTACAGATATTATTACACTTATCTCACTACACAGCTTCCCCTCTAGGGTGAAAGCATTGTATCCATAATTTTCATCCTTGTATTCCTAGCATTTAGCATAATTCCTGGAACACAGTAGTTGCTCAATAATCATTTGTTGAATTAATGAATGTATGAGAGCTAAGCCTACTCCACTTTCACACTCAGATCTGTCTCTAGAAATGTCAGTTTTGGTCAGAATCTTGGCACCTTTAGAATCCTGTCTTAGGCATTTTGATAACTTGAGGAGTATAATAAAATGGCTATTTTCTTTCTTTTCCAAAAACATTATAAATAAGAATATCAATAAAATATTTTTTCAGACAAAAGGATGGCAAATTATCGACAAATGCTCAGAATATTTACTTAAAAAATCAGTGCTTATGCAGAAGATCAGAGGTAGAACAATGGCTACATACAATATAAAATTAAAATTGGGCCACTAGAGTCATGGGGCGGGGGTGGAGGGTGGAGAGAGAAACAGAAAGCCTTCTTACAAGTTGTCATTTTTCAATTAAAGATTACATTCTATTTTGGTAGTATCTCTGCTGAGAGCATTCCCACAGTTTTTAATAGTTCAGTCTCAGCTGTCAGGAACATTTGTGTTAATTTTTCCCATTCAGCACACATAGGAATTGCTTTGCCTGTTGTTTGCAGATACTAAAGCTGGCTTCCTAATAATGTGACTGAAAATGTCTATCAAATATAGACAAAATTTTCCCTTTGTTTCTTGAAAACCAGGGGATGTTATAGGAATCATCTCCTGGCATAACAAATGATACAAGCAATTAAATGTAACAACAGACCAATTTAGAAATCATATTTCTTTTTCTACATAGTAGATTGGTGAAATATAGGGAGGATACCATGAGATTATTTTTTTTTTAGTCATCATTATTAGTTTCATGGAGAAGAGGATTTATGGTCATTCTGATAACAGTAACTACATGTGAACAATAGGTGCTATAAGAGTTAGACAAAGACTACTCCAGAATCATTCAGTCAATACAAATGCTTCCTATTTTCAATCTTTTGAATCTTCTCCATAGGGCTACTGCTGCCATAATAATTACCAAAAATTTAGCAGCAAATGGATATTCAAATAACACATTATTTGTTATCTCACAGTTTTGCAGGTCAGAAATCCAAGTCCAGTGTGGCTCAGCTGGTGCTCTGATCTGGGTTTCACAACAAGTCTAAAATCAAAGTGTTGGCAAGGTGTATTCTGCAGGCGCTAGGGGTGAATCTGCTTCCCACACACTGGGATTGTTGGAAGTGCTTAATTTCCTGGGGCTGTAAGACTGAAGTTTCATTTGCTTGTTGGCTTTTAACTGAGGCTCTTCAGCTTTCACAGACTGCTGGTATTCCCTGGCTTGTAGCATCTTTCTTTTTCTTTAATGCCAGGGGTGGAGGGTGAAGACCTCTCTAGACTACGACTCTCCCTGACCACCTCTTCTGTTTCCATATTCCTCTGCCTATCTTTTCTGCTGAACCTCTCTTCTAGTTCCAACTGGGGAAATTTTGTTGCTTTACAGGGTTCATGTGATTATATGGCCCACTGGATATTCCAGGATGCTCTCCTATTGTAAGACCTTCACCTAATTACATTTGCAGAGTACATTCACAGCATAAGTTAATACTTGATTAAATAACTAGGTGTGGGAAATCTTGGAGGAACCATTATTTCTTTCTTACTAATTTGACTAATATAGGGTGGCAATTTGAAACCCAATGTGGATGGAGGGTAGATGCAGTTTTACCTCTGACCATGTTTGTGATCCTGTGTGAATTAAATAACAACAGTAGTCACTGTGCCCTGAGGTCATCCTGAGGCAGGTACTGTCTACATATATATAATCTAATCCTCAACAACCCTCCCCCCAATGGTTTGTTACTTATAAGAAACACTGATCCAAAGATAAAGGAGTTAGTTAACTTTTCCACAATTGTACTATTTTCACATTGTAGAGCTACCCTGAATCTGTTTGTAATTGACTATGTCTGTCGTGTGGGCTGAAGAAGACAGTGTATGTAGCATGTCCAGCAGAGTGCTTGACTTATACTTCGTAACAGCTGAGTGGCCATTGATGGATTATTTTCCATTTTAATTTCTTTTGTTCCCACGATTTGGCTTCCCACCTCTGTTGTCTTCTCACAAGCAGCTTACTAACTACTGTGAATAATGCAAAAATAAAGACAGTGCTGTATCAACTTGTAAGGACAAAAAAGGAGGTAGGACATTCCTGGCATTAGGAACCCATTATTTGCCCAGTAAAAAGCTAGATATTTTTCATTCTTTTCTCATGTATATGATTCATATTTGAGGATGATTTTAAGGTAACAAAAGTTATATTTTATGAAGATGGAGTTGTATGTAGTAGAGGAAATACTATGTATTTAGTGCCTTTCAGGTAATGTGAAAGCTTGTTATTAATTGTGTTATTTAATCTTCTCATCTAAATTTTATAGATGAGAAGACAGATACCAGGTAGGGAAGCTACTTGATAAAAAATTCTACTCTCCATTTCAGAATTTAGACTCAAGAATCCCTTCAAAGTAGCCATCTTAGAGCCTGTAGACCCAAGTGACCAATGACTGACATTGTTAAATAGTTGAATGCTTTTAAAAAAATCAAAAGCTGTGTTAACTAATTGCTCAATTCAAGAGACATGTATATAAATTTAATATTATCTCTCTATAAGCTATTATTTTAATATATTTATTTCTTAATGTCTTCTATGTCCTTAATAGGTATATAATGATGAATTATGTATCTTCTGTCCAAAAATTTATTTGGGTAGAGAAATCTAAACAAGTAAATGATAACAGATGTCTGTGAATTGTATGAAAGCAAAAAAAGAAAAAGAACCATGTCTAAAATAGGAAAGACTTCACGAAATGAGATGGAATTGGAGTTGAGTTTCAAGGATGACTGAGACTTGAAGTAGATGAACTATGGGTGCTTTGGTGGTGGATGTGATGTGGGATGTGATGTGGTAACATACGTCTGAAGAGAGGTGGGATCCTATATTACTGAATCATATACATTGTTGTAATCCAATGTTACCACAATAAAAGAATTATGTAAAAAGGAAGAGGTAGGTGGAGGGATATTCTAGACAACAGGAACAACCTGTACAAAGTCAAAATAAGGGGGAAAAGTGCAATTGTATGGGGAATATAACCAAAATGAAAATGCATACATTGTGCAAAAATGAAAAATGATGTAAGAATTATATAAAATAAGATATTTTAAAAAATAAAGGGATGAAAGTTTAAAAAAGTATATATTTTTCATATAAGTTGTGTGTGTATGTGTGTGTGTGTGTGTGTACTTGCTGAAATTTAAACATGGAAGAACTTTTTTTTAAAGATTTATTTATTTATTTATACAAGCACTGGGTACAGTCAGAAGCGTGGGAGGGCGAGAGAACTCACCAGAGCCAGAGCGGGGAGCAGAGCAGGCAGAAGGACCGAAGTACACTGCTGAGAGGAGCAGCAGGTGGCAGGAGAGGTCGCGCGCCATGTGGGACCCTCACCCTGTGGCCGGGGATCGAACTGGCGCTGCAGAGGCGGTGGGCAGCTTCGCAACCCAGCGCTCAACCGCTGCGCCACCAGGGAGGCCCCTAAACATGGAAGAACTTTATTTTTCTTATTTAAAAAATTTATCCTTTAAATTGAGGTAGCATTAGGATCCCCATGCCCACATCAGGTGTCACCTTTGCAGTGCCATCATCCACCACCCAGAGTTCAGCCATCATCCACCACCAAATCACCCATATAGCCCATCACCAGAGTCCATTGTGCTTCCTTTCCTCTTTGTAAACTTTGTTTTTCAATACATTTTACTAACTATCAAATAGCTTTCCTGCTGAGCACCTGATTTGTTAATATCTCTGATCCAATTCTTTAGTTTTCAATCATATTTGGTTATTTAAAATCAGTCCCAGTAACATCTCAATATTCATACTTCTTCCTCCACTGCCCTACTAGGGCAGTAAAGACTAGTAGCAAACCTTGCTTTCCTTCATCCTTCCTTCCCATTTGAATATGCAATTCATTTCACTAAAAAATCTTCAGCTTGTGAAGTCTTTTGCTTTCTGGTCTATCTTCTTGGCAATCTTTTGGAGGTCAGAGTCATCCAAAGCTAATTTTCTAAATAAGTGGAACATGGTGTCAAAATTGCTAGAAAGTACAAACAGCATGCTGTTTTAGGGACAATAGATTCCATGTATATCTCATCAATTGCCTTTGGAGGACATTCTGAAGATTGTTTTGAGTAATAACACACCATTAGTATAAATTTCTATTGGAAACAAATTTGAATTAAAACACCAACTTAAATATTTGCTAAAAATGTAGTTGCATTAATACATCGTCACAGATTCTTCTTTTTCATTCTTTTAGAGCTATCTGCCTCGATGTGGGGCTTGTATATTATTAGTACAGAGACCTCTTGAAAGTTCCTCTTTCTTGATTTAATGCTCTGCTGTTTGTGTCTTGAAATCACTAATAATTTTATCTTTGAATTTGTATTTTGTAAGTGAAGTCTAATGGGTCAGTGGAGTCTTTGGGGGGTAGAGAGGGCAAGATGCAGGCAAATTCTAGGCAATGAGGGTGAAGAGTAGGGCAGGCATTAGTCTCTAAGGGGCAACAGGTGGCTGATGGGGAACCTGGGCACAGAAGGGCAGCTGCAGTGGCTGCAGTGGAAACAGTGGTGGCAATGGTCACAGCTCCAGGAGAGAGTTGGGGCTCTACCTGGAACAGTGTCTGCTTGCTCATCAGTTTCCGGATTCCAGAACTTAACCCTGTGCTCGTTGCTCAAAGGTTAACTCTCCAATCTCTGCTTCAGGACAGATACTGACAGAGCTTGGACAGTAAACTGTAAGTAAATTACTGCAAGATAAAAGCAGTGGACATAGCAATAAAATGTATCAGAGTTCATAGAATTTGTAATCTGTTTTTAAAAAGTGCTGTAGTACTATAAGGCAAATATTCACCAGCTTACAAATATAAATTAAAGGTTGTTGCATCTGATTGAAAAGAACATTAATTTTATATGATGCTTCAAGTAAAAGCAACTATTAAGGAGGAAGATGACATTGATACTATGTTTGTCCTTGTTGAGGATACATGAATAAAATGCATCAATATTGTTTTGAATTCTACACACATCATGAAGACACTTTTTTTTTTTTGGCATGCCCTATATAAGTGGCAAAAATGTCAGAAGAGTCATAAAAGTGGTCTAGTATACATTTCATTTGAAATTAAATTTAGACTTAAATCTTTTAAAAAATATTCCACAAGACATGTCTAGATGTATCAAAAATTTATATTTTAAATAATTTACTAGAAATCTAAGCCAATTTGTCACCATCTATAAAACACTGTCAAAAGCTGGCTCCTATAACAGTTGAATCAGCAGAAAGATTCTTTTCAAAGTAAAATATTTTCAAAAAATTGCCAAGGGTGACTGATAGCACTTTCAATTATCTGGACTGAAAATGAAGTTGCTGAAAGTATAAATTATGATGACTTAATAAAATGAATTGGCAAAAGAGTGATCTAGATAGAGAGTTCCTATGCACAATCAGGATGTCTATCATGTTAACAAATAATTATTTATAATATTGTATAAAATCATCATACCAATAATTTTTTTTGTAATTTGAAAGTTCAGATTGTTACACATGTATTCCTATTGCCCTACTACATTTGATAATAAAATATTTTTAAAGAAAAAAATCATGATTTAATAGCATTAACTGTACTTTTCTCCCAGCATTTTGTGCAATTTTTTTTAAAGATTAATTTATTTTTTATACAAGAGCCGGGGTACAGGCCAGAGGCACGGGAGGGTGAGAGGATTCACTAGATACAGAGCGGGGAACAGAACAGGTAGACTGACTGAAATACACTGCTGAGGGGAACAGCAGGTGAGGCAGGAGAGGTCTGCCATGCCATGTGGGAATCTCCCTGGCCGGCCGGGAATAGAACCCAGGCGGCAGAGGCTGCAGGCAACTTCATAGCGCTGCACTCAACCTGCTGCACCACCAGGGAGGCTCTCCCCCAGCCTTTTGAATGATGGATCTCACATTTTTATTTTACAAGTTATATAGATTGTAGGGAACTGTAAGTTATATACCTGGTCCTGCTACCTTTTATCTAATTTTAAATTCCTTTTCTCCCATTGTCATTCACTTACACTTTTCCTCTCTGCAACATTTGTGATCGTTTTATAGAGTTGGATTTTATGTAGCTTTTATGATATTTTTGGCTATATATTATTTACCTGTAATTGTGGATAGCTAGTGTACAGTGACTAGTGGTTCAAAATCTGAACAGCAAAGCTATCATATCAGACTGGTTTTTTTCTCCACTTAAATGTGCTTTTCAAGATACATGTTATATTTCATAAAAATCAGAAAGAATAAACATTCATCATATTATTCACTTAAAGATAAAATGAAAATGAAAAATTTAAATAAATACATTTGAATTATTATCTTAGCTCTGGAAAGGCACTTAGGGGTCAGAGGGGTAATCCACTGACCTTAGAGATAAGAAAATTTCTTACTAGAGTTTAACTGATTTATTCACGCTAATTTGGTAATTTTCTTACAAATCTTGACCTGTTCTCAATTAGTACAATTAGAAGGTAATGTGATTCCAAATGTATAAGGGTATTAAATGAACAAGTTGTTTTTTGCTAAGTTTTATAAATTTTAACATATTTGCCTTTTTTAATAAATATCTTTTTCAAGAAAATCAAGTAGAAAATGCGTTGTTCATTTTATAACATATTCCCACTTCTTTGATGAAAATAATATTGAATTTATAACATTAATTCTTAGATGCATTTGAGATAATTTCAGGATTTTATTTCTCAACTGTTCCATTGGTTTGTTTGTCTTGAAAACATTTGGTTTTAATTATGTGTCTTTATATCTGGCAGTGTTTAATATCATTTTTCAGATTTTTAGAAGCTATTCTTGCTTGTTTGCACCTGTAAAATTTGATAAACATATTATCTGATTTCAAAACATTCTCCTGTTATTTCTATTGGAGTTTAGTTAAATTTATAGCTTTTATTTTAATGGAAATTAATGATGTTGCTTTCTTATCTAATAAAAATGGCAAGCCTTTCATTTGATGAGGGCTTCTTACATATTTTTCACCAACTTGGAAAGTTTCTCAGTTAGTCTTGGAAAGTGTTGGGTTAGTTTTATTCTAGGAATTTAATCTTTTTGGTTGCTGTTGTGAATTGTCTTTGCTCTCATCATACTCTTTCAGTGGTTGTCATTTGAATTTATGGAAATTTAGAAATGATCTTGAGCCCAATTACTTGTGATCTATGGAAAAACATGAATTACTAAAGTATAATAATAGACAATCTTCTGATAAAACAGCAGTCAAAAATAATCCTGTCATTTTCCCAGAATTGTCATTTTTTATGATACTGGAATGAATTCCTCAGAGAATATGTACACTATAATCCCTTGTACTAACCAGATTTGCTCTGAAGCATTTCTCAGCTCACTCAAATGCTGGGCTTTGTCACTTGCTGTCAAACTAACATGAACATGTGTTTTCTGGTCTTATTTATTTTTTAATGACACTGGAATCAAATGGGAAAAAAATCACTGCATGACTAATTCACACTTAGGGTAAAATGTTTATTTTGTACTGCTCAAAGTAGATTCACCTTTAAATATTCTGTCCTCACTAATGAAATTATTAGATATTGAAAATAGATCTTAAAGAATCACATGACTCAAATCAAAAAGTTCAGTTTAGATTTTGATCACATTTTATTTGATAGATTATTTTTCTGACCTAATTTACTAAAAGTCAGTGATATATGGTTACAATTTGTTGAAAAGGCCTAGGGGAAGACTTTGAGAAATGTTATAAAAAAAAAGAGTAACAACTTGTAACCATATATCACTGTATGTGTATGTGCTCTCAGAATTCATATGAGGAAACCCATCCCTCCAATGTCATTGTATCAGGTGGGGTTCAGGGGACATGATTTGGTAATAAGGTTGGAACCCATGGTAAATGGGATTGATCCCTCACCCCTTCCATCATATGAGTTTACAATGATAAGATGGTCGTGCCATAATCTTGAACTTTTCACCTTCCAGAACTGTGAGAAATGTGTTTGTTGTTTATAAGCCATCTATTCTGGACTGACAGAGACGAAAGACTTCTGTAATGAAGGTTTTTGTCCTGTTTTCCCCATCTGAGTTTATGAAGAGGGTGATAAAATAAGGAAGATATTGCAAAAAAGTATAATAAAACAAATATCATTTACTGATAATTTGCAATGTTTCAGATAAGTTTCATTGTAAATCATCTCTCAAGTCTTGTTGATAATTTGAATAAATTTGGGGTTTATAGAAAAATATTTGGCATAAAATTAAATCAAAATAATAGCTGTTAACATTTGCACCAAGACTAGACCCAAAATGTATCTACACACTAGACCCAAAATGTTATACACATTATAGAAGTAGCAATATACAGGCTATTGTGGACTGGTTAAATTTTATTCTGGTAGTTTAGATGAGAAAGAGAGAATTAAAGATGTCTAATTGAGGTCTAATTGATGTAAACAGAGCAGAGAAGTAAGCTGCAGTTTTAGAATTAGAACTATTAGTTAGATTTTTCCCCAATTCTCTTATTGTATAGATTGATTCTTTTGTTAAATTCATTCTTTCTCTAAATGCTGACAACTGTTAGCATTTAAAATATGATGCTGTTTTTTTATTTGGTATAAAATACCAATATCATTATCTTAAAAAGAAATATGCATCTGGACATTTTAATTCAACTATAAAATACCTATGTAATAGTATTTTTTCCCAAAATGCAGCACACTGTGTATCTGATGCAGTTATAAATAAGATTTCATCTCTTTGTGCCTTTCAGTGAACATGAACAATATTATAACTTTCAGATGCAAGTATTATTAGATAAGTAACATGAGGATGAGGACAAGATATCAGTAGTATTCTTATTTCAAATATGAAACTTTAAAATCAACTTATCATCAGTATTTGCCTATAATATTTTCAATGAAGTCTTCACTGTTACTGATTTTTGAAATACTCTAATCAATTGTCTCAGAGAGACCAGGCACAATGATTGACAGCATGTGAATAATAATGGAACTGGAAATTTCAACATGTTTTTTGTACTATGTTAATTTGTACAAAAGCAAAATAAGCTTTCTTATTTAAAATTCTTTGTAAGTATGAAGTGAAAGGAACACTTTCCTTTCTGAAAGTATGCTGTGAGAGTCTAGTTGATTCAAAAATCTTTGGTTAGGGTCTGTTTGAATTCCTGCTTATTGAAGTAAAATTTCAGATTAGTTTTTTATATATATATATATGTGTGTGTGTGTGTGTGTGTGTGTGTGTGTGTGTGTGTGTATAGTCTCAGTCAAATCAATCTTAATCAAAAGTTTGAAATTCACAAGCAGAATATAAATAATAACCCACTATAATGCAGAAGGAATGGGCATATGATTTTGCTTTCTTTTATCTGTAGGACACTTATGTTTTTTTCCTTAATGTGAACATTAAGGGAATTAAATTATGTTTACATAAAATCTGAGCAGTTAGTTGAACTGTAAAATAATTATAAAGATCTACTTAGTGGTTGGTTTAACTACAGTGGCAATTAGCTAGGCAAATATTTTTCTTTACTCAATTAGCAAGACAAAATCCTTTAAATAGAGCAAATAGGCTGCATTTTGGAAATATGACACATTAAGATTCTCATTAACTCTCAAAGCGCTGAGATTTTCTTTAGCACTATATGATTGAATGTCTATTATGGACTAGAAATAAAAGTGAAAAGACAATCATAATTGATTGATTTAGTTCAAATATTTTTGCCACTGCACTTCCTAAACATCATAGCTATATTTTGTTTGGGTTTGTGTATAGCAGGGAGAGAGAGAGGGAGAGAAATAAAGGTGAGTGAGGGGTTTAAGAGGAAATTAAATGAAGTGGTGGTATTTGGCACAAAATCAATGGACCTTGAGTGTTGAGTGAAATCAACCCAAAAGTGAAAGACCCATACCAGATGGTTTCATTCATCTGTGGAATGTAAATAACAAAAAAATAAATAAACCCAAAACAATAGAAGAAATAAAAATTTGAACTCAGAAAAAAAGATAATTTTTACCAGAGAAAATAAGGGAAAATATTGAGGGGATGGAGCATGGAGGCAGGTGGGGTATGGGCATGCACCAGTTGTTTGGTAGAGACAATAACAAAACAATAATACGGTTCAAATAAATGAAAAAATAATGATAACCAAAACCTTAAAAAAAATAGAGGGATTTAAGGGCTAAAAATGAGAGCAAAGAATTTTCAGTGTCTTTATATGCAGTTAAGAAATGATTAAGTGGGAGAAAGAAAGGGAGAGCAGGACATATATTTAAGAGCAGAATCAACTATTTAAATAGGATATTAGAAAACAGTTTCATTTAAAAGCAAAACACTAACATATTTAATGGTCTAACAATCAATAACAACCATATTAATTTAATCAGAATTTTATATAGGTTTGATCTCATGAATATTTCTCAGACCTTTGTCCTCTTGTTTATGCTTCTTGCTGTTGGCCTTGCCTTTTAGGACTCTTTTAGTGTCTTTTCTTGAAGTAAGTTCTTTGTTCTAGTGATTCTAATTCCACACTTGTAACTGAGGTAACAGTTTAAAGCAAAGACTTGATTCATTTTGTCTACCTCTTTAAAGCCTTCTGTGACTTCCTGTGGTCCTATTACATAGACTGAGCCATTTACAACCCTGAACCTGCATATTTTGTTATTAAACACAGCTTTATGTTTCCTCTGCTGTAGGTGTCCCATCCTTGTTGACATTACTTTAGCATGTCAGTTTCTGTCATATCTTTGAACTTTTCATTTATTTTCCACTAAATTTAAAGTGATTTTACTCCCTTTACTACTTTCTGGAAATTTTACCAATCCTTTAAAACCTTGTGTTGCAATTCTTCATATTCTCTGTTAGTTCTTCTGTTATTTCACTAATTATAGATTGTATTGTAATAATTTGTTTATATGTCTCCTAGCCCTACAAGATAGTGACTTAAATACAGAGACCAGTGTTAGTCATCAACTTAGTTCTTCCTCCATCTCTGCTATATTTTCACCTGGTCTATCAGATAATTAACATAAGAGTAGTTTTAAATGTACAAAATAGATTTGAATATATTTAGGTTTATAGTAGGTGTCTCACAAATTGTGCTCAGGCGATTAAATGAAACAGTTCAGACTAAAGCATATGAAGAATTAAAAGTCAGTTGATAATCATCACTAAAGACACAGATTAAGTGAAAACATACAAATCGATTTACGATAATTTGTTTTTGGTGTTTCTAAAAAGTTACCTACCTTGCCAACTTTTTTCTTCACTTATTTTTGGTGGGAATATTCTGACTGCTAAAAAATTGCTGCATTCAAAAATGAATAAAATAGCAGTTTTTTATATTCATATCTCAAAATAACTCCACAGATGGTCTTCAAACTTTCCAAGAAAATAAACTTTGGAAAGAAATCAAGCATCAGATTTTTCAATCTAAAAATATACCTCTCAACCCCAACAAAGTTATGGATGTAAGGTAACTAGAGGTGATTTGACTTTGATTAATTAGCACTTTTGTTGATGAAAATATTGTTGCTTATTGGAGAAAGATATCACAAAATTCATGAGTTTTAAAAATACACACGAGTTAGCATAATTATTCACATATATTCAATATTAAACTTTTATTTCATCATTAGCATTATGTCATGCATATTATAATAATTATGATTTGTGTAAGCTACTCTCAATTATTGAGTACTATTTGCCAAGTACTTAATTAATTATTTTACCTATTGTCCTCATTTAGTCTCTAGACATCCCTAAGGCAGATACTGAAGTGGGCTCACATCATATCTATTTTAATTCCCTTCTCCCTTACTTTTGTGTATTACAGTGGTTTTTAGAAAGTAAAATTTTAGAATTCCTAACCATTCCTGTAATGAGATATGCCCATAGTGATATCATTCTAACCAACAGGACTGTGACACCTGCTTTGAGTCAGATTCCATCTTGTCTCCTAACTACCATGTTGTGAAAGTTAAACAGGAGGACTCAGCAGTTTAGATGTAAGAAACAGACCCCACACTACAGCCTTATCTTTGGAGACTTTTGTCCACCAAAGATGGACAGACAAATGAATTTTATAAACTATTCAAAAATTTCAAAGCAACTAACTTAAACTCAGCCCTAATCCCTGACTCTGCCTGGAAACCTTAGAACACCCTGGGTGGCAATGCCCAAATCATGATCCCTTTTCTCAAATAAATGCTTGCTAATTACACTACAGCCTGATTTCTCCCTGGTTGATAAGATACAGATGAGATGTCTGTATAGAGAATCTCCTATAAATTTCTTTCAAAGAAATTTTGCCCTTCGCCTTTCCCCACGTTTCTCTACAACTTGACCTGATGCCTAGAGGTGAGCAGACCCTGAATGTGTGAGGGAAAAGATGCTAAGGATAGAGGAACAGGAAGCATTACTTGGAGACATTAAGTAGGCTATTAAGAAATACCGTCTTCTGAAAGTAAAGCATTTCCCATTTTTATACTAAATAAGAATAACAAATAAAATCAGAATGCTATAGATTTTGATCTCTTGATTTTTATTTTTCAAGCCTTGTCCTTCTGTCCACTGCCACTGGCCTGGCCTTTTATGTACCTTCCCATTTAGTTTCTTCCTCATGCTGATGACTTTATGAAACTACAGCTTCCCTCTTGAATTCTCAACCTTTGTATTTTTAGTTATGTGAAAAAAAGAAAGTCCTTATTTAGTTATGCAGCTGTGATTGGGGTTTCCTTATACACTCAACACAAGTGTAACTAATTTAGATCAATTCTACCCTGCCTATTTTATAAATGATGAAATGGATGATCAGAAAAATCTTATAACTTGCCCAAGGTTAACACAGGTTATAAGCCTTTTCTCTAAGATTCAAATGCAACATAACAGAACCTGCAGTTGATTTTCTTTACATTATAGACTTTTTTTTAAATGTTAGGGCTGAATCATTTAGAATTGTCAGTGTCAACTTTATATGATTCATTCTAATTGGGTGAGTAGTATAATAATAACTTGTATATATACATACACATACATATATACTAGAATTCAAATATTGCGTCTTTATGTTTCCTGGTCAACTCACAAAAATAAAGTTTGATTATTTTAGTTGGTAAATACTGAAATACTATAAATATTAAATTAAGTTATGACTTCCCAAACCATTATTTTTTATCTATAAATATAGTTCTAATGTAAGACTATCTGGCATTGTGCCTAGTACTCAGAATGGACTCCAAAAATACTCATTGACTAAAGAATATTTTGAATTTATAACCTCCTTTGCAAATGGCTTTTTATGAAAACATGCACTTTGAATGAGGAAATTTCAATGATGCTTCCACATTTGTTAGCAATGAGATCTCTATGAAAGACAGCTAATGACTGGTATGAGTAAGAATAAAGGGGAGAGGTTGAGGGCATGAATATGGCAAAGTTTTGATCTGCTTTAGAAAGTTCTACTTTTTTCCCATATATTGGTATGATATCATCATTGATGGACTCAAGATATCCATAAGGGGATGTAGCTCTCTCTGTATGATAGAAATAAGAGATTTGTGGTGTTGGACAAGATAGCATGGATCCTGAAAAGGTTTTGCTGAATATTATAGACCTTAAGACTTATTTATCTTCTGATAGGAAGCCATCTTTGTAGCTTGTCACATAGAAAACAAGGTCAAGGTAACCATAGTGTGGTTTCTGTATAACTAGTGGCTCCTTCAGGAGAGAGGGTTTGGGTTCCTTTAGGAGAGGGGATTGCTACAAAGTTTGCTGCTCCCTGAAAAGGCCCTTGGCCTTTCTCCTGTGATGCAACCCATTGTGTTTGAAGATGTCACCTAGTCCTTCACATTGCTTTTGGTAACTAGGGCAAATACACTGAAGTTCATGTTGCATGTTATAATCTGAGTGCTTGGTATAAAGTCCTTTGTCTTTTATCCAGAATCATGTGCCCTCTGTCAGCATGATAGTACTTGCCACACAATAATCTAGTAGCTAGATTGTTAGTTTGTAATGAGGTAAAATCTCAGACCCTTCCTACTTCTTGAAATTGATGTCTTCTACATAAAATGTGTGCTTTGTGAATAAACAAAATTTTACATCAATATTGGGTGCTATCTAAGAGACCATTTGTATCCAGGGACATGATGGCTGACCTAAAAAAAATGAAAGTAAATGTGAAAATATTGTGACACCTTGAGATAAAGTGACACTCATATTTTGATCAGTCTGTAAATTTAATTTTTTTGCTACAGTGAATAAACATATTCTTATACCTATGTTAGGTTTTTGAGACAGGAAAGCTTTATAGCATTGAATTTCGGAGTACTGTTTGCTGGATGTGAGGGGTAAAAGGCATAGCTGACACCAAAGGAAGACTGAATGTTTACTGGAGCATTCAGGAAGTTTCTCTCATACATTTATAAAAGTCTATAAGTAGTTCTATTCAAAAAGCAATAGTGAGTTGAAGGACAATCAAGTGAATAATGCAGTAACAGTAAGACGCTTTTATAAACACTAGGAGACATGGTTATATATATAAAACAGACAGAAAATTGTTCTGTTCAAGCACTAACATCGTATTCAAGGGCAGTCAAGTGAATAATGAGATAATAGTAAGATGTTTTTATAGTACTGTGAGCTGTTAGTTGTAATGGTCATTGCATTGTAATCATTGCTGACTTGTGAGGTTTTATTCTTTCAGATGTAACATCAAATATTCTAGTATAAAAATTGTGTGTGAACAAACAAAATGTTGGGAATGGCTGGCAAAAATCAGAACTGGGAATAAACTTTCAAGATACAAGAGTTAATGATTTAAGCTTGCTGGCAAATAATGAAAAAAACCACAACAGGAAAAAATGCCACAAACAAGGGTTCACTAATTCAGACAATTTTCACAATTGTGAGAATTGAGATTCCACAGTGTGCAGATCTATTTATAAGCATTTAACAATCTAGGAGCAATAACTATCCAGGGAGGTAGAATTTTAATTAAATGCCTAGAGGCAATCTAAAATGGGGTAAGTGAATTTAAAATTTAAAAGCAAGTAATCACTTATAATTACAAATATAGATAATTAGACTGAATTTCTGTGGTGATATAATTAAATGAATGGCTTGTCCTTTGGTCCCTGGTTCATTTGTTCAATAATTGAGCTGCTCCAAAATATCATCCATTGTTCCTTTCTTTAAGGAGGTGATATTCTAGTGGGAAAGAAAGTATATAAACAATTGCCTACAGTATGTCAGAATTAATTAACTGCTCTAATAAGGTACAATGATGGTTTGAGACTAATTTCTGACTAAAGTAATCACAGAGGGCTTCATGAAAGAAGTAGCTTTACATCTTGTTAATACTCAATAGACTTTTTATAGACAAAGGAATTGGGAAAGGCATGAACTAAGGCACAAAGGTGTGAAGGTGCTGGGCTAGTTCAGGGAGGTTTTAGTGTTGTGGAATGTGAGTGGAATATTGGATTTTGTTTTGTTAGCTAATGTTAAAATCTTTTGATATTCTTTAAAAGATGATTTAAACCCATACGTATTTACTAATAGGGTAAATGTTTGACCTCTGTTCTGCCATGTAGTTTTCACTTTATGTGATTTTAGTTCTTCACTGGATGGTTTATTTACTCATTCTCTCTTTTGGGGTATATCTTTTCATATTTTAGGAAGGTTTGTACTTTTTTTTAATAATTGCCTTAGTGCTAATATCTTTATTAATACTCTTTCCCTCCTTCTGACCCTGTTTGTACTTCCACCACCCTGTGGCTTTCTTGATTTTCTGTTGTTACTATGAGCAACACAACTTACCTGGTAAATTCTCTTTTTTGTCTCCATTCTCTTCTGCCTCCATATATTATTATTTCAGTCCCAGTTGTAGTCAAGTAGTAGGTAATTCACATTTATTATTTAAGCAATTGGTGTATTCATTTTATTTCTTAATATACTCCCTAATACTGTCCCATCCCCCCTTTTTCATAGTTGTAATGTATTCTTTTCTTCAGACCATGTGGACATTATGTATTACAAAAATCCCTTGCAATCATCATTTAGTAAATATTCTATGCTTTTAATGTTCTTAACTTGTCTGAAATTTTTCTTACAGATTTCTCAGGAACAGCTCATGAGCATATTTCCTTTGTTATTTTTTATTCCTATCACTTCATCAGCAGCCTTTATAATTGGGGATTGGTTTGACCAGATATCAAATCTTGGCTAACACTTTCATTTCTTGAATTTCTTAACTGTCTCTCTATATTTTTTTTTAGCCTAAAGAATTGCTACCGAAAAATCAATGATAAACTGCCTTTTACTTTTTTTCTAAAGTCCATCATTTTCTTTGAATAGGGATTCTCAAGTACTTTGGCCTCAGGACCTCCTTACAGTTTTAAAAATGATCGAGGATCCCAAACTCTTTTTTATTATGTGAATTACATCTAATGACATTTACTTTATTAAAAGTTAAAACTTAGAAAATTTGGTACTTATTGCTTCATTAATAATAATAATATACCCATTATATATTAATAGAAATAATAGCTATTAAATGAAAATTAATTTCTTTTCCTACATAAACAAGTAGTGAGCATCGTTATTCTACATATTTGTAAATGTCTTGCTTGATAGAAGACAGCTGGATTCTGACACTGGTACATTCAATCTTTTAAAGTATTTTGTTTGGGTTAAAGTGTTTGAAGAAAATCTGGCTTACATAAATAAGTAGATGGAACCAAAGAGGTATTTTTATAGTGTTTTCATATAACTGGATATTCATCTTTGATGCTACACCAAGATTTGACAAGTGGCAGTTTTTTTAAAGATTAGTTGCAATGAGGAGTCTGTAACCATAGCAATGAGCTTTTGTACTTGGCCAAATTAAAATCCATTTGTCTGCCTTGCGTTTTGAATAAGTCTGGCTTCCCCCCCCCCCCCCCAGCGTCATGTATTGGTCATTTGGAAACTATGGGTTCATTGAATTATGTAAGTCTTCTGAATGTTGACACATTTCACTATACCATACCAAAGCATCACATTTATTAGAATCTCTTGATCATATCAGAAAAGTCTTTGAGTATTGGGAAACTACTAATGGTAGTAGATTATTTTTTTTGCCCCCAGTTTCCTCTAGAATGTTCAGATTTTTTTTTAAATAATAAATTTTATTTTTATATTCCCCATACAATTGCAACCCCCCCATTCTGACCCCAATCCCTCCACTCCTGGCCCCCCACCCCCCAAAAAGTGTCTCTGGTTCATAGCTTTTTGTAGATTTTGATTTTCACTTTCTTATAGTTATTCATTTTCCTGGTCCCTTATTTAAGTTTTCCAGATTCCTGCTATGAGTGAGACCATCCGGTATTTTTCTTTTTCTGTCTGGCTTATTTCGCTGAGCATGATCCCTTCCAGCGCCATCCATGTTGCTGCAAATTGCATGTGTTTATCTTTTTTGAATGCTGAGTAATATTCCATGGTATATATGTACCACATCTTCTTGATCCAGTCATCTATTTTTGGGCATTTGGGTTGTTTCCAAAGCTTAGCTATTGTAAACAGTGCTGCTATAAACATAGGGGTGCAGTTGTTCTTTGGGATTGATGTTTCTGTGTCCTTTGTGTAAATCCCTAGGAGTGGAATTGCTGGATCATATGGAAGCTCTATGTTTAGTAGGTCCAGAAATCTCCACACAGCTCTCCATAGTGGTTGGACCAGTTTGCACTCCCACCAACAGTGCAGAAGAGTTCCTTTTTCTCCACACCCTCGCCAACATTTGTTGTTGCTATTTTTTTTAATATGTGCCATAGAATGTTCAGATTTTACTGCTGGTAATTGTCTCTTTGACCAGCTTTTCTTACTTCTTAGTGTAACTTTGACTTGCTTTTCTGAGTTTTCTCCTATTTCCTTGAGTTTATTATTGCAATTTGGAACTCTATCTGATGAGGTGGTATAATCTTTCATGTCTTTGTGGTTTGATTCTGGAGAGTTGTCCTCTCCTTGGGATATCATGTTCTTTTGAGGTCTCAAATTGCCATGTGTTATTATTTAAAAAAATATTAACACTGTATATTATTTAGAGCTATAGGATGACACCCTTCAGGTGCATGCTACCACACCACACCCACCACCAAGGTACCCATGGCCTTTCACCATAGTCTATTGTCCTCCCACCTCATTGCTCTTTCCTCTCCCTGCTGGGCTAACCTCAGTTCTACAGTCAGATTTCTAGGGTTTGCTGTTGGTTTGCCTATAACCCGATGTTTTGTGTTACTATATTCCACATGGAAGTGACACAATCTGATAGCTATTTATCTCATTTTGTCTTATCTCACTTAGCATGATCCCTTCCACTTCCATCTCCATTGTCCCAAATGGCAAGAATTTATCATTGTTTTATAGCTGAGTAGTTTTCCCTTGTGTATACATATACCACACCTTCCTAATCCATTCATCTGTTTTTGGGCACTTAGGTTGTTTTCATAACTTAGCCATTGCAAATTTTGTAGCAATGAATATAGGAGGCTATATATTATTTTTGTCTGTCTGCCCAATTTGCTACTTTAAATTTTCTGATTTCTTTTTTTTTTTTAATATCTGTAACGAGAGCTGAGAAGAGTTGTACTACTTTTATTGTTCCTGCAGTTGGTGCTATGGTTTACTTTATTTTATTTGGTCTCTGCTGACTTCTGTAGGTACTGAGGCCTGTTTTTACAGTTGCTGTGTCAGCAGCTTGGAGAAAGGAGCTGGAAGGATTCAGCCACTGCTGTAAACGTGCTGGGAAAAGGCCTGGTTTGTATTGATAGCACCTCCAATAGCCCTCCACTCTGGGGTCCCAGCTCTGAATCGAGGCAGTCTGTGTGCTTGCATTATTATTATTTTCTTTACTTTTATTTTCCTTACTGGGACCTGGCTCATGTGGGAAACCCTGGTTCCTCCATGTGGGTTCACAGAGATGTGTGTGTGCTTCCCCGCTGTTTGTTTTCGTATGCAAGGGCCCCTGGCTGAGCTGGCAACCATGGTATCCATGTCCCTCACCCTGAACCAGAGCCTCCAGGTGTTTCTCTCTGCCCAGGTTTAACAAATCCCGAACCTCCTCCATGTCCCTGATGGCCCAGTCTGTGCTGGTCTGTGAGGCATGAGGGTCTCTTCAGTCACACCCTGAGCTGAAGGACTCTCTTAGTGTGATGTCTTTCTGGTCAATTGTTAGATGTTTCTCTTGGGAGCAAACAATGAACCTCCCCTATTGCCTCTTGGTGATTCCTCAAAACTCCCTTTTATAGTCTCTTGCCAGTTTCTTTGAGTACAAAGAAAAAGAACAACAGGAAAAGAAAAATGGTCCAAAGTGACTCGGTGATGTCCAGGTCCCGCTGTGGGTACACACTTCATATCCCTAAATGTGAAGCATACGAATAAGATTGGGTGAATAGTAGGCCAGGGGGCCCATGGTGGGCAGTTCCTATCCTGCTCCCCACTCCAAGAGTAGAATTTTTTAAATATTTTTTTTACTGTAACTAACCACTGTATGTGACCTTATGAATAATAAATTTATAACAATCCCAGTTCAACCTTCCTTGATTTCAATATGCAGTTTTATGATTTAAGAATGCAGGGTAATGAGTATCACTTTCTTCACTGTGTTTTCACTGAGTACCACTAAAAGAGATCAGAAATGTGTGTTTTAATGAAAAACCCAGAACATTCCAAGAAAAGCCACTTCTCTTGCAAAGAACATAATATCTGTGTTCTCTATTCAAGTTGTTAGTCCTACATCATCATCATTCTCAATCTTAGGTTTCTGAATAGTTCTCAAGCAGTGTCAAATTTCTCCATAACTGCATTTAATCATCATATTTTATGAGTGTTATTTCATTTCCCTAGCCTCTAAGGTCAGTATTAAGTATTAAATTCATTTAACTAAATGAAAGGCTAAGATTCTGTAATACTCTGAGTTATCAAAATTTCTAGTATGAGAGAATAAAATGGAATTATGTACCCAGCTTGAAAAGAACCAATGTTTACTAACTAGCTTATATTTGCAGGGAAATGCTGCATATACAAATGAAAGTGACTCCATGAAACACAAAGGGCTAAGATCAGAATGTTTTAAAATTTTATGTCAAGTTGAATTTAGGCTTTATAGTTTTAGATGATTGGGTAATGATCTTGGTATGGAACATTCCAACTTTAAAAAAGAAGACAGATGTTTGTAGAACTGAAGGATCTGCAAACCACATTTTTATTTTGCTTTTGGCTCTCTGCAAGGTACTACCCATCAGGGCAGTATTATAGACAGATCCTGTAATACTTAAGGAAGAAGGAGAGATGTAAGACAATACAAAGTGGTAAGGCAGGTTGGTGAAATGAAGGGTACAGGCAACAAAGAAAGGTCTTAATTGCCTATTTTATTTTATTTATTTTTTGTTCAAATACTGGTCACAGTAATCATCTGGTCCAATACTTTAAATCTGTATTCCTCATTACAGGAAGGAAGTGGATCCTTCATGTAGACATCCTAAGTCCTTGCTCTGGAAGACTTTTTTAAAAGCTATGACAATAGAAGAGGAAGGAAGTTTCTTATTGCTCAGACAGGGAAAGACTAACAAAGGTCAGCTGTCCATAGAAAATCCACAGTAGCATGACCCACAGATCAACTAGGTCACTGTAGCAGAACTGTGGCAAAAACAGTTGGCCCTAGAGCTTCCAAGGTGCTAATTGTAAGTCAGATCACTCCTTCTATCTCTCCCTCCCCTTCCGACTGTGAAGAGAAAAATTGGGATGATTCTGGGAAAATATTAAATTTCCTTCTAATCAGACTTCCTTCCAATCAAGTTTCTCAGCATTGATAATTCAGATATTATAAAACTGGCGAGTCCAGTTTATCACTGGGTAAAACTTTATACTTTTTAAGCATTTTTGTTTAATATAAAATGATTATTAATAACACTAATAAACTTATTAGTATAACGATACTAATAATACTAATAAACATACCATTAAGTTAAAGGGTATTTGTTGATTTTATTTCTTGTGAGGCTAGTTGCTGCTCTATTAATAACGATTGGAAAAAACTCCAGAAGATATATAACTGACATGATAAATGAGAATATGTACATAAACAGTTGTATATACATTTATGGCAGTTTGTATAGAAAATTAATAAAGAGTTTGTTAGTCCCCACCAACTGGGAGAACATTTTTGCACCCAACACTAATGATAAAGGACTGATCACAAAAATCTGCAAAGAGCTGATGAGACTCAACAACAACAAAGAAAATAATCCAGTCAAAAAATGGGCAGAAGAGCTTAAAAGAAACTTCTCTGAAGAGGAAATGCAAATGGCCAACAGGCATATGAAAAAATGTTCAACATCACTTGTCATCAGGGAAATGCAAATCAAAACTACCATGAGATAACATCTTACACCAGTGAGAATGGCACATATTAAAAAAAACTAGCAACAACAAATGTTGGCCAGGGTGTGGAGAAAAAGGAACTCTTCTGCACTGTTGGTGGGAGTGCAAACTGGTCCAACCACTGTGGAAAGCTGTGTGGAGATTTCTGGACCTACTAAACATAGAGCTTCCATATGATCCAGCAATTCCACTCCTAGGTATTTACCCAAAGGACACAGAAACATCAATTCCAAAGAACACCTGCACCCCTATGTTTATAGCAGCACTGTTTACAATAGCTAAGCTTTGGAAACAACCCAAATGCCCAAAAATAGATGACTGGATCAAGAAGATGTGGTACATATATACCATGGAATATTACTCAGCATTCAAAAAAGATAAACACATGCAATTTGCTGCAACATGGATGGCGCTGGAAGGGATCATGCTCAGCGAAATAAGCCAAAAAGAAAAAGAAAAATACCGGATGGTCTCACTCATAGCAGGAATCTAGAAAACTTAAATAAGGGACCAGGAAAATGAATAACTATAAGAAAGTGAAAATCAAAATCAACAAAAAACTATGAACCAGAGACACTTTTAGGGGGGCGGGGGCGGGAGGGGAGGGATTGGGGTCAGAATGGGGGGCTGCAATTGTATGGGGAATATAACAATAAAATTTATAAAAAAAAAAAAAGAGTTTGTTAGTAATGGATGATGACATGGCAGATAGAAAAAGAGAAAAAGGTAGTTTTAATCAATAATCAGTAGGCTGAGCATACAAATGGAGATAATATGCTAGTCCCCAACGGAAAATATTTAATTAGATCAGAGTTAATGGACCTGTTATATATTTGGTGATTTTACATATATTAATATATATGTGTACATACATGTCCATAATAACATTATTATTTAATATGTGTGCACATATATACTTAAGGTATCTCTTAAAATTTTATATAAAAGGACTATATGCAATTTAAAAAATGAAGTTCTAAAATTTTATTTCCTAATTTTAAATATGATTGTATTGAGTTGTATCATGTGACATGTTGTAAAGCTACTGGGTTTTAACCTATTTAAATTTGATTTGATAAAGTAGATCTTTGAGGTTATCTATCTATTCAGTTATTTTATTGTGTAATGCAAAAGGTATTTGATATGACTGAGGGGGTGTAAATCAATTAAATGCTTTTCCTTAGCCTATAAAATTTTAAAACTTGTGATAGAAAGGATTTGTTGGGAATTTGGGAAGGTAGAATAAGAGAGCAATTAGAAATAAGGTAGAGTGAGAGAAAAAAATTAAAAACTGGCAATGCCAGAAAATAAATGGAATGCAGGAATATTTTTGTCATGACAAATTGGCAAGGTAGTTTTAACCATTTTTTTTTATGAATGAAGAAAATAGATTATTTTAACATTATTTTTTGTTTTTGAAGTGACATATCAGTTTTAAAATAAAACTTAGAAGATTTTGAATACATTTCATTTTAAATGCAACCTTTAGGATAAAATAGATGATTATTATTTTCTGACATATTTTTTATTCTAGCTTTAATGTACATTATTGAGTTTAACTTTTTTCTCCTTAGCAGCTCAGTTATGTCAGAATATCAAGCACTGGGAATATTATTTCCCTCTCCAGTTTTCATTTGCAGATTTCATTATGGCAAGATATACTTAACATCTGGCATTTCTTATATAACATTAACTCAGGCTTTTCAGCTTTGAAATAACATTTCAAAGCAAATAGAAATCCTTTCTGAGAATATGATTTCATGTAAGTAACACATTTATAAAACATAAAACCTACTTTAAGTTCATACTTTATTATACATATTGTTAATATGTAGGTGGCAGAATTATATGCATTTAAAAAGTATATTGATTTTTAATAGATTATTGTGCTACTTATCAAGTTGTTAAAATTAGCTTTTTTGCTTAATATTACATTATCATTTTAGTTGTCTTAAAGTCCTGAAAGCTCTATCATCTTTTTTTGAGAAATGGATTGCAAATTTGTCAAGTTTCACCAGGGTTCTTTAAACATCTCTGTTGAATAATGATTTTGTGAATATGTAGAAAAAGCTTTCTGAAGGTATAAGCATATGAGCTTGCTCTTCCTTTCTTCTCTTTCTCTATGTCTACAACATACATGTATATGTATGTATATGTATCTGCATGTATGTATTTTTTCTTGTGTGAATTAAAAATTCTACTTTAATTCCTTAGATTCCACTATAATCTTGGTAGCAATTCTTCAATTTTAAAATTAATCTTGTGGATGTGTTTCAGTCATATTATTTTGTTGATCTAGCAGTAAGGTTAATTTACACTTAATTCTTTTTTTTTTAAAGATTTATTTATTTATTTATACAAGCACTGGGTACAGTCAGATGCGCGGGAGGGTGAGAGAATTCACTAGAGCCAGAGCGGGGAACAGAACAGGCAGACGGATGAAATACACTGCTGAGGGGAGCAGTGGGCGGCAGGAGAGGTCTCTGTGCCATGTGGGACCCTCGCCGGTGACTGGGGATCGAACCAGCGCTGCAGAGGCTGCGGGCAGTTTCGCATCCCAGCGCTCAACCGCTGCGCCACCAGGGGAGGCCCTGTACTTAATTCATTCTTTTTTTTTTATTGTTTTATTAAAAAGTATAATGTCTTTATTCATGTAATATAAATTATTAGTATTGTTACCAACTATAATTTTAATTTTCAAGTATGTTTTCTCATTTGATCTTTATTTTTTTATTTATGAAATTAACTTTTTTTTAAGATCTTAAAACCATTTTATTTATTTATTTTTAGTACATTTCCCCCCCATTTTATTTTATTTTATTTTTTTAATTTAAATTTTATTTTTATATTCCCCATACAATTGCAACCCCCTTATTTTTACCCCAAGTTCTCCTTTCCCTGTCTCCCACCCCCCAGAGAGTGTCTCTTGTTCACAGTTATTTGTTAAAGAGGCAACTTGGGTCCAGTGGTTAGCACAGTGCTGACTATAGTTAGTATCAACAAATGTTAGTTAAACTTTACTCAATCTGCATCATTATCTTTATAAGTTCACTTAACATTGCTGTTCTACATATGTAACAACTTTTCATTGCTAATTAAAATTGCCTGAATGTCTAGGAATGGTTTCATATAAATTTTTGAGGAGCATTTTTGGTATATGACTGATATATTGATGTCAACAGTCATTTACTATTTGGTAGGCACTCCACATCACAAGTTTTACACTTGTACAGCTGAGTTTAAAATATATATGTATAATTAAGTATACATAGTAGCTAGGCTTTAAAGATATTTTTTCATACAGCATCATCTCATAATGAACTATTTCTCCTAATACTCATGCTCTTCTGTTGTTTCCTCCCTTTGAATTAGAACTGGCTCTTGACTCACTTGAGGTCAATTGACTATGACAGAAATGATGCTGGATAGACTGCCAGTATAGATCAGATGAAACCTTGCAGCTCTGCTTAGCCTTTTGAATCTCACTTCCTATGAAGATAGCTGCTGTCAAGTAGGGAACCAGCCACAATGAGCCTACCATTTTGTGAAGAAGCCCAAAATAGCTGCTTAATGAGACTGTGTGGTGAGGGAAAGGTCTAATTAGACCCCAACTATTCTAGTCACCCTGGTCAGATTCCTGACTGAAGAAGCCAAAGATGATTCCAGTTTCAGTCAACCTCTGATTTAACTATTAAGGGAACTCATGTAAGAGCTGTCCAGTCAAGACACTCAACTTTGGGATGGTATATCATAGCCAATAATGTAACAGTATAGTACAGTGTGATGAGTATACAATGGAGATTCCCAGAGGAGGTAAGCTTGGTGATGGCAAAGAGAGAATAGAAGATGGGGTTCCTGGAGATTACAGACAATGTGGAAAAACAAGTAGAACAAGATATGATCCCTGTCTGAAAGAAATTGTTTAAAACTGCAAAATTATTTTAAAATTTATTTTACTCAAATATTTTTTTATTGAGATGATGGTTTACAACATTGTACATGTTTTAGGGGTATAGCCTCACAATTTTATTTTTTTTTAAAGATTTATTTATTTATACAAGAGCTGAGGTACAGGCCAGAGGCGTGGGAGTGTGAGAGGATTCACCAGAGATAGAGTGGGGAGCAGAGCAGGCAGATAGACTGAAAGCACTGCTGAGGGGAGCAGTGGACGAGACGGGAGAAGTCTGTGCACCATGTGGGTATCTCCCTGGTCGGCCAGGAATCAAACCTGCACTCCAGAGGCTGCAGACAGTTTCACAGCACTATGCTCAACCTGCTGCGCCACCGGGGAGGCCCAGGGGTATAGCCTCACAATTTTAAATGTGTTATTATACCATGCCCATCATCAAAGCACCAATATTCCTCTACCATACTCCACAGAGCACCTTCTCCCTTCACTTCTACACTCTACCCGTTCCCCCTTTCTGGCAGCCTTAGTTCTGCAGTCAGGCTTCAAGGGGTTTTGTTTTGCTTTGTTTTTGACTGTTCCTTTGCTTTTTATATTTCCTTTATGAATGAAATAATCTGGTGTTTGTCTTTCTCCTGAGTTATTTCATTTAGCATAATCCCCTTTAGCTCCATCCCTATTGTCAAGCATGGCAAGATTTCATGTTTTTTTTTTTTTTTTTAATAGTTGAGTAGTATTCTTTATAAACTCATAGGTGATTAGACACTTAGGTTGTTTCCATACTTTAGACATTGTAAATAGTGCTGCAATGAACACAAGAGTGCATATATTCCTTTGAATAAGTGTTTTGCATTCCCCAGATAGATACCTAGGATAGGGACTGCTGAATCATATAGTGGACTTAATTTTAATGTTTTGAAAGATCTCCATATTGTTTTCCATTGGAGCTATATCAGCCTACATTCCCATCATGCAACGTTATTTTCTAACTACCACTTCTCTCAAACACGGGAGTCTGTGCTATAAACCTTTTTAAGGAACTTCACTTATTTATTTAAAGAAGTTTTGCTAAAGGGCTACTAGGTTCAATGCTTGGGAATAGGGATGATCACCAGGTGTGTGAACTGAGCCAGGAATGTCATTTACTTGTCATTGAGCATGGTGGTAAATGGAAATGGAGGTGACAACTGAAGTGGCAAATAGAGGAGAGTTTTTTTATGTTATATTTTATTTTATTTTCTAGAGATGTTTTTTAAAGTGGAGGAAAACAGAACAGATTTGTAAGAAGAAAGGTGATTACATAAAGGGAGTTAATTAAGGGGATATAAACAATAAAAATTAAAGCATCAATGGAGAGAACAGTAGTACTTGATTCTCTGTGGTGTGAAGAAAACAAGATACAAAGATAGGGGAAAATAGCAAAGTTTTTGATTGAGGACAATTTTGTATCTGCTGGCATCCATTGTCCTAATGGAACAGAGGGTGAATTAATTTGCTGGTGATGGGTGGGGGACTGATGTGGGAGCACTGAAGTAACTGCTATAGTTAATGTGCTAAGCAATGGGATAAAGAACAGCTAGTGTTAGATAAAATCATTGTTGGATTGCAATGACGATGCAGCTGAGGGAGGAATTCATACACTTGTATTGCAACCTATCACCATGGCAATGTGTCTCTTACATTGTAATTCTCAAAGCAGAAAGAAGGGAAATGCATGTTTGAGTTTAGATTTAGAAGCAGAGATTTGGGATGTATTTTCAATATTCCATAAATCACATTGATTTTAAAGAACTCAATATGAAGGTATTAGTATTATATGTATTATGAAATAATACACACCACCTTTTGTCTTTGAGCTTTGACTCTAAATTTGTGGAAGACTTGGGAAAATCATCTAGCTACTTAACATTTTTTCTTATACATAAAATGGGAATGTTACCTATCAGACTTATTAAGAGGCTATAATTAAGAAATCTAAATAAAGTGCTTAAAATATTTAAAGGTATGATTTTGCTATACTTATACATTTGTAGATGTGTGAATCTATCGCCCCAAGGCAGATACAAAGATGTAAACCTACTAATCTCAATAAATATGATTCTGGGGAAAAGAGTTACAACTTTTCTTTTTGACAGTACATAAAAGTGTAACTGAATGGCTTCAGTTTCATCTTGCCTGTTGCTCTTTGTTAATCTTTCTTTTCATCTGCATCTATAGAAAACTTAATGTTATTATATATTTTTTAATTTTTCTGTGAACTAAAAGTACATTTTTTATCACAGTTGTTTGTGAAATCATTTTACACTAAATGCTGTCCTCATAAAGAAATGTTTGGATATGTAACTTCTCAAGCAGGAACTACATAGTTAAGGACCAGGCATAGAGATGAGGGATGTGGGCTGAGCGGGGACTGTGAGTAGAGAAAGAAAATAGGGCAGTAACTCCAGGAGAAATGGGGTGCTGTGTAGTCTTGGTCAGGTCATCTAGCACATCTCACAATTGAGCTAGTTGCTAAGAACTGGAAGATTTCAAATTCAAATTTTCACTTCTTTTGAAAAAATAAAAAAAAAAAAGATTCTAGTAACTGCACAGTAAGTAGCCCATGGGAGGTAACTGATGTTGCTAAATAACTGCTACCTCATTTATTTTAAACATTATCTAACTACCAGTACTCCCATGTGGCCCACATCACTCAACTTACTTATATGACTGGTCCTTGAAAATATGTAAGTATGTAATTTCTGCTTGAGCCCAAGCTAAATTTTTCTTGAGATAATTATTTACGAGGCTGTCTTTTTTCTTTTTTTTTTTTTTTTAGCTTATGCAGACAACAAAGTAATATTTGCTTCTTTTCCTTCTTTTAAAAAATTGTTCATTTGATTGAGGTAACATTGGATTACATGTTTTAGGGGTATAGGTTCACATCTCTGCACATGAGACCATCATGTGTGCTGTGGGATATATAATAGTATTCCTGGCATTTACCCAGTTGATGACAGTGACAACTGTTCCTCTCCCATCCAATTATAACTGAAGATGTGTCCAGACATTACCAAATGTCTTCTGGGGACGCAAAATCACTTCTCAGTAAGAAGCACTGCTGGGGGGACTTAATAGTTATTCTAAGAATTTTGACTTTTTCTCAGAATGACATGAGAAATCACTGGGAATTTTAGCAACAAAGAGGTATAATTTAACATTGGAGCATGACCATTCTGGCTGTGGTGTTGAAGGGAGCAAGTTCTACACCAAGCGGATAAATGAGTGGGTGGGAAACATGGTACCTTGGATCAACATGATAGCAGGAGGGGGAAATATGCTCACATCATGGATGAAAAGAAGTTGCTAATGGATTGAATGTGGGATGTGAGAGAAAGAGAAGGGTCAAGAATGCCTCTAAATCATTTGGAGTGAAATGGAAGAGTGTAGATAGAATAAATTTGAAGTAGATGATATATGAAAATGTTATAACTGTGAGATACCTTTTGATACTAGACATTCAAATAGATCTCACAGCTACAATGGTGTTTAGGATTTAAGTGTCATCCCAAAACTTTTGAAAAGTTGAAAGCTAGAAGGCCTATTATTGTTATTTTATACCTGGTACTTGCAACCACAAGGCATTTGCGACTTTAGAATTAATGAATCTATGAGCACTCATTTCATTAGAAATCTTTGTTTAGATTCTTCAAGTAGGATACTAAGATAGAATTAAATACTAAGTTATTTTCTTATTTTCTTCCTAAAGTTTCTTGATTGAAGAGCCATTTAAATTCCTTGGTCTTTCTCAGGTCCCATTTGTCAGATATGTAAGTCTTTTCCTTTTACCCTCTCTCCTCACCCCCATGGTGTTGTCATTATTCTTATTAAGGCATCACTACATTTGGAAGTTGTAAATAAAAGTGATAAATTGCGTAACTATTTGGTAGCCAAAGAACTTGATCACACCATTGTTCCAATTCAATGATTTCTTCTTTTCCTATGACAATTAATGAAGTTGTCCATTTTTTAAATTGCCACATATATCTATTTTTATTATTTGCTTGCTTTGATAACTCTGATATCTCTAGAAAGTCACTGTTATTACATGTGGGTTCTTTGAATGGTATGACTCAAAATAAGTCTCCTAAGAGCTATATGCTTCCTATTTATTTCTGAAATTCTAATGAAACGCTCTCATTGGAGGCTGATAGTGGAGCCCACAGTACTGATAGCTGTTGATGGTTGACAAATAGGTAAATTTTTAATATTTTCCTGCATTTATATTGAAATGACATTTACCTGTGTGAAAACATGTAATGATAAAATTGCTGTTGTTCTTTATTTTTTTCCTTTTAAATTGATTTCAAATACATAGTTATTTTCTTGAGAAATTGTAAACTATGTAAAAATGAAATCTAGGGGAAGATAGAATGTTACAATAAATTCAAAAGAAGTTTTCAGGAATCCAGTGGGAAACAAACTAAGGCAGGAGACAGGTTTATCTGCCTCAGAAGTCATTAGATGAGAATCTTTAGTTTGCAGGAGGATGGAAATGACAGAGTTAAAAAAAAAACAACAACTGTGCTCTAGAGTATGGGAAGGGAGAAGTCACCTCTTTAATTACTAGGCGAGAGGAGGAAATAAGATTGATATTTGGATCCATTATTTGCATGTAAATTGCTTTTCTTCATCAAAAAATGAGTCTTAATTTGTTATGATATAGTGAGATAAGGTTACAACTTCCTCTATAGCAAGTGAAGCAAAGTGGATAACATAATTATGGTGTTAATTTTCAGGCTACCTGAGAATAAAGAGACGTTTCAATTATTTTCCCATTTTTATTTTTGTTTTCCAATGGGGTTTCTTTTTCCTTCCCAACTTCACAAAAAATGGATATAATGAGAGGGCACACTGTTAAAATAACAAAAACAGACATCATGGAAATGTATTAGCTAAGGGCACATTCAATAAAAATAAAGTTGAATTATTTTATAGTCTTTTGTCATTTGACCAGGACCTTTTCATTTCAATTTATATCTCCTGGTTGTATCTATTAGAAACTGAGTTACAGCAAGTACCTCAGTCACCCAAGGCAAGTTGATAGTAAAAGAAATTTGTGGCAAATCAGAGCAGATTGTCAACATTCCTATGGGAACAATAATTCAGCAATTTTGTCCTATTTTTTATTAATGATAAAATTCTCAGTAATAATTTCCATAGATGATGGTATCAGTCTATCAAATTTAATGCTAACCATTGGATTAATATATGTACTACTTTGTCTCTATAAACCATTATTCAGAACATTAAATGAATATGGATAATGGTATAAAACTAAAGTAGAGAGGGTAAAGGAAATAAATGTGAGGACATAAATGTGAAATTTAGTATACCTTGCAGGGAAAGTACATTTTTTTTTAAAGAAGGGTTTTTCATTATGTCAGAGTACTAGGGCAATCAAATCTCTTAGCTCCTATATTGTTTGTACTCAAGGACTTCTTTGAACTCTTTAGGTGTGTTAGCTGGAACTTGATATAATTAGAATAATTATTCAAGATCTAATGTGTACTATGGTTTTCAGTGAATGAAGAACATAACAACATTTGACCCCAAAGCCACTATCAAATGCATTTCTGATTAATTGGGTGTAATTTTCATCATTTGAAACTTCCCTTTATTTATTTTAGGAAACAAGGATCATGTTCTTTAAAATTGGGATATTTGATACTAGATATGATAGAAATTGAACTTAGCTAAAACACAATAAGCAATAAACACAAGTATATCTAATTACTGAAAATAATTTGCAATGGAAAATTGATAAATGTTATTTTGTTGCAAAAAGGAATGTAAATGTATAATCTATTATTAATATTTGAACATTGATTTTAATCAATTTATGTGGGAAACCTTTGGTCTCTTCAGCAGTTTTTTTTTTTTATTTGATATTTTGTTCAGGTTAAACATATCTTGAAAATAATAGCAAAATATGTGAAGACAAGGTTCTTAGTTATCTCCATTTTAAAGATGTGGAGCATATATACAATGGAATACAGCTCAGTAATCAAAAAACATGTACTCATGTATTTGTGGTAATATAGATGGAGCTGGAAGGGATTATGCTAAGGGAAATAAGTCAAAAGGAGAAAGACACCTGATAGTGTCCCTTATATGTGGAATATAGAGAAACCAAAGAAATGTTAGATAAAGCCAAACTCAAAAACTAACCCTTACAAGCTGACTAACAGAACTGAGGCATTTACAGGGAGAGGGCTGGGAAGAGGTAACAACAAAATTGGGGATGTGTCCGTTTCTGTTATGTAAGTATTGGCAAGCCAAGCAAATAAAAGCATTACTTTCATGTAAAAAAAAAAAATGGGGAGGAAGCACAATGGACTATGGTGGTAGCCTAAGCTTGTGGGTGCCTTGGGGGTGAGAATGCTATGGCAGCAACACCTGAGGAGGGGAGATAGTATGTCTTCAAAATACAATGATGTAATCCATTACTTCAGTAAAAACAAACAAAAAAATATGTGGGAAACCTTTGGTCTTTTTTCAACAGTCTCTCAACAGGAACTGCTCAAAATCAATTTCTAGCATGTTGTTTTCAAAATGATAAAACTGTGACTCTTACAAATGAAAAACACATGACAATGATTTTATTCAACACACACATATACACCCCCCCCAACAAACACATGCGCACCCTATATAACAATAAAAGGTACTGTTTGTTGTCATCTTTCAATTGGATAGGAATCAGCTGGATCTGTATTACAAAAAAATGCATTTGCACTACTGCTGATGTGAATTATTTACATTATTATCAGTTTTTTTCAATATAACTTCTCTAGTATCATCTCTCTCTAACTTGATTGCTAGAATCAGTTTGAAGTCTACATTTACACATTCAAAAATCTTATGGGAAAATCATAGAACAAAAGGGACTTCTGTTTAATTTGAACACAGAATATTCACATATCTAGAAAACATCTTACATCATGCATATCTGGAAAACAGCATTCTCGTAAATATCTGTGAAACTTTAAGGTGATTTTGGGCCAGAATTACTAAATATTCTCTCTTTATATAACTTAGATTTTTGATCTGCCTGCTATTACAAACTTGAATCCCAAGAAGCTAAATAGGAAAAAAAAAAAACCCTCCCTATAAGCTAACAATTTATTTCTATATCAGATGTTAGCAACGGAAATGTCTTGGGAGGAATACTAATACTAGGTCAAGTTTAGGCAAGTTATCCTTCTGGAATCCATTTTTCATTGTATAGTAAACTACAAGTATGATTGTTCCTTAAAATAGAAATAAAAATTTTCATGGCTTAATTTTAAAAGTTTTAGAATTGGGCCTCCCTGGTGGCACAGTGGTTGAGCGCTGGGCTGCGAAGCTGCCCGCAGCCTCTGCAGGACCGGTTCGATCCCCGGCCATGGGGCAAGTGTCCCACATGGTGTGCAGACCTCTCCTGGTGCGCCCGCTGCTCCCCTCAGCAGTGTACTTCATCAGTCTGCCTGTTCTGCTCCCCGCTCTGGCTCTGGTGAATCCTCTCACCCTCCTGCACTTCTGACTGTACCCAGTGCTTGTATAAATAAATAAATAAATAAATAAATAAATAAATAAATCTTAAAAAAAAAAAGTTTAAAAAAAAAAGTTTTAGAATTGACTTGAATCACATTTAGTTCCTGTAAGAAATGGTTGTTGCATTTTGTGTGGAAGATATGCAATGTTCCTTGATCCAAAACTTGAGTATTGGTCTATCTCCTACTCTCCCAACTTCTAACCTTTCTTCTCTTCCTTCATAACATATGCATGTATTTTGCATCTACTAACTTATGGCCACTGTATTAAGTCTGGGTTTATAGTTGTATACAAAAGACAAAGTAGTCTGTGCTCACATAGCTTTAAGTTTGTGCGAAGAAATGCAATTAAAAATGGAAATATATAAAAATATGTAAAAGTGTTGCAATAATATCAATACTTGTATAGGAAGATAAAGGTATGGAATTAATTATTTAATGTGGTGATAAATTACCTCAAAGATAGTGGACTTATAAGAATAATACACATTTATTATTTCAGTTTTAATGAGTCAGAAGTGAAGATAGTTTATTTCTGGCTCAGAGGCGCTCATAAAGTTGCAGTCAAAATGTTGAGCAGGACTGGGTGACCTGAAAGCTAAGTGGGTCTGGAGGATGTAGACAATCTTGAAGAAGAACAAAGGGAATGGCTCACTCAACTGTTATAAAGAGTTGTTATAAACTCTCCTGTAATTTTTACAGTGTGGCATTGACACAGGATGGTAAAATTTGATTTACAGGCTGGAGAGTAGAAAAGCAAACTCATGTTTATATGAACTCTTAGCTGTTAGAGCAGTGGGGTCTTTTTAACAGTGATTTTGAATGATTGTATTTTTTTTTTAAATGAAGTCACCCCTCACCCACCATAATTATTATAAAATTAACTCCCAGTGGACTATAAAATCTGTGTCTAAAAAAAAGTATTTAGGAAAAAATGGTGTGTCATATTCTGAGTGACAGAAACATACTTCAAATGAACACAAATAGGAAGATCTTTATTGGCTAAAGTAATTGGAAAATCTGGACATGGGTCATAGTATCCTACCAATTGTTGGTCTCCATCACTTTGCTCTGCTAACTCATGCATAGTATCATTTTATTTAGGTTCTGTCCTCCAGGGGACAAGAAGGCCACAATGTGCCAAATTCATATTCTCTGACATTGGTAACTCCACTGAAGAGAGGTGATTGAATTTTCAGATACTGCCTGGTGAACTTGGTTCTGATATCCATAGTGGATTTGGCATGATGTCTTGAGAGGAGAAACTTTCTAGGTTCAGCCTAAATTATGTTCCTCTGGAGGAACAGAAACTGCAACTGACTACTCAGTAAGCACAACCTAACATAGGAGAGCAGCTCTTTTTTTCTAGGAATCAACGCTGATCATTTGAGTTTAAAAAGAAAATAGCAAAATCCATAAATTATCAAAGCAATGTAACAGAATCATAACAGTCAATGAAAAAAATTAATGTAATTTAAAAAATATTACATACTGATTTTTTCCATGTTAAGGAAATATCATGTACTGAAAACCTAATATGTCCTGCTTTTAAATACATTACCCCTAACTACATTATCTTTCACAACAAATCTAAAGATTCTATTTTTACTTCTGTTTTCAGAACAAAAAATGTCATCATGGGAATATTATGATCATAATCCATTTTTATCTTGAGACCAGACTGTTGCTTTTTAATGTACCCACTTGCATCTCACTAGAAGATTTGCTAGCTTAAGTAACAGTGTTGATAACACTCATATTAAGCAAAGGTTATTAGGTAACTTCTTGTGAAATAAACTTGGATGTATATTTGAAAAAAATCCGATATACAATTTTTAATTCAACGAGGACAATTTTACATACTATATTTAGAGCTATATTGCACATAAATTAGCAGTGACAAAGGAAAAAAGCAGAAATATTAAAAACAGCATACATTGTGTTCCCTGTGACTAACACAATATTATTTACAGGTTTGGTTGCTGTGGTGATGGTCTCATATGTTCATCTTCATCCAGAAACCCAGGAGAGATTTCTAGCAGTCTAAATAAATACAAAAATTAAGATTTTTATTTTAAGATATCAGTTAATTTTCATGAATACAGAGAATATTCAATTATATGTAATTTGATTACAGCACATTTTATAGTAGTAAATTAAAAGATATGAAGTCTTTTAAAGATTAGATTTGGAACAGAGCAATTTGTTGTTTCTCTGATTTCTGCTTGGCTTTGCATATCCCTATAATGACATGTTTTTATTTGCTTAAAACTGGAGACTTGTGAGCCTTTATAGATAGGAGAGCACAGTTTTAGCCAGTAACTTCTCAGTATAATTTTTTAATAAAGTCCAAATATAAAGAAATATATTGGGAAGATAAGATCTCAGAAAGGCAGTCAATAGAGGAAAATGAGCAAAACGTTGAATTAAGTAAATAATGGTAAGAGGCAGATCTCTTTTCTGTGTGAAATATGCAGTCATTTGGAGAAGTAAGGTTTTCTTACATGATGGTAAGTCTTCATTCTTACAGCAGATCCTACCTCCATTCCATATAGGTATTTGCCATAGTAACTTCTTATTGACAATAGAAACTCTATGGTATTTAAAATCAAAGGGTGCTATTAGTTAAGTAAGTTTTCTTCTGTTGCCACCCTTTTATAGTTTCCTGCATTGATTTTGAGAGCTAGCTCATTTTAATGTGCCCTTTGTGTCTGATGGAATGATTTATTATTGTTATTATTTACTTTTTTATGTTCTGGATTAATCTATATACAGTCCATATTTATTTTGACAGATGAGAAATAATTTTTGTTTTCCTCTTCCCATATCAACCATTTAATTGCCACTTTTCTTGACAGAGCTTAAATTTTCCTTGTCCAAAATGTCATCAATGACTGGAAAATTTGAAATGATCGGTTTACATAGAAATTAACACTTCAAAATCTATATAGTACCTGCTTATCTGGTAATGGTTTCCAAATAGTTATGATGGATAGTTTAATTACCGAAAGTGTGAAATATTCTTCTCTGTGTGAACACAGCCTTTATTTCTTATAGCAGTCACCAATTTTAAGCCATCCTAATAATAATATGAAATTATAGCACTTATGGGATTGTTATGCACTTTCCTTATTTATTAAAATAAGTAATTATAAAATTTCATATTCAACAGAACATTTTCATGCCATCAATGATATGTTTGTAGCATGTTGGGACAACTGATTTAAAAGATAAAGCCCAGACTCCCAAATCCTAAAACACCTTCATTTTTTGCAATATCATTTCAGCTAGTTCTTTATACTTTGTAGTTTTTCTTTATTATATAAACATTTTCCTAACTTTCTTTTTTTTTTTATAGGTTTTTTTTTTTTTTACATTTTTTTTTATAGAGGCATGTTTTATTTATTTATTTGTTTGTTTGTTTGTTTTGTTTATACATGCACTGGGTACAGTCAGAAGCGCGGGAGGGTGAGAGAATTCACCAGAGCCAGAGCGGGGAGCAGAACAGGCAGAAGGACCGAAGTACACTGCTGAGGGGAGCAGCGGGCGGCAGGAGAGGTCTGCGCGCCATGTGGGACCCTCCTACGGTGGCTGGGGAGCAGCCGGCGATCGAACCGGCGCCGCAGAGGCTGCAGGCAGCTTCGCAACCCAGCGCTCAACCGCTGCGCCACTGGGGAGGCCCAATTTTCCTAACTTTCTTGATACTGTTTCCTTAAAAGAAAATTTTCAAATTCTTCATTTAGAAAACTCTCACATTATTTTCTACATATTTCTCTTGGACCTGTTATATTATATTTTTCTAGTTGGTTGTTAAGTATTACTTCTCATAGACTGTGCTTCTTGGTGAATTATCTGCTCCATGGTTTTATTGACATTAAATCTCAAGTAATCACTATTTACTGTAAATGATGTTTCAAACATCAATGATTTTTGAGATTTTACGTTAAGCAAATCCTTTCTCATTCTATTTTATTCTTTGACAATAATTTTTTTTGACAATAAAGTAGTGAAAGAATATTTGAAAAGTATTGGACTTCTTTTCCACTAAGTTGTTTTAGAATTTGGGATTACTTTAAAATCAAACAATTATATGGTGTCAGCCTGGTTTGTGAGTTTGTTTACAATACATTTTCCTTAAAATCTTGGAACATCTAGTCTATTTGTTTCTTGTCAGTTATGTAAAGAAAGTACAGCTAAGGGTCTTATCTAGCTATAGTTAGCAATATTAAAGAATCTGTTCTTTATCTTCTGATCTCCATGGTTGGCCCATTGTTCTTTCAGCACTTAACTGAAATAATTTGGTTTGATTAGTTAGAAGCTTAGCTCTCGTTGACTGATAGAGAAGTCTTAATGTGAGATGCTTTGAAAAATTCACCCTGAAGCCTTACCTTCTTTTTTTTTTAAGATTTATTTTTATTTATTTATGCAAGAACTGGGGGTTCTATGGCCAGAGGTGTGGGGGGTAGGGGAGTAAGAGTATTCACCAGAGTCAGAGTGGGGAACAGAACAGGCAGACTGACTGAAATACACTGCTGAGGGGAGCAGTGGGTGAGAGAGGAGAGGTCTGTTGTGCCATGTGGGTTAGCTCCCAGGCCTGGGATGGAACTCATACCACAGTTGCTGCCAGTAGCTGGATAGTGCTGAGACTTAACCCCTTGTGCCTCCAGGGAGGCCCCTGAAGCCTTAACTTCTATTTAAGCTGTAGATTCAGTTGATTTTTCCAGTCTTTCAAAGCCCCAAGTTACTGGTCTCTATGACATTATCTATTGCAGTTATCAGTCTGAAAGCTGCTTTTTGCAGTTTTTCCATCTCTCCTTGAAAATTGGCTAATTCAAGCTTAATTTCATCTCATTACTTCAGTATCTTGCAAAAAATAACAAGTAGCCAGCATAAAAACATTCTCTGAAAATACCAACAGCCTTTTCTATATTTTGACACATGGGAGATACATCATGATCTTTCCAGATTTCTCTAGATGGCAATTTTACCAAATTGTGATGATACAGTTAGGTTCAACAGTTCTCAAGCTGCAGCAGCTGTGTCCTTATTATATGTTGTTCAATTCTCATGAGCGTTACATGTTTTAGGATTTGCAATTTTTCTATTCCTCTTATATGTACCAATTTCTCTGTTATCTGGGATATAACCAATACAGTTACAGATAGCCAAGTGAGAGCAAAGTTTATTTCTCTCTCATAACAATATGGAGGTAGGTCCAGCAGGGTAAATAGATAGTTTTGTATCTGGTATCATTAAGGGACCCAGGTTTTTTCTACATTATTTCTCTGCCACTCTCTATTATATTTAAGGTGCCTATGGAATCCAAGTCATGTACCAGTGGGAAACTGCAATTGCTAAGGGTCTCCACTTTAGGTAATGATAGACTTCAGTGCTACCTATACCTCTTATGATATGATTTAAGCTTATATGTTATATTTAGATATGTTATATTAATCAACTGGAAAATCACATATTGGTCATTCTGTTCATTGGAGGATCTCCTTACTTTCAAGTAGTCTTTACTTTTTTTTTTTAATTAATTTATTTATACAAGCATTGGGTACAGTCAGAAGCACAGGAGGGTGAGAGAATTCACCAGAGCCAGAGTGGAGAGCAGAACAGGCAGACTGACGAAGCACACTGCCGAGGGGAGCAGCGGGCGAGGCAGGAGAGATCTGGGCGCCATGTGGAACCCTCACCAGTGGCCGGTGATTGAATCCGTGCTGCAGAGGCTGTGGGCAGCTTTGCATCCCAGTGCTCAACCACTGAGTCACCGGGGAAGCCCCTCAAGTAGTCTTTGCTTTCTTTAGAAAGAATTGACTTCAGATTAGGCAAATACTTAAGAATGCTTTAATTGAGTAGCATGGGTACTTGGTTGCATGGGTGTGTCATTTATAGCCTCTGGGGATCCCAAAGAGGATGATGACATTAGTAAAGGGAAAAATTAAAATCAGGAGAAAATCTGGAGAAAGGGAAAAAAGAATTTTAAAAAGAGCATAGAAGAGGAAATGAGGAAAAAATCCCTTGTATAGTATGCTTGCTTGTTTCCTTCCCCATGCCTCTCTGTGGTAGCCTCAATCTGGTAGATTATCCAGGTAGAAATATTTATTTAAATAAAAAGTGGCAAAAATAATAATGGCATAATAGTAATGCATTATATTTGTGTGGTATTTTTGAATTTCCATCTTCCCTTAGAAAATGAAACCAAACCTTTGACAGAATGACATAGAAAGAAGAAGCTTAAGGGACCAGGAAAAAGACTAATTAATACAAAGTAAAAATCAAAGTCAACAAGCAACTATAAACCAGAGACACACCACGGGGGGAGGGAAGGGGAGAGGAAGGACTAGGGTCAAAATAAGGGGAGGCTGCAATTGTATGGGGAATATAACCAAAATGATAATGCATACATTGTGCAAAAATGAAAAAGAATGATGTAAGAATTATATAAAATAAAATATTAATAAAAAAAAGAAAGAAGATTAAAAGTGATAAGTTAGTGGGACTCCCTAGTGGTGCAAGGGGTTGAGTCTCAGCACTATGAAGCTATCCACAGTCACTGCAGCACAAGTTTGATCCCCGGCCAGGGAGCTGCCCACATGGCGCAGCAGACCTCTCCTGACTCGCCCGCTGTTCCACTCAGCAGAGTATTTCAGTCAGTCTGCCTGTTGTGCTCCCCACTCTGTCTCTGGTGAATCCTCTCACCCCCCCCCACTTCTGAACTATACCCCAGTTCTTGTATACATAAATAAATAAATCTGTGGGTGGTGAGAGGATTTACCAGAGACAGAGTGGAGAACAGAACAGGCAGACTGACTGAAATACTCTGCCGAGGGGAGCAGGGGGTGAGTCAGGAGAGGTCTGCTGCTCTGTGTAGGTAGCTCCCTGGCGGGGAATTGAATTCCTGCTGCAGTGGTGCGGATAGCTTCATAGGTTGCGTCTTCATCCCTTGAGCCACCAGGGAGGATCAAGAGTGGTAAGTTCTGAATGAGAATTGTCTTTCAGATAACCAGTTCTTCCTATAGGAACCATATGTCTATCCATTAAATATGTATAGCCAATGAGATTACAAAATCCAAACCTTCTTCTGAGGGCTAATGGATGAAATCCTTTTTAATCAGGGAGATTCCACTGATATTAAATTCACAGCACAATGAGAGTATTTTCTTAGGTATAAAGGCCAAGCTAAAGCAGTCTATCCTTATCCATGTAACTATTTTGTGAAGTTCTTCATAGGAGATATATCCCTACAAATGCAGGCAAAGAAATTCTAGTTTCTCTGTGCAATTATGCTAAAATAAAGGCAGACCAAGTAAGTCTAAGAGAGAAAACAATACACCTGTAATCAAATGATTACAGGTAGTGTGAATGTAGAATTTGATTAAAAATTTAAATGAAAAAATTTTAATGAACATTTTATTTTTAATAATTATCTTGATCACCTTAAGTATCAAATTAATTATTTAGAAAAGTGATCTGAGACTTTTAGTGAATCATGAATATCTCCTTTATGTGATTTTATTCTATTTTTTTTTTTTTTTACTTTGGAATAGAAACAGTAAATACTATGTTATAAAATAAATTGTTAATGACAATAGGTATTTCAAATCACTCCAACTTTAATAGACTTCATTTTTAGAGCAAATTTTGATTTATAAAAAAAATTGAAAATACAACATGGGATAACCATAGGTTGCTCTGCTATTATTAACATCTTTCTGAGTAGGGTACATTGTTACATTTATTTAAACAAGTTGATTAATATTATTAACTAGAGCTCATAATGTATTCATATTTCCCTAGATTTTTACCTACTATCATTATCTGTTCTTAAGCCTCATCCAGGGGCCTATATTATATTCAGTCATTAATCTCATTAAACTCTACTTGCTCTGAGAGTTTTTCATGTTATTTTTTTCTTTCTTTCTTTCTTCTTCTTCTTCTTTTTCTTCTTCTTCCTTCTTCCTTCTTCTTCCTTCTTCTTCTTCTTCTTCCTTCTTCTTCTTCCTCCTCCTCCTTCTTCTTCCTCCTCCTTCTTCTTCTTCCTCCTCCTTCTTCTTCTTCCTCCTTCTTCTTCTTCATCCTCCTTCTTCTTCTTCTTCTTCCTCCTCCTTCTTCTTCTTCCTCCTTCTTCTTCTTCTTCCTCCTTCTTCTTCCTTCTTCTTCTTTCTTCTTCTTCCTTCTTCTTCTTCTTCTTCTTCTTCTTCTTCTTCTTCTTCTTCTTCTTCTTCTTCTTCTTCTTCTTCTTCCTCTTCCTCTTCCTCTTCCTCTTCCTCCTCCTCTTCCTCCTCCTCTTCCTCCTCCTCTTCCTCCTCTTCCTCCTCCTCCTCTTCCTCTTCCTCCTCTTCCTCTTCCTCTTCCTCTTTTGATGTGCTCAGATGTGGATTAGATGTTTGAGAGAGTAAGTAGGGAATAAATGGACTATGTCTCTAATTATATATCTAGATTTCTTTTATAACTCTAGAGAAAGGGCATCTTTGGTGGTTCATAATTTCTGTAAGTTCTAATTTTTTTTAGTGACTCCAAAAGTAATTACTCTAAGATTCAAGAGTGTATATATTACTTTGGGGAAAAATGTTTTGAAACATTATATGATGCCTTCCATTATTATAATACAGCAAAACAATCATATCTACTTGACTTTAAGTAGAATGATGGAAAGGAAGAAATAAGTGTTTTAAGGTGAAATAATCCAGGGTGTAATTTCTGATCCTTCTCATTGCATGACCTTGAATGAATTTCAGTATTTCTGGGTGCTCCATAGTTTACATAGTGTTGATATTTAAACTATCAACTTGGCTGTGCCAATAGTTGCTCAGATATTTGCTCAAATATTATTCTAGGTGTGTCTATTAGGGTGTTTCTGGTGAGATTAGCATTTGCACCGGTAGACTGAGGAAAACAGATTGCTCTCAGTCTAAGGTGGGTTGGCCTCAAATTATTAGCTGAAATCTTGATTAAATCAATAAGAGAGGGACCTCGCCGGTGGTGTAGTGGTTGAGCGCTGAGCTGCAAAGCTGCCCGCAGCCTCTGCAGTGCTGGTTCAATCCCTGGCCGCTGGGCGAGGGTCCCACATAGTGCACAGACCTCTCCTACCACTCGCTGCTCCCCTCAGCAGTGTAATTCTTCAGTCTGTCTGTTCTGCTCCCTGCTCTAGCTCTGGGGAATTCTCTCACCCTCCTGTGCTTCTGACTGTACCCCAGTGCTTGTATAAATAAATAAATAAATCTTTAAAAAATAATTTAAAAAAATCAGTAAGACAGGATCTCCTGTTTGGCTGCCTTTGAACTATAATGTGGGCTTTTGCCTTCCTTTGGATTCAAACTGAACCACTGACTTTTCTTGGGTTTTGTTTTTTCTCATTAGAATACCACTGGAACACCTAAGAAATTAGGGTCTCCATCTTGCTGACTGTAGATCCTAAACTTGTCAGTCTCCATAATTATATGAGCCAATTCTTTATTTTGGAGTGTGCCTGTTAATAGTTACCTTATAATGATATTTTTCAATGATATGCTAGAAAATTATAGTAGAAATATCTTGTATATTAATACCAATAGTCCCCCTGTCATACATATACACACATACATGGGAGATAAAGGTTGCCCTTTTAAAAAAGCAGTTTCATTTTAAATATCATTTAAGATCTAATAGCGCTAATAAAAATCCCCAAACCATTTTCCTCCAAAATAGAAAATATTTAATTTAATGTAAGGAGTATTTGACTATCTAGAACACACAATTAAAGATGAGAATGCTATTTGTGCCTGAATGAGTCTTTTTCCTTTCATTTCTCCATCTGAGTCAAGGTTGAAAATTCTGGTTCAATTAAATAAGTTGTGAATAATAACATTTTCTTCTTTCTATTTTTCAGTTTAAAATATTCTTTTCCTAATCCAAAATCACAATAAATGTAATATCTGACAGTTACGTTTCAATGTAAAAGAAGAACCACATTGTAATCGTTTTAATGAATTGTTACAATTAATAAATTATATGAAGTTGAAGTATAAAGTTGAAGTCAATTATTGATGCAGGATTTTGAGAAGCAAGTTAATCCTTCTAAAAGTTTTTCTATTTTTGGTAAAGTGTTAATTAAAAGTTTGACACAGAGAAATAAGATGCAAGCATATTGCTAATTTTATTTAATTAAACTCCATTATTAGTGCCCTTTTCAATGTGATGCAACATATTTTGGGAATATGTGGGAGATAGGATGATGTGTTTGAGTCTTGTTTGCCATAACAATAACACTGTTGGAAGCTTCACTTGTTTGCTGTGTTGACAGTATTGTTAATTCTCCCACCCCTAAAGTTTAGCCCATAAAGAATGCATGAAATGTCAACTAAGTAAGCCATTTTTATTATCAAAATGCCACATAGAAAACATCTGCTGACTGTTCTACTTTACATTTAGAAAAACATGAAATTCACTTCTGAGTTCACAATCTGTCAAGAATTGTGAGGTGTCTGAGATTTTGCCCTTTGTGTAAGCTAACTTGTTAGCCTGCTGAAGCTTCAAAGACACTTGGCAAAAGGCATGAGACTCAGGGGACAGAAATGAAGGATTTTATTACTCATGGCAAACAAGGCAGCATGACTTCACATTTTTTCTTGCTCCCATTCCCTCTGGGGGTGACATGGAGGTGTCCTGGGTCAATGCTGTGCATAGGTGGATGTGTGTCACATTTAGGAAACCCTAATCTTTGTTTCAAATAAATTTTTGATTCAAACTTCTACTTGAAAGGAGACATAATTTTATTATCCTGGATGTCACACAAATCTAGCTTTGTATCGGAGAGACAGTATATCCATTTTCTAATATCACATACTATATACATCCTCAAGATTCTGAGCGAAGCTGTCACTGCTGCTATTTGCAAGAGGCAGAAAAGCAAGACACAAGGGAAATTGTTCCCCCACATAATCTCTGTTAGAATCTTCCTTGGACAACTAATAAATTTCAGGATAATGTAAGTTTAATCAACTTTAGGCAAAAATATTAGATACTATGGTATCACTAAGAAGTGTAGTTTTATACTGTTATATTCAAAAAAAAGCATACATTCCAAATTCCATAAATAATATAGGAATTATTCTTTGGACAGCAGTATGAGCGATTTTATTTTCTCTATTATCCTGAATTTTGTACTAAATAAACCAAAATCCTTCTAATTGGCAACTACAGAAAATTAAAAATAATATATACATCAATAAATATTTTTTCCTTTGAAAATATTTTAGAACATGTCAAAATGTTAGTTTTTTGTAATTTTAGATTTTGAAGTTTTCAATATCTTTTTAGATTTTGAAGTTTTCAATATCTCTTTTGCAGAAATGTTAAGGTTAGTGTATTGAAGTTCATTATTTTTAATTGATGTTTGTACAGTTAATAAAATTATAATCTGAAACACATGCCAAAAATAAACATTTGCGGATGACTGATATTAAATAAAGTAGAAGTTTGCTGATTACAGAGATGATTTTTTTCAAATGTTTATATAATTTATGATTTAATTTTCAGCAATAGATCCTGAATTTTCATCATCCTATTTTTAAAAAATAATAAGGCAATTCAATTAATGGATAATATGTTTAAATTCAATTAAAATATTTCAATTATTATTATCAAGAGGTTGTCTGTCAAACTACTGTTAACCTTTCAAACACTACATGGAATTTGTGCAAGAAAAAAAAAATCCTTGCAAGTTTTTGGTGATAGCTGGTAACATTTACGTGTTCTGGTCAAAATTCACTGTAAATATGCAAAAGAATGAAGCTTGACCATACACAAAATGAAGAATGAAGCTCACACCATATACAAAAATCAACTCAAAATGGATTAAAGAACTAGATATAAGATCTGAAACCATAAAATAAATAGAAGGAAATATAGGCGAAACACTACGTGATATTCACATCAAAGACATATTTACAGACACATACCCAAAGCAGTGATAGTGAAGGCAAAGATAAACAGCTGGGACTACATCAAATTAAAGAGCTTCTGCACAGCAAAAGAGACAATAACCAAAACAAAGAGAAACCGCACCAACTGGGAGAACATTTTTGCACACAACACTAATGATAAAGGACTGTTCACAAAAATCTGCAAAGAACTGATGAGACTCAACAACAACAAAGAAAATAATCCAGTCAAAAAATGGGCAGAAGAGCTAAAAAGAAACTTCTCTGAAGAGGAAATGCAAATGACCAACAGGCATATGAAAAAATGTTCAACATCACTTGCAATCAGGGAAATGCAAATTAAAACTACCATGAGATACCATCTTACACCAGTGAGAATGGCACATATTAAAAAAAACTAGCAACAACAAATGTTGGCGAGGGTGTGGAGAAAAAGGAACTCTCCTGCACTGTTGGTGGGAGTGCAAACTAGTCCAACCACTATGGAGAGCTGTGTGGAGATTTCTGGACCTACTAAACATAGAGCTTCCATATGATCCAGCAATTCCACTTCTAGGGATTTACCCAAAGGACACAGACACATCAATTCCAAAGAGCACCTGCACACCTATATTTATAGCGGCACTATTTACAATAGCTAAGCTTTGGAAACAACCCAAATGCCCAAAAATAGATGACTGGATCAAGAAGATGTGGTACATATACACCATGGAATATTACTCAGCATTCAAAAAAGATAAACACATGCAATTTGCAGCAACATGGATGGCGCTGGAAGGGATCATGCTCAGCAAAATAAGCCAGACAGAAAAAGAAAAATACCGGATGGTCTCACTCATAGCAGGAATCTAGAAAACTTAAATAAGGGACCACGAAAAAGAATAACTATAAGAAAGAAAGTATCAAAATCAACAAACAACTATGAACCAGAGACACTCTATGGGGGGTGGGGGGTGAGGAGGGGAGGGATTGGGGTCAAAATAAGGGGGTTGCAATTGTATGGGGAATATAAAAATAAAATTTATTTTAAAAAATTCACTGTAAATTATGTTGACATAATGACAGGCAAAATCACACACAACAAAATTAAGAAATAAGATCAAGCAATCCTTACCCAATATATGTTTCTAGCAAATCCCCTTCATGTGCCTTTCCCAATACGCTCACAATTAATTGTAGTACTGTTTTGGAATATGTGCAGTTCCTAATTAGGACGTGTGAGATAAACTTTAGTATAATACATGCTATGCTTGTTATCTTATTGTATTTTATCCTATCCCATTCAATTCCATTCTCCCCTTCCATTCTGTTCTAGTCTACCCACTCTATTAAAAAAATACTGATCACAACTCAATCAATTTATTTCACTAACCATTAATAGCTTTTAATTTGAAGTTAAAGAAAAATAATATGCCCCCGTGTCCTAAAATAATTCAAGTTGTTTCCAGTTTAGGAATATATAATCACTAATAATAGATTTCTTGTTTTAGTAATAATGTAACACAAAAAGTATAATACAGGTATCAAAAATAGTTCTGAGTATTTTTTTGTTTCTTTTTTTTTAAGATTTATTTTATTTTTATGCATACAAGAGCTGGGGTACAGACCAGAGGTATGGTGGGTAAGAGGATTCACCAGAGACAGATTGGGGAACATAACAGGCAGATGGACTGTAAAAACTGCTGAGGGGAGCAGTGGGCAAGTCAGGAGAGGTCTGCTGCACCATGTGGGTTGCTCCCTTGCTGGGGATTGAACTTGTGCTGCAGTGGTTGTGGATTGCTTCATAGGTTGCATCTTTTTTATTTTTATTTTTTTAAATTTATCCCATTTTTTATTTTTAGTTTTTAAAGATTTTTTTATTTATGCAAGCACTGGGTACAGTCAGAAGCGTATGAGTGTGAGAGAATTCACCAGAGCCAGAGTGGGAAACAGAACAGGCAGACTGACGAAATACACTGCTGAGGGGAGCAGTGGGTGTGGCAGGAGAGGTCTGTCGCTCCATGTGGGACACTCGCTGGTGGACGGGGATTGAACAGGTGCTACAGAGGCTGCAGGCAGCTTTGCAGCCCAGCAGCGCTCAACCACTGTGCCACCAGGGGAGGCCCCATAGGTTGCATCTTAAACCCTTGTGCCACCAGGGAGGCCCTGAGTATTTGTTTTGTAAAAATGACCTTTTTAACCTCAGTGCATTTTTTTTTTTAAATCACATACTCTATGATCCACCTTCCTTTGAAATATGAAAGAAGGTAGCAAAAGGCTGTTATACTTTGTCAATTCCTATATGTATGCATTGGGCACCTTTGTCACTATATTTTTTTTGTTTGTTTGTTTTTGGCTTCTTTTTTTTTTTTTCTTTGTTTCTAAGTTTCTTACTAGATCTAGTACTTGCAAAAGGGCCCCTTTTCTGCATATATGCACTGCATTGAAAGGTCATATGAAATTAAGTGAAAAACTCTTGCTCTGTCATCTGAAAAAGTTATAGAAAATAGATGCTAGTAATGAGTACGAAAGATGATTTTGCTAATTGAATGATCAAATATATCTGCTAAATTTCTCTGAATATTTATTTATGAGATAATATGATGAAAGCCAAATGAAGACATAAGGCTCTACTTATCCATGGGTTGAGGATATTGGAATTCAAATTACTTGGTTTTCTGAATTATTTCATTAGCATATTTTATTTGTTTCTGTGCATAATAGTATATATTTAGCTAGAAAGAGAGTAGAGGAGTGCTTAATAAAAGTTAGTAAAATTGATAGTACATTTCTTAAAATTATTATTACAAAGTTAAATACTGTCTTTAAAGTTCGAAAAAAATTCTGTTTTGCATAGAAATTATTGAAAGGAGGAGTTATTTTCCCTTGTTTGAAAATGTAAAGATATTTACCTATGAAAAGAAGATATGAGGACAGTTAAAGATATGAGTGCTTTTTATTTTTCCATTTCATCCATTCACTCATTCACTTCCTGATGACTTTTGGTCAAAGTGGAACTATTGTGCAAATAAGTATATATGTGTGTGTGTGTGTGTGTGTGTATGTATATATATATATGATATATAAATTTTAGGAGCAAGGTTTGTTGAATTGAATTACTTACAAAAGTATAGTTTCCATAGCAACTCTAGTTGTCTTTTATTTTCACATGTACCATTTAGAATTAGTTGACAATAATAATTATAGACTACTTTAAGATAAAACATTTGCTGTACAGCGAAGACATCTGTAAAGACATGGTTTGAGGAAAATTGTCCTGCTTTTGAGAAAGCGAAAATACTCTTTAAGAAAGATTTGATGTTCTTACCTAGATGATTAAAATTCTACCTACATAGCCAGTATGAAATAATGATATATTTCAAGGAAAATTTTCTATTCCATAATTTCAAAATTCACATTACCCTAAGTCAGCCCCCCTCCATGCATGTGCTAAATTTGTTAAAACTTTACTTCAATTATTAATTTCATAGAAATAATTTGGTATTGAACATAGAGTACAGTACCATTTTCTTATTTAATTTAAAATATCTTATTTAATTTAAAATATCTTCTAAAGAAGATCTCATATAATTGGTTTCTGATAATTGGAAGAAATGTTGCTCAACTTAGAACATAAAAATGGAAATCCAAAAGTTAATTTATTTTCTCTGTACTTAAAACTTAGTTGCATTGTGTTTGTTAAAAACTAAATGTATTTATCTATCTCAGTGGTTTTATATATTGATATATAAGCAAGAAAGTATTTTTTGGATCCATTGAATTATTAATCGTGCCTATTAAAACAATAGCATACTGAGAATGATGTTACCAGTTAAGAAATTATTCAAATAGTATTTTAATTTGTTTTGAACTTCTCCCCTACAAGACCATTTTATTGATGCCACTGATTTTTGTTCAAGAATAAAAGTAAGTAGCCTGGCAGTAATAATTCCATGTAGCATAACTAATTGTGATGCACTTTGGTATGCAATAATGAGAAAAGTATTTTCTAGGATATAGAGTTTTCTCTGAGCACAACATAAACAGAATTCTTTTTATAACTTTTTTAGAATACTAAGTTATAGGGCAGGAAATAATGTGGTAAGATGTGGGGCTGACACCAACTGCAGTAATGAATGCTCTAGTTCATCCACCAACAACTTGTGCTTGTTGTCAGGTCTGTATCATAGTCTGAAGTGTCTTCCCACCTTTTCTAGATTCCTCTTCTACCCTTCACAATCATTCCCTTCTGCTCCACCCCAGTACATGTCTTGCACATCATTGATATTATAAAATTCACCAGTCTTGCCATCTGCTTTGCAGAGAAATTGAACTAAAATTGAAGTTGGGGTAAATAGCAACCATTTGATGTTGGGTATACTACTTAAGGGTTATTTATTGGCCACCTAGATATAGACACTGAATGGGCAGTTAGACACAGAATTCTGAAGATGAAGGAAGTGAGAGGAGAGGTCTATTCTGGAGTCAGAAATTTGGAAAATGACCAACTATCAATAGTATTTAAACTGTAAAATAGAGCAAGTTTACCAAGGGAGAAATACAAGTAGAGGTAAGAAGAGGTTGGGTTTACCCTTATTGATTACCTTAACCAGAAAAGATGACTGAATGGTAGATAGGGGGAAATCAGGAGAGTATGATGGACTGGAAGTCAAGTGCAGAAATGTTTCAAGGAGAAGTTTATGATTACCTTGTAACATGGTGATGGGTCAAGGGATATGAAGTCTGAGAACTGATAATTGGATTTAGCAATGATGGGATAATTGCTGAGTTCGAGAACAACATTTTTAGAGGAGAGACAGGGGTTAGTGGGAGCCCAACTTGAGTGGATATTCAAGAAAGAAAAGGTGAAATAAAGATATAAATGGAAAGTGAGTATAGAAAATTTTGCCAAGTTGTTTTGCTGTAAAGGTGAGCAAGAAATTTCCTGGAGGATTATTTAGATTCAAGAAGTGTTTTATTCATTTGCTTGCTTTTGTTTTTGAGATGGAAAATTTTAATTATGATTTTTGCACTGATAGAAATGATGCAGTGGGGAGGGGGGAGTGGTGGTAACAGTAGAGTAGGTAGCAGGAAAAGATTTTCTGAAGCAATGTTCCCCAGAAAATGGAGAGAAGGGATAAGATGGACAGTTCAATCCTTATAATAGGAGAAAAATCAGAGTGAATAAGCACAGATGGAGGTAGGTGGATAAATGTGGGTGCTGGCCCTTGAAGAAAAGGAAAAAAATCTCTTCTAAGTGATTCTATTTTTTTCTGAGTCAAAGCGGAACCAAAGGGAGGTGTTAGAGGTTTCTATTTATTTAAGGAGAATGAATAGATTCAAAGTTACAGCATCAAGAACCCATTTGGGGCTGTAGGCATGAATGTAGAATGAGAGCCGTCAGCACACATGTTTTTTTCTGAAATCAAGATCAGTTCTAAAGGGCAGGCACAAATAGTCACTGGATTGGGTTTAGTTAGGGTTTGGATCTTACCAGTTGAATACCAGGAAGAGAGAGAGGAACAATGGGCTTGAGGAGATAAGCAAGAAAGTGATTATAAGACAAGTGGGAACATGAAGATGATACATATTTAGGTAATCTCATTACCCCTAAAGTCATACCATGTAAGCCATTGCCAATATAGTTTAAGAATAAAGCTCTCCTTATGTGACAATTTTCACCATAAATTAGTGTGGCTTAGAGAAAGATTTGGAAGTGGAGGTGCTTTGCAAAAAAAAAAATAAAGAAAAAATCACTAAGGGAAGCACCAGAACACATCACTTGCTAAACCAAGGTCTCAAATATGAAGCAAGGATTGTTAAGTCAGAGATAGTAATGGCTAATACTTCATAAGAGTAGGATTTTCATGTTAACAAAATGCATAAGTGGTAATATTCATCAAAGTAGTAAGCTTACTAACGATAATGTTTTGTTATATAACTTGAGCTAGCAAACATATTGTGTAGGAACCAGTTAGAAGATTTTAATGAGAATAAGAATTTCACATTGAAACACTGAGCTTTCTACTTCAGTTAACGTCTGTGTGTATTTAATACATTATACTTAATACTAATTTACATTAAAAATGATAAATGCAATCATTCCTTGTATGTGTAGGAGAAAAACTATAAAACATAAATATATTTTACATGTAACATGGCCACTCCTACTAGATATACCTCAGCAATTTATGTTGAAATTGTTCATTTAGTTACTTAAGCATTATATTTGCACACTCAAACGTTTTTAGTGTTCTCTACATATTTTTAAAGAAACCAGTAATTCCATCATTTATATTTCTAAACAAGCTAAATATTGTTTTATAGTAATATTTTAGATTTTTGGAAATGGTCAAATCTTTGAAAATGATGGGGTATAAAATTAACAGAGTTTGTTACTTAAATCTGGTTTGCTATGTGTATATGTGTTGACTAAATATGCTGATACATAAATAAAAACAAAGTTGACTAGGCAGTAGTATTTAAAAGTTTCTTTTGAAATGTTCATGTATATTTATTGATATAGCTAACACCACATTTTTGGAGAACTAAAAATCATCTGTGACAGCAAAAATTATACAGATATAACATATATAATACAGTTTTTTTCATTTTCCAACTATTATTCTAAAGTAATATTTTTCTTGTCTAATAATGACTATAAGGCATGACAAAACTGTTCCTTAAAAGCACCATTCTACCTCTGAGAAAAAGCTGATATTTTTCTTAAGGCATATGAAATCTCTCCATCCACAAGAAATTGACTTGCCTGCCTAGGAAGTGAATCCTGATTACAGTTGGTGGGAATAATGACATCTGTGCTATGACTTTCAGGAGTATTGTTTTAGGGTCCAACAGATCAGGCTTCATTCCTGCCTCTGCCACCTGTGTCTGGGCTGAGGAAATTTGGGCAAGTTATTTAATCTCTTAATGCCTCACTTTTGTTCCTTTCACATGCTGAACAGAACATTAAACTAAGACTGGGTCTGGCTTAACAAAATCTCTAGTACTAGATGGGCCCTGGATAAGTATATGTAGAATAAATCAATGCATGAGATGTATCCTTAGATGAATATAAGAATAGTAATGGTGTAAGGGATATTTTGCAGATAAACTGACATAATACATGATTAGTACACAGCACAGCACTGGGTCAGAGTTACTATTTTTATTGGGGAGAGTGCTAGAGAAGACAGGGTGGTTTTATTTTCTGGGTCTAATCTCTTTTTCTCCTTTAAACTGTGGTTGGGATTTATATTACATCTAGTGTTCCTATGCCATTTTCTAGCATCCATGAATTGTGTAAAAGGGAAAATCTTGATTTTATTACTACTCTTATCTCCTAAATCTTTCGTATCTGGGAGAAGTGGAAAAAGGCCAAATGGATTAAAGTGCTTTAGTATACAATCTGTCATTAATGAAAATGTTTTCTGAGTTAAGCATGTATGCCAGAAAAATGAGGGGTAGTATTTATGATATTTCATTGACTTAAAGATGTATTTTTAAAATTTTTACATATTCAAGGTCTAGATGCATTTTACATAATTTTATAATTCTTGGCTTCTTTCGTTCTCTCTTGCCCTCTATCTCTCCCTTCCTCCCTCCCTTTCTTACTTTCTGTTCATAATAATATGGGGAATCTTTAAAAGATTTGATGAAATATAGTATAGCAACATATTAAAACAGTATTTCTCAGCATTTATTTCTTATCACAACCCAGTCCTGTGAAGAAGTATCTTAGGTATCTTTTCCTTATTTCCTACTTCATGAAACCTTAACACCATGGGTATACTGTATATCTCCTTATGTACCACCTGTATTTTTGTATTTTATAGTAAAAAGAATAAGATCTCTTTGGTTGCCAAAAACCAGATTTCATCCCCTTGCAGCACTATTCATACCCATTGAGAATGTAGGTATTAAAAGTGATACACATTATACTTATTTATACAAATCTCTTTTTCTGGAGTCTTGGGAATCTTAAGGTAATTTTGACTTTAAATGTATAACAGCATGTCTAGGATTTCATTATTACCATAAATGACTGTCAAAACACGTGCATGTTGAACACTTGCTATTTATCCCAATAGTCAGAAAACTATCCATACTACCTTTTTCTTAACAAATAAAAAGGTCTTCAAGTTCTTCCAGAGATGGCATTCAACACACTAGTCTCATTTTATGAAATAAGACTATTTAGTCATTTCAGTGTAGAAATTTAGGATGTTTACTACTTCACTACTACATATTCATGATTTGAAAAATATATGTGCTGACGAAGCGAGCACAATGATTTGAGAAATATAGCTTGAACAAAAAAAAATCAATAGGGTTTTTATAGTATGACCTGAATTTCATGGATTATGAAGAAATAGCTTCTTTATTCCACATTTTGCACTCAGTGGGGAGAATGAAGATATGCATATTCTCGAAACCTTTGTGTGACACCCCTATCCTCCATTCTAAGTAGTTTTTAGATTTTCAACTCCAATAGTAACAATGGGCTATATAACTCAGTCCATTTGTGATGTGGGTTGTGCTGGAGGGCAGATAGAGAAACAATCTATGACCATGTAAAAGGAGGGTTTTCTCTTGTGAAGATTTTTATTGCAGTCTACACTTAACTGATGGAACAAATGATTTATGTACTTGAAGGATATATTTATATAGCAAAGTTGGTGAGTGCATTCTTAAATGTTCACTCATCATTTCTCTAGGCTACACAATTTAATTTCAATTTTTAAAGAAATTAGGGTTCAAGTAAAAGAGTTTAAAATTGGAGATACATAAAACTTGTAACTTTGTTGTAGTATTGCAAGGGGATATTTTCATATTCAACAATTCAGGCATGCATCTGTTGGCCCAGTTGCATTGGTTTGTGTTAACTGTTTGACTATTAGACTCTCAAATGTGTCAAAACAATGTGTAATTGTTTGGGGGCGGGCACAAACTATTCTAATAGACTAAGCAGTGTATCAGCAAACATGAAGACAGGTAGTACTCAAAAGAGACTCATCAGCAGTATACAAACATCCATATCAAGGCTGGATCAATCATATTAGTTTTACACAAGCTTTTGTAAATAAAATGTAGGTAAATTCAAAACCAGAAATCATCTCCTCCACTGCTTCTCGTACTTGCTCTTTCTCTCCCTTTTAATCGCAGCATCTCCATGATGCTCCGGGCATAGACATCTCTCAAGTTAACACTGATATATGAGTCAGTGGCTATATTCTTGGTGAGCTTCTTTAGGGCTTCACGCTGTCTAACAGCTGCTTCCTTGAGCTTTAAGGTGAAATAGCAAGCAGAAAAACGGTCGTTAATAATAGCAATAGGCAATGCCAAGACAAGGATTCCTGATAATATACACATGAAGGCCACGATTTTGCCTGTGGTGGTGTCTGGTCTAATGTCCCCATACCCCACGGTAGTCATGGAGGTTGTGGCCCACCACCATGCACAAGGGACACTTGTGAAGGTTGTGTCGGGAATGCTTTGCTCAGCAAAATATTCCACAGTTGAAAATATAGAAATTCCCACCGACAGAAATAGGAGCAGCAGGCCGACTTCTTCATAACACTGGGTGATTGTCATCCCGAGGGAGCGTAACCCTGTAATAGAACAACCACTGTCAGTCATGGACTTCTCTGCCCTCCTGCTCCTCTTTCCTCACTTCCCCTCTGCCTCCCTGCCAGGCACCCACTAACATGCCTTGCTCATCTTTTTTTTGTCCTCAGCAGTGGACAATGCTCTGGGGATACAAAGATGATGAGCTATCATCTTTGTGTCTTCAGATTACTCATAGTCTGGTTGATGGGACCAACTGAAGAGGATGGAAGATACAATTTTATGTATTTATTCTCTCATATATTTATTAATGCTATCATGTGTATAAAATAAAGTTAAGAGATGAGCTAAAAGGAGACAACATATGATAGAAATTTGTACATTAGTCTACACAATGGGATATTTGTATAGACTGCGATATATAGACTGTGGACTGTACTTTAAAGTATATATGGGCTATCTGTACAGCATATGGGGCTATATATATAGTATTTGCAGGATTGCATGTGAAGCTTCACATATTCAGAGCAGCATTTCAATGCCTTACTTCACAGTTTTCTTATGCCATTGTTTTCTGTCTTATTATGTTGTACGTGTCCTTTCTTTCTCACTCTCCTAATGAAGTTAAAATAATTGGTAGTATCATTGCCTGAAAGTCAGAGGAAGTAAAGGATTTTCACCAGGAGAATGCATTGTCCTCCTGCACACTACTCTAGAATACCTCTCAAGTTTAATTTATAGTTAATGCTTGGGGGGGATGTAATTTATTTGTATATTTTTCTAAAAGTAATGCTTAAGATAAAATTGTTAAATATTTATGCAAGTATTGATATCTTTTTCATAAATTAAAGCTTTATTAATACACTGTACTGCTTTAGAACTGAGAGAACCTTTGAAGAGGTGGCATTGTGGAAATTACTATTATTTTCTTTTTCCTTTCTTTTGGGAAATAATGTAGTCTTTATTGGGTGTTTTTAAATTGAATCCTGTGAAGAGTTTATAAATACTAGAAGAAAGCATCCCATTATATGTGTCAGGAAACAAAGAGTTGTACTTCTAAAAGTTGTTGGAAACCCCATTATCAAATCCCTGGAATGTGAGAGTAGCTAGGAAAATACACTACCAAAATTATATTTGGATAAGTCCTAATTACCTCAGAGATGTGAAAAAAATATATCTGAGGTTAACTTCTCCCTGCATTTATAAGGACAGCTACTATCAACCTCCTCTAGATGACCATTCAGGCACGTATCTGGGGAAATAAGGTGGGTATAGGACACTTTACCCAAATGATTTGTAGTCCTATGCCTTGTGTTTGTACTTATTATATTAATATGGTACTCTTCTCTAGTGAGCTTATTAAAATGTATGCCCCAGGATCCCACTCCTACAAGTAAATAAGTATCTGACTCTCTAGGGATTGAGGCTCACAATTTACATTTTCACAATCTTATTTTGAGGGATTCTTATTTTCATTAAATACTAAAACAAGGCTATATATATATGTGTATATATATATATACATATATATATTTTTTTTTCCAGAATTTTCAATAGCCACAAGGCCAGTCACTGAGAATCACTGCTCTGGAGGATGCAAGGATGAATGGATTTGTGTGATTTTCTTTGATATTGACTGTAACATTCAAGTTCAGTTGTGTGTATATGAGAGAGAGAGAGAGAATATTCATTAGATTTTTGAGGCTTTATGCACCCATAAATCTAAAGTATTCTTATTACCTTCTCTTTCCTGAATTCCAGATTAGGGACAAGAAATTCTCAGATGCTAGAAAAAGCATTTAGTTAGTGTCTTCTTTTTTCTTCCAAGGCAAATATTTCCATTGTTTCTTCAAAAATTATGAGCAGGCTACCAGCATCTGGTCATCTCTCTTGGGAGGACTGACATTCTCTTCTGCCAAAGAACGTGTGTAGTAAGCAAGCACTTCCTTGGACACAGAAGAGAAACTGACTGATGTCCCTATATAGCATATGCAACTTCTGTGCATCTTTCATATGTGGTTTATGCATATTTTATCTAGAACCTTCTAGAAGAAGAATATCTTTAATTTTTGTAAATCTTCTGGGCACTGCACTAAAATAATTTTAGTTTGTTCTATGATCAAATTGTCTATCAAATGTCTTATGGAGATAAAGTATGTGAGAGACCTCTTTACACCTGGGATAAAAACTCTGTTTGGCTTCCCTATATCTATTTTGAGATCAATGGGAGTTGGTAATTTTGAGTAAAATTCAGTCACTTCCCTTGGACTGTGATCAGAGCACTATTCTTACAAACAATGGCAAATTAAGGGGCATCAGCGAAATCAGAATACCTGTGGAATGTCTGCCCAGCTTGAGCATGCGCAGAGCCCTGAGCAGCCTCAACACCTGGACGATACGGCCCACGTTTTCCAGCTCCTGAGTTGTCTGGCTCCCACTCAGGCTCTCTACCAGAAGAGTGATGTAGAAGGGCAAGATGGCAAGAAGGTCTATGATGTTTGGCACTTTTCTCAGGAAGCGGCACCTGTCCCGAACGCAGAAGAAGCGCAGGACAAACTCCCCGGTGAACCAGCTAATGCAAACATACTCCAGGATTTCCAGCAGCTGCAGGTCCAGCCAGCTTAACTCAGATGACATCAGGGCCATGTTGACAATGGACACCACCACAAAGATGATGGAGATGACTCCAAAGATTCGGGCAGCCGTGGAAGACCCAGGTTTCTCCAGGATGTTCCAGAGCTTCTGGCGGACAGTGGGACAAGGTCCTTCTGAGAAGTCCTGCTCACTCTCGTGTTGACTTTCCTGGTCTTCGGTGTCCTTCTTAAAGTCTAAAGTTTCGCTCAGCTCCTTTCTTCTGAAGTATCTTTTAGACAAGACAACCTGATGATTAGTTTAACTTTTTATTGTTTAAAATATAAAAGAAGAATTAAACTGGGCAGTGAGGTCATGTGTTTTATTTTGGTAAAATGCAGAAAAATGTCCATTCGTAATTTACCTAGACTGTCTCCTGCCCACAGTATTCAAAAATGTCTCACTTGAAATTATGACTTTAAAACGACCATTGCTTGGTGGAAGTTTATATAAAAAACAATTTTTACCCAGCAAATCTGATGCATTCTGTTACCAATTTTCTCATAAGAAGAACATAAGTTTGCCATATGGAAACTTTTTGTGTGTGAAGGGAAGGTATTTATGAAGAAATGGCATAAAAGCAAGATAATAGCAAAGTCATCATCAAAGTCCCACCATCATTTGGTCAAGGAACCAACTTTCTATCTTTGGCATTTAAAGCGCCCACCATCCAAGCTTTTAAAGTTAGTGGCCTAGGTTTGATAAATGATAACACCTCATTCTGAAACCAGCCTCCCTCTACATGCATCATTTGGAGCAGAGCTTTTTTAATTACAGAGTCAGTCACCAAATGTTTATTGCAGACCTGATCTCTGTGCGTTAGACATGAATAGACACTGGCTCGCTCGCTGGCTCACTCACTGGCTCACTCACTCACTCACTCAAGAAATAAATAGATAAACAACAGACAATGCAAAGCTCAGAAAGTTCAAAAGTTTCCACTGAAAAGTCAGCCTGGGCACTTTCCAGCCCCCACCCTGTTTACTGTCTAGCCCAGAACTGGTTGAACTAGGCTCCTATAAAGCCTCCAGGCTCTACCTCTGCTTCTCTGTCCTACTGCCCCCACCTTTCCAACCCAGCCTTCTGCGCTTCCCAGTACCTGTCCCTGCAGCAGGAGTCAATGCTGAGTTCGTCGATGCCCCAGTACTGGATCTCCTGCAGGAAGGAGAGCGCGCACAGCTGTTCCATGACGTGCAGGCGGCCTGTGCGGTAGTAGTGCAGGACATAGCGAAAAGCCTGGGAGCTGCGGTCGAAGAAGTACTCGTTGTCCACCGGGTTGGCGTCGTCACAGAACTCCAAGGGGCTGGGCACCGCGGCCAGGGCCCCTCGGCGACGGCACGAGGCCACCACCACCGCCAGCTTGCCAAGGCGCGTGTGCGGGAAGCAGGACAGCGCCTGCTGCGAGAGCACGAAGCGGCTGCCACCCACGTTGACGGTGAAGCAGTCCCCTAGGGCCAGGGGTTCCCCTTCGCCTTCGCTGCAAAAGACGCTGGAGTCTAGCGAGGTCAGGGAGCAGCTGTCCAGCGGCGAGTCGGGCGGCGCCCGACCTCGGGGAGGCAGCTCCATCCTGTCCGCTGCTGCCTTGAGGTCTCCCCAAAGTTGGGGGCGCGCCGGAAGCCTCGGTCCCGTGAGAGGGGTGGCGCGGCCCCTGGTGGCAGCCGGGATTTCCCGGGCTCCCAAGGTGGGTGCCTTGCAGCGGCGCACCCCTTCTCTCTCCACCCCCGGTGCGCGCTCCCCCTCTGCGGCTGGGGAACGGCGAGGGCACCGTAGCAGCGCACAAGTGTCGGGGCGCGGGGCTGGGCGGGGAGGAACGGTCGCGCCCAGGAAAATGGTCAGATGTGGTCCAGGTCAAGGATGGGCCCGGGGCGCACTGCCAGGAACCGAGACCCTTCTCCGGGCCCACGAGCCCCCACCCCAACTTTGTGATCCAGATCTCCAGCCCCGGAGAGGAACGGAGAGAAAGCCCCCCTCTTTGGAGGTGGGGCGGGTGCCGGGGGCAGGGATGGTGGCGGAGGACGAGTTGACTCTTAGTGCAAGCTCGGGGGATGGCGAGACTCGCTCCTACCCGCAGAGATGAAAACGAAAAGTTCAGAAAGCAGAGGAGATGGTGACTGGGATGCGTTCCTTCCAACCTGAGGAGAGAGCTATATATATATTCCTCCCTCTTCTTTCACTGCGACTTCATAGGCCTTTCCGGGAGCTTTCGATGGGGGTATGAGCCCTGGGGGGAGGGTGTTCTTGGTGAGGGAACCCGCATCATTTGCGACCAGCTATTCTCATTTTACTCGGTCACTCACGTCACTCACGGTCCATTTTCTTCTCCCTTCTTTCTCAGGTTTCCTGGTTGAGAAATAGGATACAGAATAATGACTTTTATTTGAAATCCCAACGAGTCCCTTAGAACTAGGGGTGACCGATGCCAGCTTCTAGGGCGCGTTGAGGCACTTTGCACCGTTCAGGTTAGCCCTTTCTGTTCTTACAAGTTCCTCAGAGAACAGGTGTTCTAGGCTTGTTCGCAGGCACGCAGCAGAGCTCTCTTTTTAGGAGGAGGGAAGGCAAAAAGACAAGGAATAGAACAGGCGTGGGCTGGGGCAGGAGTTTAAATAGTAACCACGCCTCGGTAAGGGGAGAAGCTGAGCACCGCGCCCAGGTGAGGCTAGAAGTGTACCCACGGGGTTCCTTGGAGTCGCGCCCCAGCCGGTCTGCTGGACCTGGGGCCGGGATGGGGAACAGTGCAGGGTGACTCACCTGAGGCTCCAGGCACATCTGGTTGTGCTCAGGGGGCACTGCTGGTTACTGGCCTTCCTGATCCTGGTCTCCAGGTGAGGTCAGACTTGACAGATTCGGGCACTGTGCTACCAATTAAGCCCTTCGCCGGCGCCCAGCCTCGCCGCGCCTGCACCTACTTCCCGGCTCTGGCCCCTCGGCTGGCTACCGCAGAGTGGCCGCCCCCGCCCGCGCTCGCTCCGAGCCATTTGCAGTTCCCAGCACCAGCTGTGGGGAATGCTAGGCGCGGAGGGAGGTGAGACCGGGGGAGGAAGCGAGCACTTGATGACACTGACTATTATATTCATCCTGAAGACACTTCAAGAATTCTGTATTAGATTCCCATTTCTCTGAATCTGTGTGCTCACAAAGGCTCAAGAACATTATTTTTCAGTTGAATAAGTCTGCTAAACTCAGGGTTACAGCAGTTATATTATCTGCTTTGCATGGCACGGTTCAAGGCTTTCTTGTTATTTCCAGCAAGCCTCTCCGAATCCTGCAAGAGAGAGTGAGCCAGCCCATCTCCTTTGTTTTCTAGCAAGTAGTTTTAGAAAGTATATATAAAGGGATGAGCAGGCAGCTTGATGCAGCAGGGAGAGCTTTTTTCATAGATTGACTTGAAACGTGGCTGTTTAGTTCTGGCTTTGCTTGACACGTGACTGTTCAGACTGGCTGTGTGGCCCCAACTGTTATCTACTTCATGAGCTTCAATGCCTTCCTCAGTATCACTCCAGGTTTTAATAAAAACAGCCAACATGCCAGGAAATTTTGTAGGCCATTTGCCCATGCAGGACCTTACATTTTCTTAATACTAGTAATTAGTGATAGCACTCCGCCTATTACAGAGGGGAAACTGAGGCACAGGAGAATGAAGTATCTTACTTGAGGTCATGTAGCTCAAATTTAATCCCCACACAAACAAAATCTTTGGGATATGTCATTTTTGTGTGATTTTTAAATAAAATGGCTTTGCTTTTATTGACTGATTACAAGTTTCAAAAGGAGAGGCATTTCTCTTCAACTAATGTTTATGCACTAGGTGACAGGCACTATATGACACAAAGGGACAAGATACTGTTTTTGAGCAATTTGCATTTTTCTTTTGAGGATATTTTTGGCATTGAAAAAGTGCAACATCCATCAAAATGCGTAAAAACAATATATCATTAATAGGTTATTGTGTTTTAAATTAAAGCCAGATAAGATCTTTTTTAAGTAAAAAGCATACTAGATGACATGCACTAATATGCAATAGAATATAGTAAATATAATATGCTTACTGAAAACTACATGGAATAAATTTTGAAGAGGGATTTGAAATATATGAACATGATTTAGCAATAAAAAATCTTCTTTGAATTTGCCATTTTTACTCAGGGCATTGTTCTCAGCTCTGACTGCACATTGGTTTATCCTGGGCAGCTTTATTTATTTACTTTTAGTCATAGTATGCCTTCCCTACCTCCCCCCAACTCCCTATAAGTTATGGTTCTTTTCAGCTATCCACTTGGTTACCTATTCTTCTTTATAGAGAACTGTTATACATAGAATGTATGAAGGGGTTAAAATGATGCCAGTAAATAGTTCCTCATATTTAGTATAAACTATGTGTCATTAATTTTTCTTTAAGATAGCACATTGGAAATCTCCCCTAACATGCCAATTGTAGATTATTTTGGGCATTGAGAAAGGCAAGAGTTCACAGGCACAGAGTTGAACCATATTCATTACTTAGTGTGAATAATTAATCAAAAATTAGCAATGCAGCTCTGGCCTGGTCTTAGATTTTTGGTGGAAATAGAGGAAAACCTTTAGAGGAAAGTGATAATTTTAGATGAAGAGGAAATATTTATCAGATAATCAGAGGTTAGTGACAGGTGATTGAGACTGCAAGCCTCTACTGCCACCGGCTTCTGTACTGTAGTTGTGATGAATGGTGATTAGAAGGAATCATGATAATAACTACCCTGTATGTGTCAGGGCCAAGGTGAGCATCTGAATTCTCACACTGATCCCAGGATGTAAGTATTGTCATCTTTAGTTATAGATCTCAACTGAGAGGCTCACAGTTACTAAGTAAATTTTCAGGTGAAATAGGGAATTTTTGAAACCCAGGTCTTTCTGACTCCAGATTTCATCTCAATTGCAAGGGGCCTAAAATTTCCAATTGAACTTCAATTGTGATTTTGAAAAGTTATGTGAATTAAAACAATCACAACTAGAGAAATGATGACTAGTTAACTGGGAGTATATGCACAAAATGATCCATTTTAAAATATAGAGTCTCCTTTGTAATTAAAATACCTGCCTTTTTATCTGTTCTGTTAATCTATTGTCTCCCTTGCCTCACTGGTTGCCCAGGTTTGAGTCAGAAGGCTTAATGCAGGGGATATGAAAAATAAGAGGGGGAAATGTCTGTTCAAAGAATGTATTCCCAGGTCTTTGATCAGACCTGAGATATACTCTGAAGTATGTCAAGAAGTAAAAGGAGAATTGCTGATAAGTAGTTGGGGGCGGTGAGGTCTTGCTTTCTTTTTGATTTCATTCCTACATAGCATGGGAGGAATGTGATTTGTCATGTAGGAGGTAGCACAGTGCTGAGATGTGAAACTCGACTTTCTAATGGCTTTGGATGAATTTCCCTAGTCATCAGATGGTATACCTGGGTGATTTTCCATGAATAGTCTTGCTATGAAAGAATCTGCTCTACTGTTGTTTGGCTTTATCCAGTCTTCCAGATATTGATTTGTATATTGAATCTCTGGGTACAATTAGTATTTTTAATTCTTTCAATTTCTATGACTATTTCTAAAATTATTAATGAATAGAATGTATTCCTAACAATCACTTTTGAAACTAGATCAAAAGAAAAATCACAACATACTTTAAATATCTGATTCGATGGCAATTATGAAAACCAAAGTTAAAAGTTATTAACATAAGATTTCTGTTGTTAAAAATTTAGAGCACTAAACTTAGGGTTTTTTTTTAAGATTTAAATATTTATGCATACAAGAGCTGGGGTACAGGCCAGAGATGTGGGCGTGAGAGCATTCACCAGAGACAGAGTGGGAACAGAACAGGCAGATTGACCGAAGTACACTGCTGAGGGGAGCAGGCTTGAGTCAGGAGAGGTCTGCTTCACCATGTGGGTTTCTCTTTGGTCAGCCGGAGATCGAACTCGTGCTGCAGAGGCTGGCGATTACTTCATAGTGCTTTGCAGCTTCATAGTGCAGTGCGGTGCTTAACCCCTTGCACCACGAGGGAGGCCCCTTAATTTAGGTTTTTGAAAAAATAATGATTATGTTTTTATAGTAATATAAATATGCTCATATAATATTTTTCTATGACCTATTAAATAATCTATTATGTTGCTATGAAATTATTTCTATGATTGTCTTTAAATGATTATACATATATGATCATAAGTCATTGAAATTTGTTATTAATTTATCTCTGAAATACTGCAAATCTATATTTTTAGTAATTAAATGGACTGGGGAGATATAATGAGTGAATAAATTTTATTAAGGAGTTTCATAGAATTCAACTTGTGTAAACTCTACCATTTCATTTTACCCATTCAATGTAGCATCATTAGTTTACACTGAAATCCCTTTAATTTTGATTATTCATTAGCTTTGCAGGTCATATATTGTGGATGTGTCTGCTGATCCATCTTTCACTCTGTGTTTAGTTATCTAGCGACTGACAGTCAAATGTACTAATTGTAATGTTTTAATTACTTTTGTGTATAGACAAGATGACTGTCCTCTTTTCCCTTCATTGCATTGGGATATGTTTAAAGGTAGAGAGAAATCTGACAAATTCTATCTATTCATCTTTCATGTGCCTTGTAGGTGCTTGGAATAAATCCTCCCAACTGTATAACAACCCACTCTAGTGCAGAATTTAGCTTAATGTGGGCTTGTTCTGGATTCTTTCCAAGAGGAGGCAATTATCTTTGGAGGTACCCAAGATCTTATTTTTTATAGCCTAGTCTGCTACAGATATCATGGGATAGGTTGATGATGGTGGTGTTGAGGCTAATATCATAATAAAGCTTTTACCTTTACATATTTAATTTCCATTCTGTCTTTTATTGGCTGTGCAATGTTAACAAGTTTATAAGGAAAAGTCTCATTTTCCTCATCTGTAAAATAAGGATAATGATAGTACTGACCTCATGTTATTGTTTTAAAATTAAATGTGATAATCCATGTAATGTTTAGTACACTATTAGTATTGTTGTCAAATTTATTATTATTAATTAATGACACTGAGATGATGTTGTTTTAGGCAAGTTTTTCTGATGCCATTTTATTGAACACTTACTATGTGCATAGGTACTAAGGTAAGAGCTTATCTCATTTTATTTTTAATTCACATAATCTTATGTGGAGGGTAAATTTCTCCTTCTTATTTTATAGATAAGACATCAAAATCACACTATTTGAATAATTTCTCAAGTATCCTACTGATAGTAGATATCTACTAAGAGTAGAAACTTAAACATTGTTTGGTTCAAGCCTTTGAAAGACATTACTATGAAAATAATAAGATGATGAGAAATAACTATTAGAAATGCTCTTCTCATTTTTAAAAATAACTTTACAAAGAGAAAATTCCTAGTCTGTGCTTTGAATGACTCTTCTTTATATAGACTGTGACCAGTAAATTGCCTGTGATTTCATATTTTAATAAATGGATCTTCTCACCATCATAAAAGGGGCAGTTGGTTGTACTGATCATTAAGTGGTTCTCACTGTGCCACTATGATATACAAAAACAAAGTGAAATTTGTTGAGTTACCAAGAAAATGCATAGAATTAGTCACAGTGACCAACCACATTGTTCATTGGATTAGCTCCTATTATTACACTGAAGTTTAACTTTTATAAACAAGATTTGGAAGCAATGGTGCAAAAATAGGGCAAGTGTCCTGCTCATCTTGTTCTGTAAGCTGTTAAGTGAGCCCAATATTGAATTTGAGAATTCTAATTAAATCCTTTTTATCTGGCTCTATCAAATTCCCTTGTGTTGATAGAGTTTGAGTTATATAAAGCCAAAAAAAACACTGCTTCTTATTGAATATATGATTTATAAATATTAGAAGTAAAATTACATTTAGACTTATTCTTTTAGTGTTTTTTTTTCATTATCAAGGAACTCAGTAAAATTGAATTTCTTTCTGTGATTAGATGAAAAGTAGTCTTTGTATTTTATAATGTTATTAAGTTTTATATCTTGTATTTTCTTGTTTTTTCCTGGAATCAACTCCAAATTGGAAAAGTTTTCAATCAATAAATATTTACAGAGGTATACTTTTGCAAGCTTTGGAGTGTGGTTATAAGTATACAAATAATGCAGATGGAAAATATATATCATTTGCATCACATATATGATATACAGAAGTCATACAAAACATACACAGCAATTTAATAAAGTTTTTAATGAGTAATGTTCTTATTTTGTGCTAGAAAAGTGAATAATCAGAAGCAATGTAAGAAAAATAGGAGAGATAGATAAGGGGAAGACAATTTTGCTTTATAAAAAATTTCATTATATGGTGTAGTTCCTTTAAACAGTGTCATCATGGCATTTCAAACATGTTCTTCTTAAAGAAAAACATATAGACCATGACCAATATATTGCCTGTGCTTTCACATTTTAATTAAAGAAAAATATGAAGTAATTTTTTAGGACACATGTGCTGAAATCTGTGAACCTGTACAGAATAGCTATTAATCTATTCTCAGTTTAAACACATGGAACAGCATTGTTTTAAACAAGCATTTTAGATATTAAATACACTGCATGAAAATAAGATAACCACAATTCTGTTAGAGCTACAGAATCGCTATACTGTACACTTAGCTATATGTTCATAATAGTTCAGAAAAAAAAGAAAGTATGGGTTTCAGTTGGTATGCATTAATTTTGTTGATTTGGAAAAAGAATCCTGAATCAGTGCATGCTTTCCAGAGTACATATTTTTCTATATAGAGTAATTTTGTTGGTGGGAACTGAATATGAAAATTTGTCATTTTTCAACATGAAAATAACAGTGAGCCATATGGCTTCTTCCTTACACCATTGCAACTGATTGATAGCTCAGTTATAGACCTGGCCTTCCAGTTCTCCCACAAACAGATTTCCCGGAAATCTAAACCAAATGGGAATCCAGAGAGAAATCAAAGCAAATTTATCTAGGTCTGCTTTACAATTTTCTGTAAGCTCAAATTTATCCATTTTAGTAACTGGGAATGTTTTATTTTCATGACAGCTGCAAGATATAGCAAGAAATAATTTGTAACTTTTTAGATGAAAATAGGTCTCACGTAATTTGTAAAAATGAGAATTAAAGCAAATAGGGATTTAAAAATGAAATTTGGAGAATAAACTTACTAATAGAGGCAATATTTACAATAACTGTGGGTCACATTTCACTTTTGATAGCAGAAGTATGTGAAAAATCAAGAACAGATCATGACTGACTAAATGGAAATTTTGAGAAGAACAAGCAATTTTAGAGAGTACATTTTATATGCATATATAGAAAAGATATTTTAATTTGATTTTTAAAAATGTGAAACCAGAAACATTCTAGGAATCATTTTCCCATTTGATTTTGTCAAATAAATAGGAAAGTATAACAGAATGTCTTTTTTTCTAGCATAGGTTACGAGAAAACTCTGTGCAGTTAATTTCTGACTTGCTTCACTTTTATACTCTTAATAATATTACTAACTAGCAACAAAAGTCTTTATAAATATATATTGAATGATTAATGGTAAAATAAAAACAAGTTAGGGTGTACATGATCAGATAGGTGCTTGAACACGACTATGGCAGTTGGGGCCAAGTTCACTAGAGAAAAGATTTACTTTCATCTCCTATTTAAATGAGCATCTAACTCTGAGGCAAAAAGTGTCATGAAGTGAGTGGTCCCCACAATTCCTGTGAATTGGTGGAGATTACTTTCTTATATAATAAGTACTGGTTTAGGGATGCTATTAAAGCATTTGTTTTCAAGATTCTAGGTTTTCAAATATGGTTTTGATAGAAGGTTGCTGTCTGATACTTCAAGGCATACTCTTAGCATCCTTTTACACTCTCAAAAATTACTGAAGGTTTCACAAGCTTATGCTGACCTGGGCTATATTTATCATTTAAATATTAAAACAGAGGCCTCCCTGGTGGCTCAGGGGTTAAAGTCTCAGTGCTATCAAGCTATCCCCAGTAATTGACTTGTTCGATCCCTAGCCAGGGAGCTAACCGACATGGCATAGCAGACCTCTCTTACCTTGCCCGCTGCTCCCCTCAGCAGTGTATTTCAGTCGATCTGCCTGTTCTGCTCCCTGCTCTGTCTCTGGTGAATCCTCTCACCTCCCACACCTCTGGCCTGTACCCCAGTTCTTGTATGCATAAATAAAATAAATCTTTAAAAAATGAAAAATAAAACAAAAATTAAAGGACTATTTAGTTGTTTAAAAACAATAGCAACAAGCATAATACATGTTAACATATTTTCTAAAAATGACATTAAAATAAGAATATATTTTAAAACAGGTAGAAAAGTGAGAGACATTTTAATACTGCTGTTTATGATTTTGTGTATATTCTGTGCTACATTATAACTTGCAGTTTAATTCCAAAGTGAAATCTGAAACTATAGCAATAAAATTTATATTTTTAGTTACATTAAAATCCATAGGTCTGTCATGTCCTTTGAATGGATATTTTTATCCATGCATGATTTTATTATTTCATGCATTATTCATTTTGAAAACATTGGTTCCTTAGTTACACAGATCCCAAGGTATGGTATGGTATCTTTATTGAAATAAAATGAAGAAGCCCTTTTGCTTCATCAGTTTTCATCAGAAAACTTTTTAAGTATTGAAAAGTTATCAAGCATATTATAGAAAAAACTTTTCCAAAATTATGATTTTCACTTAACAAATACTGTCAACAAATTGTGTCAACAAATACTGTCAGGTTTCCTAGTGAGTGATAGACTTCATCATTCATTAAAAAAATCATAAATATCATAAAAACAGTTTGTTAGTCAATTTGTCAAGTTAAAATGGCAATCTCTTGGGAAAAAGCAGCTAAATCAAGGCAATCGCGCAAATGCTTGCCCTCCAGAAAACCATGGTATTGAATGAACAACAGAGGAGCTCAGGACCTACTGAGGTTCGTCATCAATGTGTATTTGTAGGTAGCTGATCCACTTGATGTTTCTATCTTCCTCCAAGTTTTCCTTCATAACCACTTTGCCTTCCTAATTTTAAGTTTTGGTTCTCAATTTGTGTCAGTGTTGCCTCCTTAAGAGATATTTGAAAATATGGTCACTGTGTTGGTGGCCGCAGCGGCTGTTTTCACCTGCCACAATATTTTGAAAATATTATAGAGAATGCTACCTAGAGTTGATCTTAGTTATGCTAAATGCCCTTCACCATATGGGTTACAAAGCATTGCTCTTCCAAAAATGTTAGTAGGGCTCTGATGAGAAACATGCTCTAAGCTACACATTCCTGAGATCCTAGGGAAGGAGGCTTCACAAGGAGCCATGAGCTCTTTAACAGAGACAAGACTAATTATCTAAGTCTTCCAGCAGTCCTCCAGATGGCTGTCTTGGACTGACTGTGAAAAATGTCATAGACCAGAAATACAAAAGAATATTAGTATCATCTAATGAAATATGTACATGCATTGAACTTTGAACCTGTGATCAATTTTGAGTACCATCATTGCATAGGGATGGCACATTAAACAAAAGGATTAACTATATAAGTATGTGTGCATATATTTTAAATTATGTATATGTGCATACAATAAAATGGCACTGTTCTCTTGTAATAACTATGGAGGTGTTGCAGGTCCTTATAGATGGACATTGGCACACATTGTAGAAACAACCTGTCATGTGTGTTCCACAGCTGAACTTCCAAGGCTTCCAGATTTATAAAAAGTTGAATTTTTTTTTCAATTTCCTTGGTCAATCTTCTTAAGGACATAGTACCCTAAATGACCTTTCTAGTTTCCGGCTAATCATTTTACCTCTAAAATTGCAAATGAGAGTTGCTACCTCCAGAATGTCTTTGTGATGTTTTCTATTCACTTCCCTGTATTTCGTCAATCTGATCTTTCCTTTATTAACTCAGTTTATCAAATGACTCCCTCACATGTGAGAATACAGTTCAATATGGAAATAACAAAACAGAGTGCAAATTATTAGCTAAATGTTCCTTAGATACTTTTGATACTGTTCACTCCCAATATTTCAAACCTACTTGAACGTTGTTTAATAAAACATACATTTTATGTGTAATATTTGTACAAAATTTTACAAATTTGTACAAAATTTCCTGGAATTTTATCAGTAAACCCTGAATTTTGAAATCAGAATTCTTTACAATTTTTCCATATAATTTTGATTCTTTAAATTAATAAGCAAGCTTCAAATAATACATATGAAATATTTTTCATTGGGATGTGACATATTTACAAAGGTAGACTTTCTCTATAACTATCTGATGGTTTGAACTTATTTAATTTTGGGATCTATTTCCCCTGCCAAGTACATTCATTAATGGGCATATGTTATGTCTGGTGACAGCAACGCCTTTAAATTGCTTTTTTTTTTTTCTGTAGAAAACATTAAAGAGCTCGCATGATGGATATTTCTTGAGTCATAAATTCATTTGGAGTGATCAGAGTCAGTAAATATTTCACAGATATTTAATTTTAGAAAAAGCCATGATATGAGTTACCAGACAAGTGACAAAACTTGCAATAATACCTAGTGCATTGTGTATACTCAAGGTGTGTTCTCCTCCTCACAGCAGGACTGAGGTGAATTAGCTGTTTTATTAACACAAATATCATGAAAGAAATCCATGTCATCTTTTCAAATTTTTATGCTTAGTAGTTCTTTTGTAAAATGTCAAATTGAAAATAAGAATGACCTTTGCGAGAGGCTGATTTATGTTTGAAGCTTCTAAGAGATAGCAACAGTGTTTACATCATTCACAATCCCTGTGACTATTGGTGTTTCATCTTAATATTGGTTTGGCAGATTTGCCATGGAAATGCATTTTGTTATTTAGAGATACCCACAACCATGTAGAATGATTGCTTTTTAATG